>NC_000083.6:43965142-44265142 GCF_000001635.26 Mus musculus | reverse complement strand
GACTACTGACCAGCTAGCTGAGAAAGTAAGCCCAGGTTCACAGAAAAGACTCTATATTAAAAAAACAATCCATAGAAGAAAATTTCTGAAGTTGACCTCTGTTCCCCCACCTCCACACACACACAGACAGAGAGACAGAGACAGACAGACAGATAGAGACAGAGATCCTTTTTAAAATATCCTAATCTCTAGAGTTGAAATATGTATAACTTGAATTACATATACTCAGAAATGTAAAGAAAAAATATTTTCATAATATTAGCTCCAACTATACATACATGTCAGGAGCAAAAACCTGGTTTTAAAATCTGAGACATTTGATCTCAGGACTCAAACTCTCCCATTCTGCAGACCACTGTGAGAGCCAAGGGCTATTCCACTGGGTACCTATGTGTTCTATCACCAGCTAGAGACTGCCTGTACATCTCTAGCTCCTTGCCAAGGAAACATTATTTCCTCATACCCTACCTTCCGACAAATCTGAGGACACATTTGCACTCTGCTTTTAACTGTTGGGTTTCAGTAGACTCTCAATGCTTCCAGTCATCCAGAATGGTCTAGAAGTGGTCAGTTAGTTTGGAGCCTGGTAGAGTCCTCCCCATACTTTCCGAACAACAGAGGCCTTGCCTGTGCTGGGGCCAATGCTGTGTAAGGAAAAGTGAAAACTCGGCTTGGATTTTCTCTGTGAAGGAAGAAATATGGAGACACCGTGAAGTACTACTGGAGAACTGGCTAAAATGTCTACTTCTCATCAGAGCGCATGTGGGTATAAAAGAAAGAGGCACTTAAGCCGAATGTGGTTTGAGGGAGACTCAAGTGGGAGTCTCTACCCATCGTACTGCTGGAAACACAAGAGAAATGATTCCACACCTTGCTGACATCTGAGAGTTAAAAACATAAATGAGGCCGGGTGATGGAGATTTAAAAAATATCCAATAAGAAGAATTTGACATCCCTTCTCTGTCACCTTTTGGAGGAAGCTATTTTTTTCTTGTGTCCTGCGATTACATAGGAGGCGACGTAGAACAGCTGAATTGTTCTGACCCAAACATCCAGGGGACTCGGAGCTGCCGCTGGAACAGTGCACGCCCAGGAAGAACAGAGGGTAAGGGGATGGAGAGGAGGCTGGCACGTGACATAGTAGTACTGTCACATTGAGGAAGCCAGAGACGCTGTAAGGAGGTCTTTTAGGAGGTTCATCTTTGTGGTTGCCAGTGTGGTCCCTCCCTGCCTCCAGTGAAGCCTCACCTAAGGTTTGTAGTCACTGTACAGGGTTAGGGACTCAGCCTTAGTCAAGTTATCTGAGTAAGGGGTCAAATGGGAAACAGGTAGACTGTGGGGTTCAGCCGCCCACAGGAGAACACCCAACGGGTAAAGTGAGAGGTCTCCGATGACTTCTCTGACTCACAAAGCATGAGGTCCTCAGAGCCACTGGGTCAGGGCTGGAACAGGATTTTAGAAGAGAGGAAAGGGCTTATCTGGAGGGGTGGTAGCTTCCTTTGTTGAATCTGGGCCTCTGGCTATGTTCACACATCATCAGGGTCCACAAAGGACAGAGAACCAGAACCTGGGTCAGGGGTGTCAGAACCAAGGCAGAACCTGGGTCAGGGGTGTCAGAACCAAGCACCAGGCTGCCTTTGGGGGTCCAATGCAACAGGTGACAACCTTCCATGACATGTCTGTCACTCACGAATAACTTGCCTTGAATTCTGCTGTTAGCAATGCCTGTTTCCTGGCTGCTGTCGGAGCAACTTCTGCAGGGTCTGAAGCGGAGTAAGGACCTAGCAGAAGATCTAACTTAGGATCATTATTACTGGAGGTCAACTCAAGGCAGACGGTTGGGTGTGGGAAGGAAAGTTTCGAACACTAGAACTATCCTGGGCACAAGGGGGATCCTGGGGGATATTGGAGGATGACTCATGCATTCAGAGTCGAACCTACCATTGTCTGGAATCATCCCTAAGGCCTTATTTTCTCCTGTCAGTGTTCAACATTCTTGGTCTGATCCCTTGGAGAATTTGAGCCCACAACTACCATCAGACCAATACCCCTGGGCAAGCTCCATTGGCCAGCAAAGTGTGTCTCAACAAGTCAAACCCAGCTCTGGGAGAGCCAGGAACTCATCTATGGAAAGCAATGCCCCAGTCTCCATTTCCAGACAGTGGCTTAAATTCAAATGTCGAGAAGACAAACTGAAGCAAGATGCCATGGCCCTCACCCCAGGTCCCTGCCATGCCTGGGAGGGATCAAAAGGCTAATAGGGAATCTGCAGTTCCTCCTGCCATGGTGGGAACTCTTTGCTCTGGAAAGAAATTCTTCCCTGGATGAAGGATAAAATGATCCCCTTAAGTATTTAGGATGCTGGACACTATGGGTCCCCTCCCCAAAGTCACAGAGTGAACAGAACCCTCTCGGATATGTCCCCAAGGAAACAGGGGACTTTCCTTTAAGGAAAACACATTCTCTATGAAGCCAATTCTCTGAGCTTTATAGAGGAATCAGTGCTTTGAAGAGAAGATCTTTTTCATCTAGCTCCACAGGCCAGCTTATTATTAGCAGACATTTATGTGGACAGTACCCAACAGCACAAACACACTTTGTATTTAAATGACACAGTCTTTGGTGATTGTTTTACTGTGTTTAAATCATGGTTGTGGTGAGGAATTTGGGGCAATTTCAGCATGCTGCTCATACAATACATTTTTGGAGGATGATATTGACGATATAGACAAGTTCCAGGTGCAGATATTTTTGTAAATCTCCTCAAAGCCACAGTACATTCGAAGAGAAAAAAAAATGTCACTTTTACTTCTTCAAATTAAGGGCTCCATACAACCTGTACCATGCAAGCCTCACACATGTTTATTTATTAGTGGTGGAAGAAGCAGGATTGGGGAGGGAGGGAGGGAGGGAGGGAGGGAGGGAGGGAGGGAAGGAGGGAGGGAGGGAGAAAGGGGGGAAAGGGAGAAGGAGGGAGGGGAGGGAGAGCGAGAGCGAGACTGAGAGAGAGAGCGAGAGAGAGCGAGAGAGAGCGAGAGCGAGAGAGAGAGAGAGAGAGAGAGAGAGAGAGAGAGAGAGAGAGAGAGAGAGAGAGACTATGTTCCTGATTAGTGGCCAGCACTGACTTCAGCCATGGGGCGGTGGCGCCACCTTCTGGCCTTAAGCAGAGAGACTACCTTCCTTTTCAGTAGGAACGTGTGTGTGTGTGTGTGTGTGTGTGTGTGTGTGTGTGTGTGTGTTTCCTATTAGGCTGCCAAGAAAGTCATAAATGGCTGTAAAACTCAGTCATATTAAAGAAGGAATGACATAACTGCTGACTGAGGCAGCTGATGCCGCCAGTGTCGTGCACAAGGCTGACTGAGTCGGGGAGAAATCTAGGAGATGTTTACAGTTACTTTACAAACGGTGAATTTTAAGTGTGAGGACAGTTTAGGTTATCATGGATGTTCAAACTTAAGGGGTGAGCTGCCCAGAGAGACGCTCATTATATTGGTTATCTGTTCCTGCATCAACCTGGGTCTTGCTCACCTGTCTTTCTCACCACGAGCACTTATACCAAGGGATTCCATTCCCTATGGCTTGCTTCATCCTCCAATGGCGACATCTTTTGCATGAGAGACCTTGGCAGATGTTGAAACAGCCACCGCCCCTCCACTGCCCTTGTCTGGTTTGGGTAATTCGATGAATACACTATATGTTCTTTCTCAGTTGCCTATGTTCAGTGTCTAGTGTGTATGACGTTTGGTACTTCCTGGTTCCTCATAGATGATGAAGTCTGGGTTCGTGGTGAAGCTGGGCCTGCAATGTTTCTGTCAATGTTGGGAGTCTTCCTCAGTCAGTCATTTCTCACCTTCCTTTTTAAGGACAGTGTCTCTCACTGAATCCAAAGCTTAGCCATTTGACTACACTAGCTAGACAGCAAGCCCCAGCATCTTCCTCCTTAGCGGTGAAATGACACATTTTTTAAAAATGTGGGTGCTGGGAATCCAAGCTTGGGTCTTCATGTCCACCCAGCAAGCACTTTTCCCACGGAGCATCTCCCTCAGTCCTCATTGAGTGGTTTCCTTTTTCTTTCTTTGTTTCTTTCTTTATTCAAGACAGGGTTTCTCTGTGTAGTCCTGGCTGTCCTAGAACTCACTCTGTAGACCAGGCTGGCCTGGAACTCAGAAATCCACCTGCCTCTGCCTCCCGAGCGCTGGAATTAAAGGTGTGGGCCACCATCACCTGCCTGATCTGTTCTTTATAACTCTTTAGCCACAGTCTGGCCACAGTGAGCCTTCCTCGTGCTCACCACAAGATAGGGCAGCCTTGATAGATACTGCCACAACATTTCTCAGGTGCACTCAGACTACACCCAGCCTCCCCGCCCCGCCTTGCTTGGAGTAATTTCCTTATGCTTCACCTGCTCCTGTAATTTGAGGAGCATCTACCCATGCGTGTTGCATGACTCTTACAACAGGAGACTGCGCCTTCTGACGTTTGAACTGAGAACGCAACAAATTCTGAGCATGATATCCTACTTCTGTCTCCTAAAGTCTGGCAAACTTCACTAACCCAAAAGTACATGGAAACGACGTATCTTTGTGGCTGGGTCAGAGAGTTCACCATCGGGGGACGATGGGACAACCAACTTAACTTGAAAAGGGATTACATGCACAGACTCCCTCTTCTCTTCTTTGTTACTGATAAAAAATTCCCATATATTGCCCCTCCCTAGGATAGCAGAGTGCCCTGCTAAAAAGACCCATCTTCCCAGACTGCCACCTTTTCAGGTAGCTCTGGTTAATGAGACACAAGTAGCGAGTAAGCTCCAGGCTTCTGGAGAAGACAATGCCAGAAACTCAGATGCAGTATAGAGTGACTTTTTGAGAGATGAAGATATAAGACACACACTGGGGCCTGGAGAGATGGCTCCATGGATATAAGCACTAGGGCCTGAGTTCAAATCCCCAACATATACCTCATCTCAGCACAGCACAGAGGTGGGGGTGGAGCAAAGATGGGTATATTCTGGAAGTCCAGGGCTAGCTAGCCACTCTGTCTGAAAGGGCAAACTTCTAGTTCTGTGAGCAATTGTCTCAAGGTAACAAGGTGTAGTGAGAAGGGAAGACATCAGACATGCTACTCCAGCTTTGTGTGTGTGCAAGGATGCCATACCTGCACATTCACATACTCCTACCATAGAACATGCATAAAGAAAGGCAAACACACATGTGTATGTATCCACACATGTGCACGCATACACAGAGCCGCAGACTAGTGATGGAGAACCAGGAACTCCGAGGACCTGAGTCCACTGTTTCTTTAAGCTGTCACGTCAGCCTGAGACATGCTGTTCTTTCAAGTACTTGTCATATGAGAAAAGCAAACTCCTGCTAAGACGTGCTAATAAACATTATGGAGAACACCCAGGACAGGGCATGGTGAACAGTAACACGCTTCGGAGGTCTGGCTGAGTCAAAGAGGAGAAACATTTGCTTTAGCTCCTGTAGTCAGGTTTCTATTACACAAAGGAAAACATACCCTTTATCAGTACATGGAGGCGCTGGAATAGCTGGTGGTTCTATTTGTATTCTAGCACTCTGTACAGCTCCCAGGATGGGATGGAAGGGAAGGGATGTGTGGGGTATGTCCGTTTATGTGTGCACTTGAGAATATCCATGTGCACACATGCAGAGGCCAGAAGGGGGCGTCAGGGGATTCTACTCTACCACTTTCTGCTTTACTGCAGACAACGCCAGAGGGCCTGGGAGGTCTCAGAATGCTCCTGACTCCACTCCGCAGGGGTGCAGGTATAGGCTCATCCTGCCATGCTTTGCTCTTTCACACGGGTATCTGAGGATACAAACTTAGCACTGGTAAATGCTCTAACCTATGAAGCCAGCTCCCCACCTCCTTCTTAGTGGAGTCTGAATGAGCACGTGTCCCAAGCTAGGGGCTGAGGCGGCCTCTGGGGATGACCGTGGATGAGACACGCCCTGTTCTGCAGAGCACCATCAGGATGAGTAGTAGCAGTGTGATGGCTTGGGAACCCTAATGCTTACTTCAGACCCATTGCTTAGGTATCTCCTTAGGTAGCTCCCCTCGTGGGGACATTCAGCTAAAGATGCTAAAGTCGCAGGCGATGCTGGAACTATTCCTGCCATCCTCTCTGTTTGTTGAAAAAGAAAATCATGGGTTTGCCAAAACCAGGAAGCAGAGAACAAGGTTGGCCCCAGAAGACAATTGAGCAGCCTGGAGATATAAGCACCCAGGAATGAAGGAGTTTAAATAAGCAGGGCTCATGTGCCATTCTTGTCCAGAGATTCGAAACCACTTTGTGTCACTCTAAAAATGCACTGTCCTCAAATGAAGCTGTCCTACATGGTCATTCAAAGCCACTTTTCAACAGGACTGGCAGGACATAAACATAGAGACAGCAGTAGCAGACACGCTAAAGTGGGCAACAGGAAGCCCACGGGGTCTCAACCCTGCAGCAGCAGGAACTACAGTCAACTAAAGGATGCAAAAATAATTAAATTAATTAAATTGAACTTTAAAAAAGTAAGAGAAATCGCCTTCCCGGGAAGATCTCATCCAATGTGTTGTGTCACCCTGAAATAAGTGAATGGAAGAATTTTTTCTGTTTAATTGAGATCTACTTAATACAATGTGTAAGGAGGTGTGTGAGGACTTTGCTAGTGTGCGTGTGCGTGTGCGTGTGTGTGTAGAAAGAGGGGAGGGGGTTAAGAAACTTGTTTGTAGACTGCACAAATTTAAGAGATCTGTCACCCACGGTGAGGCAACACTAGCCACAGGTAAAGGAACATACAAGTTTTGTGCAAATCATTCATCTAACGATCCTTTATTCCCTAGGTGTTGATCTGAGGCCAGACTAGGCCAGCAGAACTCTTTCTGGTCAGACAGCAGGAAATTCCTCCACACGAATGGCGTTGGTGGTCTGCACTCTACCCTAGTCCAGGAGCCCACACAGCAAAATCTCACTAATGAATGAGCCCACCCACGCAGGACCCACCACTCCTCCCCCCTCCTCCCACCAGAGCCAGCCCCATTCAACACCCTCACACCACCGCCGACCACCTTCCTCACTACTACCCAAGGATTCATTTTGCTTCTGGAACAAACTTTGTTAAAATTAAAATCACAGAAGCCTCCTCAATAAGGAACCAAACCAAAGACTCTCTGGGGGGAACCTCTGGGCAGCTCCTGGGAGGTGCCACAGGAAGTCACGCCCCTCTCGCTCTCAGCCTCCAAGACCCTCGTGGAAGAAAAGACTAAGGGCCTGGGGCCTGCCAAATCTTGGAGGTGGGTCCCACAACGCTTGGGTTGTTTGTTTTTACTTGCAAGAATGCTAATCAAAGCACACCGTTAACCTAACCAACCAACAAAATATCGGGATCTGGCAAGTGGCGGGCAGGGGATCCAGGGCCAGGCAGCCCGGAGAGTTCCTCTGTGGCCGACCTGCTTATTTTGGAAGGAGAACCTTGGAGGGTCTGGCCACCCAGGAACCCAAAGATAACCACATGATGGCAGCCCGCCTCACCTCCACTCAGGGCTTCTTTCAGCCTGAAGTCTGTTGTTCCAAGTTGGTACCAAGTCTTGATCTCTAGCGGTAGCAGCAAGTAGTCCCAACGGAATGAACATGAAGCCTCCAGACACAACCCTGCCTGACCCCTGCAGGGCCTCTGCGCCCACATTCCCCACAATTCCTGCTATCTTGAAGTCCGTTCCTTTATCTTTTCTCCAGACCCTGGAGGTTAGGGGGTTGAGTAAGTAGAGGCTGGGCACAGGCCTAGAAAAGCCAGGCTATCACACTGGGGCCAGGGTATGAGAGGACGCTGGGAAGAAGGGAAGATTTAAGTGTCTTGTTTTTGGTGTCCTGAACACACACATACTATTTTTACTGTGGCTTGCCACATTCTGGGAATGGGGGGAGGGGGGTCAGGAGTTAAGCTGGCTTCTGTCCCCAACAGCAGTGTGCATTCATGACACTCTGGGGCAGGTGCGGGCTTTGATATAGGGACTCGTTAGTTCTAAACTAATGGCCCTCCCAAGCTGCTCAAAACCTTTCCAATATTTCTCTGTTTTAGGCCAAAGAAGTTTGTAAAGGTTCAGAGTAGTGGGAGAGAAAGCAAGAGACAGACTGGGTGCAGCTTGTCAGGGTCTGTCAGGCCTGGTAGGCATATCCTTCCCTAAATATGGAAGGTAGCTGGGAGACATGGTTTGTTTTGGAACTCCCAAGTCAAGACTTTCAAGTCTTCGGAAGTTCGCAGATCCTCCAGCTTTCCCGGGACTGGTTTCTCTTCCTACCAGCAGAGGGCAGCACACGCCTCTCTATCAGTGGGAAAGGCCAGCAGCAGAGGGCAGCCACAGAAACCGCAGCCACAGCTGCCTTAGTTAGGTGCTGTTGGTGTGCAAGCAAGTGTTTGACTGATGCAACAATGCTACAGGGGAAGGTATTGTTTCAATCTCCTCACCGCAGACTGGAGTCCAGAGACTACATGAGAGAGAAATGGCAACATTCCAGAGTGAGCCCACTGCTCACTGCCCAGTATGCTGTCCTAAGCTAACGTTGATCTTTATTTTTTTATTTTTTGGATAGATAATTGAAGGGCAGGGAGGGGGAGTGAAAAGAAAAAAATATTTTGTAACATAGCAAAAGGGCGTGAAGTTAGTATTTCAGGATCCACAGATAACGTTTTGTTGAACACAGCCACATACACTTGTTCGTGGATTGTCCGGAGTGCTCAGAGATCCCAAGGACCTTGCTGAGTCTAATTAAGTGACAGTTCATACAGTTTGCCCAATCCACACTTTTTCCTATCTGACCCCTCACAGAAAGATCGAATTAGTCCTATCCTAAGACTAGAGTGCCTGCAACCCCCACAGACACGTAGAGCCAGAAAATGTCATGACATGGGCCTGGGGCTGCAGCAAAGCTTCATGGGCCTTCCAGAGAAGAAATAGGCTTGGGGTGCAGAGAGAATGGGAGTCAATACATGTTGAGGGTGCAGCCCAAAGTCAGGCCAGAGCCAGGGCTTGCACGGAGAGAGAATACAAAAAGTGTCAGCTAGCCTGGCCTGGACTCACCGGGAGGGAAGGCAAAGCACAGAAGGGGGAGCTAAAGAAATCAGAGACAGCAGCCCCTTGCTCAGCGCTCAGCATCTGGGGTTCAAGTCACGAATGTTTGTTATTCTTAGGGGAGCTTGGTTTGTTTTTATCTGCAGGGGGAACCAGGTTACACTGGCCGGGAGCCTTATTTTTGCTTTGTCTACTTGGAAGTTCTGAACCATGCTGGTAGCCCGTCATGCCTGTCAGGCAGGCAGTTCTGGGTGGTGCTAGTCCTGGCTTATATCTCACACACACACACACACACACACACACACACACACACACACACCATTTAATACACCTCTCCTGTTAATTTTTTTCTCACTTTCTTCCAGTGAATGGTGCTTTACTTCGAGGAGCAAAGAGACTTTCTAGAACAAATGGAGAATCCATTTTAAATAGAAAAGTTCCCCAAGACAGAAAGACATGGGAGAAGAAATAAGAGAGAAGTGGAACCCAGAACAGAGATGAGAAGGGGGAATTCAAATAGGGGAAAACCACACTCAGCTCAGAGATGTATGGTCAGAGTATAAACCAATGGAGTAAAACCCTCAAACTGTAGATGATTTACAGAGTCCACACTCGGAGGCTACAACTGAGGGTTTCAGCCCCTTCTCAGGAAATGAGAGCCCTCCCCACACCCCCAGAAGTGGGATCTTCAGAGTTCCCCACTCTCCCATCTCTGTGGCATGTCCACCGAAACTGGGGACCGAAGACGGTGACGGTCAACCAAGGGGAACAGAGCACCAGATCTTGGTCTCAGTCTAATGCATACGAATGCCTGTTCCTTGCCAGCTAGAAAGAAAACACAGGAGAATCCGACCCTCTTCCCCAAAATGGGGATGGTAATTCTGGGCAGGAATGTTAACTGTAGCTGAGGGAAACACGATAGGGTTGGAAGGAATAAAAAGGGACTCGCAAATGAGTTAATAAGAATAGAGAATTAACCATGTGTGTTCCATCCCTCACTAATTTCCTGGAATGCACCATATGGTACAAGACATGAAATGTGTCCTGGGAACCGATAGGTTTGAAGGGCAAGGAAAAGAGAGGTTGTGAGGAGCAGGAAAAGCCGGCGACCACACCTAAATTACAGTGAGTAGCTAAACGGAATCTGAGAGAGCCAAATGATTTGGCAGAGAGTCCAGGCTCCGTTCTGATGGCGGGTGGGAAGCTGAGTGCTCAGGAGAAGCCTGCATCGTCCTGGGAGATGGCAGGGAGCAGCGTAGATATTGGCTGAAGTACAGTGTAAAAGAAACCCCTCCAGGGAAGAGGGGAACCCATGGAGAAGAATTGAGGTCCCAGCAGAACACATGCCATGCCCTTGCAGTGGGAACAGGCAGGGCTGCTTGGACTACTAAGCCTCTGCCCATCAAGGCTCATCTGGAGCTCCCTGTGCCCTGGTTGCATCTCCTAGGAGGGAGCAGAGGTGGAAGGAAAGAGCAGTTCACAGCAGCATCTAAGACAGAAATGACAGGAGGGAGGGAGGGAAGCTGGACTCCGCCACATGGCCAGACGCCGTGCATGGGAGCAGTATTCAGGGTGACAGCAGACATCTCTGCCTACCAGGGACTTCTGGGATGGCACAGGATGTGCCAAAGAGAGAACGGGAGCTTGTATTCCACTACAGGATTCTGGAGACCCCAGTGCTAACCAAGTGGAAGTGTAGAGGATCCCTGCAGCCCCCCCCCACATCTAATGGACCACTCTTCCTCATCTGAGAGGTGTCCTTCCCTGGAATCATGAACCCTCTCTCTAGGTTTCTGATTCTATTCAGTTACATCTCAACATCTCCCCTACAAAACAGGAAAATCCTGATTCTTCACTCAGCAGGGGTCTCCCTGAGAAAGCAGTGACATCCTTGAGAAACACAGTTAAAGGAGACACAGAATTCCAGAATTGCTCAGCAAGCAAGACCCATGGTCTTGGGCACTACAAGGTTTCCCACAGATACCCCTGGGCTTTTCTCTTTAAGCTTTCTGCCTGCCCATAACCTCTCCCTCCCTCTCCCTCCCTCTCCCTCCCTCCCTCTCCCTCCCTCTCCCTCCCTCTCCCTCCCTCTCCCTCCCTCCCTCTCCCTCCCTCTCCCTCCCTCTCCCTCCCTCTCCCTCCCTCCCTCTCCCTCCCTCCCTCTCCCTCCCTCTCCCTCCCTCTCCCTCCCTCCCTCTCCCTCCCTCTCCCTCCCTCTCCCTCCCTCTCCCTCCCTCCCTCTCCCTCCCTCTCCCTCCCTCCCTCTCCCTCCCTCCCTCTCCCTCCCTCTCCCTCCTTGTAGGCTGGTGCTTCTGAAACACACACACACACACACACACACACACACACACACACACACACACACACACTCACACTCTGACTTTCCTCAAACAGGTTCAGGTGTTGACTTTATCGTTCTTTTTACTCCAGGACTTAATTCCCCAAACATAAAATCCCTCAATGCCCCCTCCCTCCCTCCTGCAAGGTGCAGTTGTCAGCCTTAGAAGAACAGCTCCGCAGGGATGAAGACCCTTATTTCACAGGAATGAGCGTGAGATGCACAGCCATTCTTGTGGTTTCACAGATGGAGAAACGAAGGCAATCCCCCATGCCACGAGGCCAACAAGAGGCAAGGTTGGCATATGAACCCAGGTCGCAGTGAGGAGTTGAATTTCACACAGCTCCTGGGCTCTGGGCTGTGGGAAATGGTGTACGTGCAGGTATGCTGGCATTGTGATATCGTAATGGGAGAACTGGGATGGCACCCACGAG
The DNA here is from genome assembly GCF_000001635.26 of Mus musculus. Taxonomy (NCBI): domain Eukaryota; kingdom Metazoa; phylum Chordata; class Mammalia; order Rodentia; family Muridae; genus Mus; species Mus musculus. The sequence goes on along the minus strand of NC_000083.6, from coordinate 44,253,289 downwards.
CCTTCTGATGTCATGACGTGGCAGTGTCATGATATGAATGGAGTATTTAGATGCTGTAATTCCCGTTGTGGTGGGACAGTGAGGTAATGTGATGTCACATGGCTCCTGTCTCTGAAACCAGGTAATGGGGGGGGGGGTTGTTGGTGGAGGGGATTGAGGGGCGAAGAGGGTATGTCCTCAGCTTTAGGAAATGAAGTAATATGTTTATGCACACCTGGCTGAATGTAGAATCTCATGATCCATTCATGACAAAAAAAACCTCAGGCTACTTGTGAGGGACTTGAAAAGAACACTAAGAAACAGTTGGGAGAGGCTAGAGGCAGAATCTGATCACAGAGGACCAAGAGAAGTCTGGATGTGGTGATGACAGGGAACAGCAGCAACCTCCTCAAAATTGGGGAACAAAAGAGCTGGAGTGATGGCTCGGACATTAGGAGTCGATAACAAGCACTTCCTGTTTCTTACAAAGGACAGAGTTTCTGTTCCAGCCCCTGGTGCAGTGAGTGCCCTCACGAAAGGCCTAAGGATCCAACCCCTCTAGTCACAATGAGAGCACCCACACTCCCTTACACATAAAGATATATGCACTGAAAATAGAGGAGGAGGAGGAGAAGAAGAAAGAAGGAGGAGGAGGAGGAAGAAGAAGAAGGAGAAGGAGGAGGAGAAAAGGAGAAGGAGAAGAAGAAGGAGGAGGAGGAGGAGGAGGAGGAGGAGGAGGAGGAGGAAAAGGAGGAGGAGAAGGAGAGAAGATTTTAAAGAGGGAACCAAGGCTGGTATGGTTGCTCAGTGGGCAGGTAAGGTCACTTGCCCTGCCAACCTGGTGACATGAGTTAGTTCAATCCCCAGACCCTAAGCAAAAGCAGAAGAAGCAAGCCAATCCCACAAAGCTCTCCTCTGACCTCTGCGCCCAACACCACGGCATCCATCCTGCCACCAGTGATAATTTTAAAAGTTAAAAAAGAAAGAAAGCATAATGAATTTAAAAAGCAGAAAGGGACCAGTGGGTAGACACCTACAAACACAGGCTGGGGGCAGGTAGAAGGAAAAGCAGAGAGGAAACCCAGCAGGATTAGCTTATGCTTTCTACAACAGTGACCATCATTAGCTCATTATTAGCATGTAGTGAGCTCTCCTTATATACCAGGTACTGTGCCAAGGCATGTATATGCTTTGACTTAGGAAATACATGGACCTGTCACACAGTCACTATGCTCGACAGAAGTATGAATAAACTCACCTCATGGCATCAGAAACGGGCTTAGAGAGAGCCTATCTTCCAGGCACATTTGTGTAACTAGTTGTGCAATTCAAACTTGGGCTGGTAATCCCACTTCTGCTGGATTTCTAGCTCGCATAGACAGCTAGCTTGATAAGGGTAATAGCTTTTACCTGCCCCTGGTAACTTCAGAACCTAGTGCAGTGCCTGCCACATGAGACGAGTTCTTTCAAAATGAGCTCCAAGTGAGTGCTGCTCCAGGCACTGTGTCGATGTGTGTACATGGAGGCCAGGCCAAGATACTGGATGTTCACTCCTATTGCTTTCTGCTTTATTGACTTTATTGAGACTTTTGCTGAACAGGGACTTCACCCTTTTCATGCTGGCCAGCAAGCTCTAAGGATCTGCCTGTCCCTGCCCCCAAAGCTAGGGCTACAGGCACACGGTGCAGCTAATGATCAGCTTTTTTACATGAGGGCTGGGGATTTGAACTCAGTTCCTTCTGCTTGTGGAACAAGCACTCTTAGCCACTGAGCCGTTTCCTCAGTTTCCACAGAGTTTTGTTGCATGTCTAAATGAAATTAGACATTCAAATTAATGGCCCATTCTCTTGAGCACTAGCTGGGGTCGTTTCTGGAGGATGAGATCTGGCTTTCAGCAGTTGGGAGACTGTGGGTGGTAGCTACATGTGTATTTGGCTTTTCTCAAGCAGGACAGGGTAGGGCTAGATTATGATCGGTGACAGTGTGTCTAGGGGATGTAGGGAGCAGACTCTGTCCAAGAGAGAAGAGGGACTCATGATAGCTCAGCTGGTAAAGTGTTTCTGTATAATAATGAGGACATGAATCTGACCACCCAATACTGGGCATAATGGCTTGGGGTGCCATATCATCACTTAGAAGCCAAACAGATTCCTGGAGCTCGCTGGCCAGCATGCCCAGCCAAATATATGCATTTCAGGATAGCAAGAGCTACTGTCTCAACAACTATGACAACAAAACCAAGGGGATGTGACCTGAAGAATGACACCTGCGGTTGATTTCTGGCCTCCACATACATGTGCACATTTGTATACATGCATAGCTTGCTGCCCACACATGTGTACCTTGACATGTCAGAAAGTGGGTAGAGTGATAGATGTCAGAAAGCCTGGAGCTGCGAGCCTGGAACTCTAAGAAGGTAGAGAGAGTCATGGCCTGTCTTAGTTAGGGTTTACTGCTGTGAACAGATACCATGACCGAGTCAACTCTTATATAGCCAACATTTATTTGGGGCTGGCTTACGGTTCAGTGGTTCAGTCCATTATCATCAAGGCAGGAGCATAAAGCAGCATCCAGGCAGGCATGGTGCAGGAGGAGCTGAGGGTTCTACATCTTAATCTGAAGGCTGCTAGAAGACTGGCTTCCAGGCAGCTAGGACAAGGGTCTTAAAGCCCACACCCACAGCGACACACCTACTGCAACAAGGCCACACCTCCTAATAGTGCCACTCCCTGATCAAAGCATATACAAACCATCACATGACCTTTCTCTTGGACCATGTAGACTGTGAGCATAGAGCTGGCTTGGGAGTGTGGCTCTGGGCTCTCTTGTAGGAGTGAGGCTGTCTCTATAAGGAAGGCCAGCCTGCAGGAACATAGGCTCCTGCCTTGTGAACCAGGAACTTTTGGATTCTGCTCACCAAAACTGGATCTGAGAATTCAAGGGGTTATAGAGCAGTGGTTAGTTTCTAGTGGCTAAGAAGAATAAAGCATGTGGGAGTGGGGCAGTTATTGAGAAGGCAGATATGCCTGAGCTTTCAATTGTACAAGTGAGCGAGGGAAGGAGTCACGAGGGTAAAGCCCATCTGGGGGAAAACCAGGCTGAAACAGAAGAAGAGAAACAGTGGAAGCTGGAGAGGATTGAGTTTACAGGAAATCGACACTTGGCGTTTTGTGGAAACTGATGCTTTGGATTTGGACACAGCAGAACTGTAAATGTGGATACTATGTAAATACCGTTCCTAATTCAAAAAGTCTGGAAGGTTCAAATGAGATAATCTTTCTGAGGACCCTCTGACAACTATGGAGGAAGATGTTTGTGGCTTGAGATAAAAAGACACGGAATGTAGAGTCTGAGGAAACAGAGCTCAAAAGCTGGTGGGCACCGGGGAGGAGAGAAATCCCTGGTCCTCTCCTTTGCCTCTGGGCCCTGGGCCAGTGAAGTGACAATAACTGTTCTTTTCCAGGAAGTTCTAAGGGCTCTGATACTTAATATTGATGAACAACTTGACTGGATTTAGAATCACCTAGGAAACAGACCTCTGGGTGTGTCTATGACGAGTTTCCACAGAGGAAGGAAGCCCCACCCTGACGTGGGTGGTAATACCCCATGGACTGGGGACTGGATTTAATAAAATGGATAAAGGAAAAAGGAAGTTGAACTCACCTGGCTTCCTGACTGCAGATACACTATCAACAGCTGCCTTGAGCCCTGCCCCAAGCCTTCTGTCGAGATGGACAGTGCCCTCAAATCATGAGTCTAAGTGAACCTTTATTAGGAGTTGCTATTGTTATCATTTGTCACTACAGTCCAAAAAAGCCAATCATGGCTGTGTTAGTCTCCTTGGACTTGAAGCAGTAAAGGGCCACCAGGTGGGTGACATAAAATTATGGAACATCATTCTTAGTTCTGGAAGACAGACCATTCAAAAATTAAACCTTTCCTTTGGTCTTCCTGTTTCTGGAAAGCCTTGGTTGTGGCTGTGGCTGTAGCTGTGGCTGAGGCTGTAGCTGTGGCCATGAAGAGGAGGGAGCCGGGCTTTTAGAAGTCCTTCCCTAACTCCCCACAATCAGGGCATAGAGTACAGAGAATTAGGTCTGTGGTGTTCACCAAATTTTGGCCATCTTTGCCCTCCTCATGCTTCTTGTCAGCCCTTGCAAAGCTTTTTGAGGAGACTAGGAAGAACTGGGAATATATGACACAGACGTTATGTGTCTGGAGAAAAGACCCAGCACTATGAATCCTCCCAGGCTGTGCAATAAGGAGGCTTTCCAAAGCCGGCGATGCCCTGCCTCTGAGTCACCGACAACACACTCTTGTTTCTCCTACTTTACAGGCAGCAGGTTCTGAGTCAGGGGGATGACAGGGGGTGAGAAGATAACAAGCAGCACTGGTTCCAGAAGTTTCTCTGGCTTGAAATGTTCTGAAATGGCCATGGGCAAACCAGAGAGGCAGGTCTGCCCAGCATCCCTAGAAGGGTCACTCACCAGCATTGTTCTGTTGTTTGGTGTTTTTGATGTAGGCTGAGAACTTGGAGAAGATGTCGATGCCCGCGGTGTTAGATTCCCGGTGTTTTGCAGCCAGTTTGGGGTACCTGGAAGGGAAGCCATCGAGTTCAGTGATGCTAGAAGGACAGGACTCTTCAGTAGCGATCTTGTCTGCATCACAGGGAGCGGTGTTCCCTTTTCTGGCCGGAGCTACCATCTTTTGGGATTTAACCATCATTCCACGGGGAGGGTGGGCACACAACCCTCAACCATTATCAAGGAAATCAGAGGCCAGTAAGGTGCTGAGAGACTTAACCAGGGTGATTTGGCCTGTTAGGCAAGGAACCAGGGTGGCACCCATAGCCCTCTTCCTGAAATGGCCCAGGAGACACGGCAACACAGGGCTGGCCTCTGAGTCAGGTGGGGTTTCTGATATGTCCCCTGAACTTATGAAAACGCCTGTCTATTCACTACCACAATCCTAGCTGCCCAGAGCTGGTGGGTGCCTGGGTCCACAGCACCAAGGTCCTAAATCATATCTCAAAGGAAAAGTGTCCCCTGCGTGCTTCTAAAATGTCTCTCTGGTGCTTATTATACGTGCAGGGTAAGAGTAACTTAACCCGGCTCCACTCGCAAGTCATGTGTTTTTTATCACTTGGATTTCCAAGCATGGAGGGAGATTTACAATGATCCTACTCTATCCCTTGCACTGTTTCTCATTTTGAAGTGAAAAAAGAAAAAAGAAAGAAAAACCATGCAAGAGGTTGGCCAGGGTTAGGATCCTTGGTGTTGAAGCTGAGTGAGGAGTAAGCTCACATGTGTGGAAACCCTTGGGTTTCCCCAATACCGTCATCCCATGGGTAATGCTAATTATTCATTTAATAAAAGAATTCTTAATATTCATTAAAAACTCATTTCACAAGATCATTCTGTACATGGCCAGGCAGATGGTCAATTTATCATTATTAACAATAAGTGTAGGGCTTTGTGATCTGGAGGGGTTGGTTTCACTGTATGCGTCTAGGTTGTTTTGTCTATTAATCAAAATTCTTTTCTTCAGATTTTATGTTTTTAACCACAATGGAGTCTTTAAAAATCACGTGCTGTGGGGTTTGGGAGCTAGGGCAGCCAGTAAGGATGGTGAGAAAAGGCCTGAGTCTGACTCCCAGAATCTCTGTCAGGAGAGGATGGTAACAAGCTTGTAATCCTGGGGCTGGAGCAGTGAGGCAGGGGGATTTCTGGGGTCCAGTGGCCAGCAGGGGTAGACTAACTCATGAATTTTAGGCTGGGGAGACTTTGATTCTTGGAAGATAAGAGAGGAGGTGACAGCTGAGGAATGCCACTCTGTTCTCCATACACACTTGTGCACATGTGCACACACCTGCACTTGTACACACAAGTCATTTGTCATTATTCTTTCATTCCTTTCTCCTTCAATGATCTCATTAGCTAGGACTGCCCCACTCTTGGAGCCACGGCAGACTATTTGTTTAATTTTGTGTTTGATTGATTGCTGATTGATTGATTGATTGATTGATTGACTGATTTTGCCATGACAGGTTTAATGTCAGAGACGCGGCCTTTGGAAAAGCCCTCAGGAATATATTGGTCCCAGCTCTTCGCCACAGCCACTAGGCAGGTACAAAGGGAGCTACTGATCCCATTTTGTAGCAAAGGCTGTTGGAGACCCAAGGCAAACAATCACTTAAGGACCTTAGTGTGGAACCAATAAGAAACTGACTTGGAGCCTCTGAAGCAGTGAGTATCCTTCCTACTTGATGCTCTCATGATGGGAAAACTACCTTTCACCGAGTGGCCACTGTGTTCTGGACACAGTCCTGAGCTTCATAGGTAACTCTGTCTCATGGGTGAATAAGAGCAGTCTTGATCTGGGAAGTTCCTGTCTCTGCTTCGTAAGTCCTGGCATCACAGACAGCAGCCACGTCTGCCTGGCTTTTAAGTGGGCTCTAATGCTCTGAGCTTAGGGACTGACACTTGTGGGCGTGCCTCTCCTTCTTGGAGCAGAGAGGCAACCTCCTAAGATTCCAGAAGCTTCGGAGGTTACACAGCTATAAAGCTCCTCCCTCAGGGAAGGGCAAGCTCCTCGATGGAACTGGCTTCAAGTTGAGCAGGAGTCCCAGGACGCTCTGGACACCCAGGAGTGATTTCATAAGTAGTAACCATGCTGGGATTGACCTTTGAGTTGCCCATGCCCCTATAAATAATCCCAATCATCTCACTGGTTTACCACACTCCATCTGGGTGGAATCGTCTCCCTGGCCCGTTGCCATGCCGACCTGGGCTGAATTGACGTGTGTGCACGTTGCCTCACAGAGTATCACACAGCTCTTGGGAATCAAGATTGGAAAAGTATCTTTCTGATTGCTTTGTTTTAAGTTTGCCTATTTCGTCACTGTGCACACAAACTAAATAATGTCCATGGGCTTCTGCATATTTCCCAGCCAGCCACTCTGCAGTCTAGTGACTAGGTTCTAGCCAACGGAATGGGGTGTGCATGTGTATGTGTGATGTAACTCCTTTGGGCTCTGGTCTTTGAAAGCACTGTGTGTGCTTCTTTTTGTTGTTGGTTTTTTCTTTCTGCTTAAGACATGTTGGAGGTGCCGTATGCACAGCTACAAGGTGGAGGAGCCCCACAGTATCCACTGAGACTCTGCTTAAGTGACACATGCCCTTGTCACGTCAGGCCACAGCACCACATGTTTCGACAAGAGAGCACCAGCTGGCAGCAGAGACCTGAAGCCGAGGCATGGACTCCAGAACCCAAGCTCAACCATCGCGTGGAGGCTTCTGAAACTGCTTCCACCTGTCAGAGCGGCGGGAGAACATAATTCTACTCTACTGCTGTAAGAGATCTGTATACACCTTTAAATATAAAACCGTGTATTCTCAGTGCCTTGATTGTGAGCCTCAGATTATGGCTACCACCTGACTGGTGCCACGGCACACCGTGTAACCAGCCCATTTTTGATTAGCGTCCAGGATTCTATTTTTTTTTTCTTCCTTCAGTTATTTGTGTGTGCATGTGGCATGCTTATGTGTATGCATGGCTTTGCATGTGGCATGTGTGGAGGTGTCTGTGCATATGTGTGTGTGCGTATGGGAGCTCCGAGGTCGATGTTTGGAATCATTCTCCATCAGACTGCACCTCCCTCCCATTTGCTGAGCCCGTGTCTCCCAGTCAAACCCAGAGCTCCCCAGTGTGGCTAGTCAAGCTGTCCAGCTTGCTCTGGGGGATCCCCTACTTCTGCCTTTCAATGATAAAATTACAGGGGGGTCACCATGCCCACTAGGCAGTTAAGGGAATTTCTAAACCCTGGTCTTAATGCTTGCATGGCAAACATTAAGTGCTGAGCAACCTCACCGGCCCCTCACCTCTGAATTCTTATCCTAACTTCTATGCACTCAGATTATTTTATAATAGTCAGCTTTATGCAAAGTCCTCTGAAACTCATGCAGTCCCAGATTTGGGGCTGAAAGAGATCTTGGAGAACACTGGTTGATGGCCTTTCCTTCACTTTCAAGAAGATCAAATAAGAAGGGAGGGAGCCTTGTCTAAAGTCACCCAGGATATACAGTTGGTTTTGAGGTGGTCAAGCTTCTCTGTTCTGAATCCTAGCAACTTTGGTTATGGGATGGAGATGGTTCTGGTTATGGGCCAGGCATGTCTCAATATATAACTCTGTATGAGCTTCTCGACCCTCTCCCCAGCACTAAGTGGACCAGGCCACAGAAAGCAGGGTCGTTAGTCTCATTTAGAAACTACTTGCGATTCCCTGGACTCCTCATCTTGACACCAAATACTCTCTGGAACCAAACATAATTTTTTTTAAGTGTTGGAATATTTGTGTGTGATTTCTTCTCCTTTAAAAAAAACAAAGCTGAGAGAGAAAAATCTTGGCTCTCTGGAAATTTTTACAAACAGCGGCACGATAAGAAACACACGGCCTTCTCACAGCATCGGGAAACGGGGAGTTCTGCTGCCCCCTGGAGAAGCATAAGGCCAAGCAACACTGCTCTCTCTGTGAGCCTCTGGATGCGGGCCACCCCACCTTTCAGCCTGAGTTAATGGGGGGATTGGCTAAGCCTGTGGCTTGGGAGCAGACTGTCAGGACTCTGAGGCTGGAGCTGAGGCACTGGCTCGGTGCTAGTTACTGGCCAATATCTGGAGCACCTGCCCCCACCTGATGGGCACAGAGGCATCTGAGAGCACTTTCTGTGAACAGCATCCTGAGCAGTTGATCAGCACCTTACTTCAGAAGACCTCTGAAGTCTTTCGTTTAATGAGCTTGAGGATCTAAATGATTAGTTCACCAGCCTGGCAGGAAGGGCCTCCATCACACCTCCTACACCTAACTGAAATCCAGAAGAGACCTAGGCTGGAAGCAGTGTGTTCAGAATCAATGGCAGAATAATGGAGCAGGGTGGGACATCTAGAGCGGCCCTGCCCAGCACTTCCAGCCCCTGCTTGAACCATGGGAGCTTACAAGCTGATTAAAAAGACAATGGATCTGATAATGACCTTATTCAAGAAGGCTATCCACAAACCGTGAAGTCTATAATCCCAGGGTCTTTATGTCCCTCTCGTCTCACTGGGGACACAGACCAAGATGACAAGAGCTAAGGGGCTTGGCTAACCTGAGTATCAAGGACTAGGACTGGAAACCGTCTGGGGCAGAGGGTGTTCTTTCACGGAGGAGTTTGAAGCAAGAGCAGAGATGGGAAAGGTCAAGATGACACTTGTGTCCCCTGGCAGAGCGAACAGTATATCCCATCTATCGGCTTGGCAGAAGACTGTGTGGACAGCCCTGCCCCTCATTTCTGGTGTTTCTGTTATCCTTGCTAGACTGGGTGGATGTAGACATTCCTCAACAGGAGGATTTGTTCCAAAGAGACAACAATAACCTAACCAGGCATTGTCTGGACTCTGCCCGAGTCAGTGAAAGCAGGTTTTCATGTGGAATTTGCAACTAGTACAAGCAACAAATGAGGCTGAGTCCCAGGAGAGCAAGGAGTGAGGAGTCAGCCCCTTTGGGACACATCCACCCCAGAAGTTGTCTGGTGTTCTGTTTGAAGACACACTGGGCTTCTAGCTGCCACCTGTTAGGCGACATGTGTGGCTCGCTGTTGATTGAACTTATTCCCTTATTCAAAGTCTGTACCCAGGGCTGGAAAGATGGCTCAGCAGTCAAGAACACTGAATGCTCTTCCAGAGATCCTGAGTTCACTTCTAAGCAACCACATGGTGGCTCACAACCATGGGTCATGGGATCCGATGCCCTCTTCTGGTGTGTCTGAAGAGAGGGACATTGAACTCACATATATAAAATGAGTAAATAAATCTTTTTTAAAAAAAATGGCCACAGGCCACTTCCCCCTCAGTGTGAAAATGACCTGTCCTAATATGATGACAAAGGATGCTCTTAAGGGAGCGTGGTTTCTTGCTTAAGGCTTTCTTAGGGAATCAGGGACCAGTAATCATCCAACAGTAAGGCACCATTGGTTACCATGGGCTATCCCACTGTACCAGACCATAAAACAAGGATAAGGACAGCCCTTTCTCCCAGGTACCAGAGCTGGTGAGAGTGTGATGTGCCTCACAGAGCTCAGCGCCTGACACAGCCCAGGAGCAACATTTGCTGACAGGTAAACAGAACTTTGAGAGAAACACAGAAAAAATGATTGTATTCTAACTCTGCTTCCCTTCCTGAGAATGCAGGCATGTCCTTGGGGCAGGAACTCAGGGCTTCTCGTGTGACAGGATTGCACCAACCGAGCCGTATCCCCAACCCTTTTACACGGCTTCCCTTCCCAGCAGCCAGGGAAAGTCTTACAGCTGACAACGGCCCAGCTTACAGATCTTACAGCTGAAGATCCTTCCGTGGCGACCCTGCAGCACTGAGCTCATGCCTGACTCTGTCAGGAACGCCGGGGTTTCCAGTGTAACAACGAGGTAGGATTGTTTTCATCTCTGATTACTGTATTCTGCAATTAATGACCCCAGACTCGGCCATCTTTTAGACTATGTCTCTTACCTCCTCTTGTATCAGCAATAGCTAATCTGCCCCCGTGAGAACTCTCAGCTCCTACACCTGCCAGTCCCAATCTGTATTTGTATGTATGTATGTATGTATGTATGTATGTATGTATGTATGTGGCTTGCTCAGACTTATGGCTCCTGGTGTGGTCTCAGTTTCCTGGTTTGTCATCATTACATCAGCCTTTTATCCCTTCTACTGAAGATGAAGAAGTTTGCACAATCTTGAGCTTTTCAGGAGAATAAGGCTGGTGGGGAGAGAGGGGGGAAGGGAGAAGGAAAGATGGAGGGGGAGGGGAGGGGAGGGGGAGGGAGAGGGAAAGATGGAGGAGAGGGAAAGATGGACGGGAAGAGAGAGGAGGAGGGGAGGAGAAGGGGGAGGGGGAGAGGGAGGGGGAGGGGGAGGGGAGAGAGGGAGATCTTCCCAGGTCCCCTAAAGGCACTCTGTAGGAACTGACTGGCAATACCTATGGGTAACTTGCCTTAATGCACCCACTCTGAGATTGGCATTCCATTTTGCTAACCTCAAACTGAAGCAGCCCCACTGGAAATCTACCTTCCCACAGCTAACTCTCTCCCTGTCCATAGGTCTGTAAAGAACCAGCTCATTACTTCTCGGGGGTTAGGGTCTCCTCCAGGAACTCTTCAATCTTGTTGACATCTGTCTTCACATCCCCATTGAAGGTCAGGAAGGGCGGGTGCGTGCCAGGAGCCAGGTTGTGTAGATCGGCTGGCTTTCTGTGGAGAGAGTAAGATTCCAGTGATGGTGTGAACCATTGTCCCTCTGGTTCTGAGAAGCCTATGGCATGAACTCTGGTCTGGGGTTAATCAACATGCTTGTAGCATAACCAGATTTGTGGTACTAGGTGTGAGACAGTAGGAGCTGGATAGAGCTCTGTGGGCCTGTGGTGTGAAACCGAAAACTCATCCACAGGAAGAAAATGGCAGAAGTAACTCACAAGTGGAAGCTGAACACAACTGAAAAGCCCGGAGAGGATCATGGTGACCGTCTAAATTAGCTCCCGGCTTTAACTGCACAGGACTGTGCTTCCAAATGCCCTCTTACTAATTATTCCAACAAAACACACAATTCCAGGCTTGACAAATTAACACAGCGGGGCTGAAGAAATGGCTCAGCGGTTAACTGGCCTCCACAAACAAAAATAAGTAACACATTGGATCCTAAATGTATTTGAATACTATATTACTATATGCATGTGTGTGTGTGTGTGTGTGTGTGTGTGTGTGTGTGTGTGTGTTTTGGGGACTTCTTCAAGTTCCAATGCTCCCATTCTGAGTAACATACATTTTAATATGTAGCAATTAACATCTAATATTGTTCAATCTCTTCCTAGACTTCACAAATATACACACATATAATTTGCCTCTAAATGATCCCTGGCATGGAGGATCCATGAGAGAGGGAACTAGTAATTGAAAACCAGACTGTTGGATGAAGTCAGTGTGTTCAAGGAGCATTATTGCTGTTTAACCAATGGACCCTGGTGAAAACTCATGGGGTTAGGTCCAGAGGCCTACGTTCAATATTGCAGATCAGGAAACATCAGGGAGGCTATGGCTAAGGGTTCTACATCAAGAACTATGAGCTGGGCTTGGTGGTCCATCCATTCCTGTTATCCCAGAGCTTGGAAGGCTGGAGCAGGGGGATTGCTACCATTGTGATACCAGCTTGGGCTACAGACTAGAATACCGTCTCGGAAATTAATCAAACAGACAAAGAGTTCCCAACACCTACATTCAGTTTCCAAAACCCACAAGGCAGCTAACAGCTCAGAATTGCCTGTAAATCCAGTTGCAGGAGGACTGATGCCCTCTTCTGGCCCCTTCAGGTACTGCACACACACAGTGAACAGACACACATGCAGGCAAATCAGCCACACATGTATAATAAAAAATTAAATTTAAAAAGGGTTAACTTTAACTGTGAAATTAGAACTCAAAAGTTGGTCTGATATTGAAAAAACTCCAACCCAATTATGAAAGTTTGTGCTTTTCAATGAATGCCAGGGACCAGTAGGCAGCTATCCTACAGGAAACCAGTTAATAATCCAACATACTTCACCATTTACTGTTTTTAATCTTAATTTGAGCACACATTTTTAAAAAATATAACCATTATGATTTTAATTTTACTAAAACTTAGTTGTTTTGTGAAAGATTTTTAAAATTAATTTAATATATGTAAATTGAAGATCTCCCCAGTCAGAAATGGAATCTTTTACAATAAAGATTGAGGGCACTTAAGGGGTACTTATAGTTATAAATAATCCAATTCCAAGGAGTCACAACTTCATTTATCTAGTAGGACTTGAGTAAACACAATGACTCATGTTGAGGAAAGCAGTTTCCTTTTGTCTCAGGTTTTCCCGGGACCAGTAAAACCTTATAGATGAAGGCTACCTTGCCAAACTCAGTCCTTCTGAAGAGAGAATACAGGCCCGCTTGTCCCAACTAGACAAGTGAGCTGAGGCAGAAAGAGCTCAAGTTCAAGGCCAGCCTGGACTCCCAGAGTGAACTCAGGTTTAGTCTGGGAAAGTTCGCAAGATCTATATCAAAACAGAAAGTACGAAGAGGGAGCCGGTTTGAAATAGCAAGCCCTTGCCTAGTATGTGTGAAGCCCTGGTTCCATCCCGGACTCCATACCAAAGCATAAACAAGAAAGGTATCTTGCTATGCTGCTCGCAGTCACTCTTAAATCTAAGATAACCCAGTGTCGGGAACCTCACCACCTTTGCAGCGCACACAGGAGACACTGCATGCATCAGGGAGAGGGAGATGCTGAGGTCCTCGTGATCCAGAGAGGCAGGGGAAGATGTTAGGGAAGAGTACAGCAATGTGGAGCATGCATCCAATGAATGAACAAGGAGTAATCAATCGAACTTTCTAGACTCAGCCCTCAACAGTGCCTGGTGTGGTCCCTGTCGGTGCTGGATACTTAGTATATTGAGTGCCACAGGGAAGGTACGTCAAGAACGCAAGAAGGACATTGCGTCTGTTAGTGCCAGTGATGTGGTGTGCTTCTAAAATCCCTCCTGCCAGGTGGTCAAATTCCTGAGCCAGTATCAAGGAAGGAGGGGACGGGGTGGGGTGGGGGTGTGGCTTAGCAACAGGAAGTGGAGACTCCCGGCTGTACTGAGGAAACAGGGTAGGGCTCACGCAGGAGTCTCAGGGCAGCCATGGGAGTTTCCATTCTCTGAGTTTGCAACATTCTTTGTGGCCACTGGAGCAGAAAATATGAGATGGAGAAACTGTAAAATGTCAACGAGAGGGGGCAGAGGCTTCTGTGAGGAGACAAATTCCTGGTCTAATCAGCTAGGGAGGGGACGACAAGAATTCCAGTGACAGCTCCCAAGTCACTCCCAACAGGCTGCTTGCTCTCCAGCCTCCTTCTGTGACACTCAAACAACTGAGACTAATTTACTTAGTTCCTTGTTGACTCAGTGTGCGTCCCTCCCCTCACATAAAGAGAGGACATTCTTTGCAGGCTGCTCCTGTTTTGTAACTGACACTGGCCAGGAAGGAAGTCCTCTCTGGTCTTATTTTGGAGCAGTTACTGTGGCTTAAAGACACAGCGGTCTGTTAGTCTGTTGACGGGGCAGCAGTGTGGTTTTGTTTGTGACGGGGCAGCAGTGTGGTTTCGTTTCTGGGATCCTGGGGGTACTTTGGCTGCTAGGTTCTGACACCTTTGGGACATGCCACTTCTGGCTCCTGAAGCTGGGCATTGTCAAAAGCATGCTGGCCAGCGCCACCCCTTCCTCTCTCAGTCAGCTCCCACCCCCGCAGTTGGAATTGAAATTACAGAATTCCATGTCTCCAGATTGGATTTGTGAATTATTTCACGGGCCTCATCCTTTCTTTAGCTCCCTGATTCACAGCTCCATGAGGGGCGCCGGGTTTCAAGTTCGTGCAGCAAGCCAAGTAGAATCCTAAACATAAACCCATGGCCCACCTCTTTAAACCCCTAACAGCACTCTCTCGGATTAAAAACTGGGATAAGATCAGTTTTCATAGGAATTAGTATTTGTGTGCGTGCGGATAGTGCTGTAAACAAAGGTGACCACCAAGGCAGCCTTAGAGGGATGTCGGCAGGACTGGGTCTGATAATGTGTGTGAGAGAAGCAGAAGCATCCTTAAGATGCCCGAGAGACTCCGTCCCCTGCCTGAGCTCCAGCTTGGAACTCTAGTGAGAGTTCTCTCCTACGGATGAGAATCTAAAGACTCTGGTCTCTCGGAAAGGAAGCTCCTTGCCCAGGCTCTGGGATCCTGCTCGTTTTAGTTGTTACAGACACAGGCTGCATGGGAGGTACATGCTCCCTTACTGTGCCAGACACTAGGATCTTAGCAGCAGCCCCTCTATTTCCAGCTGGTAGGAGACCTCAGTGGGTCTGCTCGGCTTCCTTGTCTAATATAGAATGCTGGAATTTCCCTTATGAAGTACCTATCACGGGATTTTGCAGGGGAAAGCCATCAGCAGTTAGGAAGCATTGGAGTTGTAGATGTTACGACGAGGTAAGGCACTAAAGGATGACTCCGCCTGAGGAAGCTCAGATCGGACCTAGGTGAGTTTCAAGGGAGGCCACTCCGGACAGTGATGGGTTACAGAGGCCTTCCCAAGAAGTTGGGACTGAAACTGAGCCTAGAGGCAGGAGATTCTCAAGTTCCGAGGAACGAGGAGGAGAAGCCTGACGAATGTAGAAGAAGCCTCTTACCAGGAGCTTCTGGGAACAAGAGCAGCCCCGAGGGCAGATGGGACCCAGGGAGGAGCATTAGACCTGAACAGAGTAGGCTGTTTTGGAAGCCTTTCCACCATGGGCTGGAGGACGTGGCCAAGCTTTGCTGGACACTGTTAGCCGCCACGGAGTTAAGACACCTTCTACGTCTACTCAGAGGACCCAGACTATAGCTCAGTGACAGCACTTGAACGGCATGCAGGGAGCCCCAAGTTAGATCCTTAGCACAACAGGTAACTATGAATACAATGGAACTCAGGAGTGCAAAGGAATAGACACAATCAAGCTGTATGTTTCGCCTCTTAGGGCCTGTACATGCAGTCCTCGGGTCCAGAACCCTCCCACTAGGTGTTCTGAAAGCCAAGACAAATCCTCAGTAAAGGTCTTGATTCTAATTCCCTGAAAATTCAGCTGTCAGTGCTGAAGCCCACCAGGGTCCTGCAGACCTAACGCCTGTGCTATTGTGATATATGTTTTTATACGCCTGTGCCCATCCTTGAGGCAGACACTTGTTGTGTGCCCTTGCCTTCCCTTCTCTTTTCTTCTTGCTAATCAACGGATGCCAACCAGGGTAGTGAAGCACAGCCCTGAGGGAGGTTCTGGTTATGTTTCTTTTAGCCTCCTTTGTGAGCTGGGTTGGGCCCTGGGAACAGTTCTGGGCAATGAGATGGGATTCATCCGAGGTTTCCTGGAGCCCCAGGATGGCCCTGGATTTGCTCTCATTCCATCTGACTCTTCCTTGCGCTAGATGTCCCCTCATGAACACAGGGTCCTTTACCTTTTCAGATCCACGGTGGTGACATTGAACACGACTCCTTTCAGCCAGAGGATCATGAAGAGACGCTGAGAGAAGGGACAGTTGCCAATGCTTTCCCCGTCGATCCCAGCCTGGAAAGAAAACAAAGGCAGAAGCCTGAGTCTCAGGGCACTGGTGCACAGAAAAGAATATGGATCATAAAGAACAAACTCTGGGCTTAGAGCCACACACCTCCCAGCCAACTTCAGAGATCCGTTGTATCCTTCTCCGTTTCCCTACTATTAGGGCAGAACGATGCCTGTGCCTTGTGTGCTCTTCATAAATGCTGAGCTGGAGCTTCCAACATGAGATGTTCTAGAACCACACTTTCTGAAACCACAGAACCTCCAGGCTCTCTAAATAAAGCAGGAGTGAACGATTCAGTTCCTAGCTCGCTAAGTGACAAGCAGCAAGGACTGTGGAACTCTGGTCACACTTGCTCCATCAGCATGTCTCAGGACAGGAACCTTGGACTGTGATTCCACCTCCAGTAGCCAGGATAATCATCAAAGGCAGCACTCTAATCAGTACGGCGCTTAGTATAGTAACAGCGGTTGGTATCAATATATTACTTATTGGTGAAAACATCCTTTGTATTCAAGAGACACATATTGATGATTAACAGTGTGTTGGGGCATTGGGAGAAATGGCCCTAGAGAGTTTTAGTAAAAGGTGTGTGTGTGTGTGTGTGTGTGTGTGTGTGTGTGTGTATGTGTGTGTGTGTGTGTGTGTGTGTGTTGGTCAGAAAAGGGCATCAGATTCTTGGTGCATGAGTTACAGACAGTTGTAAGCTGCCCAGTGTGAGTGCTGGGATCTAACCTCAGTCCTTGGAGAAGCAGCAAGCCATCTTAATCACTGAGCAAACTCACTAATGCCCAATGACTTTTTTTTTAATTTGCAGTTTTAATTTATTCATTTATGTATATTATATTTATGTGTATGTGTAAGCCTGGGTAGATGTGCCTGTGTGAGTGCTTGCACCTATATACGTGTGTACGTGATTTTGCATTTCAGAAAAGGGCATCAGATCCACTAGAGCTGGAGATATAGGTGGTTGTGAGCTGTTGGACTTGGGTGTTGGGATTTGAACTTGGGCACTCTGGAAAATCTACATGTACTTTTAACCACTGAGTCAATTGTCTAGACCCCAAAGATGATTCTCTAATTAATTTATTAATTCCACTCCAACCCTCAGTTTCCCCTCCCTCCTCTCTTGTCAGTCCTCCCCAACCTATCTCCATGCTCCTCCCCACTACTTCTCTGTTTCTCTTCAGAAAAAGGGAGGTTTTAAATGGATTCTCTCTGAGAGCATGGAACCTTCAGCTGGGTGGGTTAGGGGAGTCTGCAGGACTGTCTGTTACCATAACAACAGCAGTGAGTGTTGGCGTTTCTCTTATCCACCTGTCTCATGGTTCTTCCCAACACAGCAACCGTCTGAGGGGTAAGTTCCCTCTACACAAAGTGAGTTGCAGAGCCCTGAGATGTATAGAGAATTTATTCCAAACAAGCTTGAGAACAAACAAAAGAGATCGGAAAACTGGTTCCTGTGATTTATTTGCATCCAGTGGTTTCTTCCCCCTTCCTTACCAAGGTACTCTGAGGAAGTAATGTCTTAGCCTCTCTAGTCTTGGATATTGGCTTCTCTGGAGGCCTTTCCCTCTTCTTTATGTTCAAATTTGGAACCGAAATATCCAATTTTGAAGGTTTGTTATGTGACTAAACAATGATACATACAAAATACATGGGATTCACTTTATAGAATTGCTGTCATTATGAGCAATAGAAGAGAAGAGAGCCTTAGATGTCTTTGTTTATGGAGTTCAAGGCCCTACTTGAGAGTCAGCAAGTCTCTGTGTAATGGCACAAAAGATAAACAATTCACTGTGCTGAGGAGTTTGTGGGTGGAGCAATACTTTGAATCCAGAAGGCAAACACGGGAGGAACCATAGCCATGGTTCACTGGCCAAGGAAAAATGTCCCCAAGTAACCCATTCTCAAATTTCTCAGGGATGGAGATGGGGGAGAGGGACTCTGCTGGATTGCCTGAAGATACATTTACAAGCAGGTACATGTCTGTTCTCTCTGAAGCCTCCATGCTGATGTCCAGAGAAACAGGATGCAACTAAACACTTTTAAAAGGAGTCCAGAAGCCAAGCATGGAAAGAGCCTGGAACCCAGGAAGATAGATGGGTGAAGTTGAAGTGTCAAGTAGGGGTATATTCTTGGCTCTTTATCAATGAAGTCCAGTAGAAGTCTGTGTTTTCTGGGAACTTCTGTCATCAATATTTAAGGGTCCTCCACGCTGTTTATCAGACCTGATTATAATGTCTCAGTGCTTGGATCAGGATAGTTCAAACTGGAGATCTTCTACCTCAGAAAAACACTTAAGCACAGGAAACAAAAAAGTGATAAAAATCTATGTGTCTAAGCAGCTAGACCTCCTTTCTGTGTGGGCTTAACTTGAAGAAGTCTCCTCACTTCAGTTTCCTGTGGCCATGAGGGTCCTAACAGAGAGAGCTTGCTTTGCTCTTAATCAGAGCATGGTCAGAAGTTTCACTATCGTCTCTCGACATGTATTTTGTCTTGTAATTGCAAAATGCTATTAAAATTAGTTCTAGATTTGGGCATGAATCTACTTCCCTTATACCCATGAAATGAATTTCTAATCCCAGAATTTGCATACCAAATAAAGGCATCTTGACATGCAATGGTTTCTTTTGCTGTTTGGCCTTTGAGTTCCTGGGATAGCTGAGATCCTTTGGTTGCTACCATCTTCCTGTTTCCTCTGCTTGTTCCTAAGGTTGACTTTGGATATTGAATCTTAAGAGTCTTCACAGTCTTTAATCCACAGAATCTGTCATCCTCCTCCCTTGGTTGAGTTGATCTAAGTGCATCATAGCCCCAAGTTCACAAACATCACAAATTAAAAGCTCATGTCACTGAGATCAAATCAGAGTCATGGAACTCTGAGATTTATCAAAGGTCCCCTATGTCTGGCACTTTCTGGAGAAAAATGTGTGCAATGTCAATATTTAAGAACATGTCAACAAAGTATGTTTGTAGCACTTGAAATTTCCATTCTAGTACTCGATAAAAAATGCAATGCCTGGAGTCCTCTCTTGGACGCTAGATTTAATTTGCCTGGCCCTGGCCAACCCCAGTTTTTGTTTGCAGAGTTTCAAGGCTTGCCAGGGACAGATAACTTCTGCCCACTGGGAGATGTTCTGCAAAACCATGCAAGAATATCATTGCAAAGCAAATGAATAAAGAATGATCCCATTGGAGGTGGGATCAGAGACCTTGGGTCTGGGATGTAGGTGACCAGTTGGACCAGACATCAGGGTGCTTGGACATTGCTTCTCACTACTCTTCTTGCTTCTTGTTTTCTCATGTTGTTGCTCCTTCAAATCTTACTCTCTCCTGCCTCCTACTCCACTTCTGTGCTGGTCTCCATCACTTCCTGTTTAGTTACTTTTCTATTGCTCTGATAAAACACCATAACCAAGACCAGCTAGAGAAGCAGGAGTTTATTTGGGCTCATCTTGCATAGTGTAAGTTACAGTAACCCATGGAAAACAAAAGTTGTCTACCATCCACAGTTTATACTTAACTGGGAATGCTTTTGAGTTGGTACTGAAAATGGGCACAAAGGAAGGATAAGGATATGTTGGTTAAGGGTATTGAAGGGAGTTAGAGGCCCATGATGCTATGAAGAGGAGCCCCATCAGAACTCTCTGTGGCTTTACTTGCATCTGGAGTAGGGTCCTCAGACTAGAGGAAGACAGAGTACTGGAGAATTCTCTTATTCTTGCATGATCACCTGCTTATAGCTCTTGGCATTCACACACTGTGAGATGCAGTTTAAGGCCTGTGTTTATTGTATTTGTTGCTTCTTCCCGATGCTAACCTTACCTGCCACTATTTATGGGTAACTTGTTCTTCAAGGATTGTATCAATTCATGGCTATCCGTAAACCTTCCTTACGGGCTCTCCCATGTTCCCTCTCAAGCTCTGCTCCATCATCAGTTCACTGTGCTCTACCTTGCCCCTTGGATGCACTATGTTACAGTTCCTGAAGAAATGGGCATGTTTTGTCCATCATAGAACAACCAGGGTTTGTTATCAAACTGGTCCTGGGTGTCAACACACACCAGGCTATTTGGATCCACCCTGATCCAAGTCCTAGTTTGATGCATATGGTTGAAGACTCTTAGTCTTCTGGATAGTCAATAGCACCAACAACAGGATTTTGTGGTAACCTTTCCTATTAGAGGAAGCCAAATTTTAAGGCCTTGCTAAAGAAAATGCCATTGAATATACAGGTCTATGGTTAAACTGACCATAAGAGAGCTGTACCTAGCAGCTAGGAATTTGGGTCTCTTCTCTGTTAATCTCCAGGATGACCACCAAACAGCCATATTTAGGTATACATAAAATATACATACAAAGGTATAACCATAAAATTACCACCAGCAAATGAAGCGTTTGGCACTGACTGTGATGGCCACACTGGCTTAAATCTCTCCAGCTGTTGTCCAGATGTGCTCTCTGCTCCCAGAACGACTCAAATTAGTGCATTCCTCCACTGTCTGTGTAGGCATGGGGTGTGAGTCATACAACATGGGTTCTGGGGACCTGATTCAGGTCCTCCACAAAAGTAGCAAGTGCTCTTAGCTGCTGAGCCATCTCCCCAACCTATCCGATTGCTTTTCAGATTAAGCCAACTGAACCAAAGGATTTGCATGACTCTTATAAGGCTGTGCGTACATGGTAGGCATGGGCTTTGCAGCTGAATTGAAATGGTTGAAATCCCAGTCAGAATCAATGCCTGGGCTAAAGAAAGAGCCACAGAAGGTATGTGCCATGGTTGGAAGAGATCCGTTTCCCAAAGGTTTGTATGTCAAAACTTGGTGTGGAGATGCCAGGAGGCAGTGGGACTTACAAATGGGAAATCATTGGGGTCATTGCCCTTGGAAAGGATTGATGCTGGTCTTACACAGAGAGAAGGTTGTTCTCTCCAGAAGGTTGTTATATACAACCACGTGCCTCTTGTCTTGACCTGTGGTTTCCCCCAAAGTGGACTCCCAACACTGTGATGTCATCTGCCAGACTTCCTCAGGGCCAAGTCACTTCCAGCACCATCCGGGCACCACCATCCCTTCCAAAGTAGAGAACTGTAGGCCAATAAACTCTTTGTTCATAAAGTACCGAGCCTCTCAATTGTTGTTATAGTAGAAAAAGATCAGGCTGAATTAGAAAATGAACACCCCCCCCAAAACCCTGAAATCTTTTGTAAGTCATATTTAATGGTTTCCCATGAATCTTTGCTTATCTGTCACTTTACTCTTTTGAAATAATAAAATGCTCAAGATCCTGGAAGAATGTGACATTTTCAGGTGAACCAAAGACAAGAAAACTAGATTCCACTACAGCTTGTGGGTCTCAGGAGGACAGCCAAGAAGCATCAGAACCAAGTCACCTCCTTGCTGCCTCCATCCTGCCCTGCACAGACCTCTTCACCATCACAGATGAGAAGACTGAAGGAAATGATATCATGGGGACAATAGTGGCAGAAAGAAAGTCCTCAGTACACTAGTGTCTGTAGGCTCGTACCTTGGTAATTCATCTCTCTCTCCTCCTCTCAGTCCCCAGCCAGCATGGTAAGTGCCTCGTGCCTGGAGAAAGTCATCCTCTGACACCATACAATAGAGAAATGTTCCTACCAGGCAAGTGTTCCCGTCTCCTGAGCCACTCCCGCTGATTCCGTCTAAGATCCCAAAGACCTTACTGTAAAAAACTGTCCAGGAGGTCACACATGGGTTGCAGAGGTGTGCATGGTTCACACTCCTGTGATCCTAGCCTTCCAGAAGGCTAAGTCCAACCTGAGCTGAATAGTGAAGCTCTCCAAAGAAATTTAAAAAAAAAATCCCATGACTGAGGGGGTCAGGGGAGGGGGGAGAGGTAGGAGCTGAAGAGATGGCCCAGAGAATAAACTGCTTCACACACTAACATGAGGACTAGCATTCAAGTCACCCACAGCCCACATAGAAGCCTCTTGGCTATGAGAGCAACCTGTAAGTAATTCCAGCACTCAAGAAGCAGAGACTAGGAGAACCTGGGACAAGCTGGCTAGCTAGACTAGCCAAAACCCATGAGCTCAAGGTTCAGGGAGAGAGCCTGCCTCAATAAATGAAGTGAAAGCTACCCAACACTGATGTCAGCCTCCATGTGTGTGTGTGTGTGTGTGTGTGTGTGTGTGTGTGTGTGTGTGTGTGTGTGTGAGATGTTGGGACAGGTAGGTGTGTGTATGTGTGACACACACACACTCACACACGCATGCCCTACAGGAACACATTATGCGAACACATTATGCTAACACATACCATAAAAATGGGGAAAGGCTGAGGATCGTGGCTCATGGGCACAGCATTTCCTTAGCATATAAGGCTCTAAGGCTCAGTCCTCAGCACAACAAAAATCCGAAACCAGAAGACTTGTTTTAAGTGACTGTATCCTCTGCTTTAGAGGGGAGCTCTTTCTTATAAAACAATCTTTCAACTCCGGGCGCTGAGACAGAGCCAGGAATTAACTTGAGGAGACTTGCTTTCATTTTGCTATTACCTTGAAAAACAAAATCACTCGAAACCCCGCACCTGACTCTGTTACATGGTCAAGCTCAGGCTGAGCTGTAAGTGACAAGGAGTCTGCCCTTTTTTTTTTTGGTGTCCAGGCTAAAGAGGAAAGAAGAACCTTTTCCAAGTGGC
Organism: Mus musculus; assembly: GCF_000001635.26. NCBI lineage: Eukaryota > Metazoa > Chordata > Mammalia > Rodentia > Muridae > Mus > Mus musculus. The sequence goes on along the minus strand of NC_000083.6, from coordinate 44,230,460 downwards.
AGACTAAAGCAGGAAATGTCCTAGTCATTGTATTCCCATTAAAAATAAATAAATAAACTTACACCAAGAACCGTGCAGCACACACAATCACCCAAGGGAGCCACACCCTAAACGGAAGGGAGTCAGAGAAGGGAATATTTCCAAGGCCCACCAGTATTTTTAAAAGCTCCTGGAAGTTATGAGACACACACTCGTGCTTTCTGACGGGTACACGCTGGTCCTGCTTGTGCTGAAAGATAAACGAGCTCTTAAGCGAGTTGTTGCTTCAGTCTGCCCTTGCACTTCCGTGCCTCTGAAGCAAGAGATGCATGTGTATGCCTTAGTCAAATTCCCCGATGCCCGCTACACAGGTTCATTGGCTGGAGTTTTTGTCTGTGAAGCAATGAGAAGGGAGCGTGTCTCATGAACAGTCCTTGTAGATTCTCCACCTGATGTCTCGGAATAAAAGCTGGAAGTAGCCATCATAAAGATTCAGGGGGGGTTGGGGTGGGGAAATAGCTCTGTTGGTAAAATGCTTGCCCAGTGGACAAGAAGACCTGAGTTCAAGTCTCAGAATTCACATTTAAAACGGCTGGGTGTGCTGGCATGCTCTTGGAATTCCAGTGCTGTGGAGTCTCACACAGATGTGCCTCTGGAGCTCACTGTCCAGCTAGCCTCATCTAGGCCAGTGAGACACACTGTTAAAAAAAAAAAAAAAAAAAAAAAAAAAAAACAAAAGCAAACGAGCAAATAAACAAAAACCTCAACACACAAGGTGTAAGGTGCCTGAGGAAAGACAACAGAAGTTCTTCTCTGACTCCTTCATGCACAGTAAGGCATGCACACAGAGAGAGGGGGGAGGGAGGGAGGGAGGGTGAGATAGAGAAAGACAGAGACAGAGACAGAGAAGTAAAGGGAGAGAGAGAGAGAGAAAGACAGAGACTGACACAAAATAGTACCCATGGGTTGACTCCAAAATAAAGAAGGTACAGGAATTGTCTCTCCTCCTAGATTCTTTCTGTAAGTCTAAGAATGCATATTCCTTCTCACAGGTCCTATAAAACCTCATTCTGGTACAAGCATCTGCTCTGGTTTGCTTTCCTATCACAGCAGTGGTAGGCAGTGACGAAAACTGACTGGGGGAAGAGAGGGTTTACTTGGCTTGCAGTCACAGTCCATCATCAAGGGAAGCCACTGCAGGCACTGGAGGCACGAACTGAAGCAGAGAAGACAGAGGAACGCTACTTACTGGCTTCCTTCCTTTATCTTTCTTATATAACGTAGGTCTACCTGACTAGGGATGACACCGCCCACAGTGGGCTGAGCCCTTTAATGTTAATCAACAATGAAGAAAATGCCCCATGCCCCACAGACCCATCTGATGGAAGCAATCCCTCAGTTGAGACTCTCTTTTTCTTGGTATGTGGAGGTTGATGTCAAGTTGACAGCCTCCAGGTAGACACACTCAAAGAGTGAATCCCTTCCCATGAGCCATCTGGATTGTTGGATTGTTAGAAGATGTGAAAATGCATTTGCATCCCTAACATAAATGACACCATTCAAATAATTACCATCAAAGCAGATCATGTATGTTTTCTCCTCATTTAAAAGAAATATATATATATACATATATATATACATATATATATATATATATATATATATATACCTGTTTGTGAGAAACTATATTACAGCCACTGTTCCCCCCCACCCTTAAAGGCCTCTGAGCTCTTTGTAAGCCAGGACAAACCCAAACCCCTTTTACTTGAAAGAAATAGCTAAGGAAGGAAGCCTGCTATTGTTGGGCTATGTTTAGAACGGACGATACTGAGATGGCCTTCCAGATTTCATAGCATCCCAATCTCATGTTTAAGATCAGCCCTTCCCAATTATATTTTGATAAAAGAACAACAGCAAAGAACTTCCAACTCGGGCCTCCTCTCCCGACTGCTTAAAGAGGCTTCCGGAAGTTATGATCTAGGGAGTTCTGAGGTACCCACTGGGATCAGTGGGAAAGAAAGTGAGCATGGTTTTGGTGATTACAAGTTTTATTTATAGCATTGACCTTCTGTGGAGTCCTCACAGATGCTCCTACGCTGATGGTGCTGCTGAACATCGAGGAAGGAAAACGAGAGCAAACGCCAACAAAAGGCACCATTTCTCCTGACAGCTTTCTTTTCTTTTTTTTTTTTTTTTGTGTGTTTTTATAGTCCTTTTCTTTTTTTTTTAAATTTTTATTAGGTATTTAGCTCATTTACATTTCCAATGCTATACCAAAAGTCCCCCATACCCACCCACCCCCACTCCCCTACCCACCCACTCCCCCTTTTTGGCCCTGGCGTTCCCCTGTACTGGGGCATATAAAATTTGCGTGTCCAATGGGCCTCTCTTTCCAGTGATGGCCGACTAGGCCATCTTTTGATACATATGCAGCTAGAGTCAAGAGCTCCGGGGTACTGGTTAGTTCATAATGTTGTTCCACCTATAGGGTTGCAGATCCCTTTAGCTCCTTGGGTAATGGAGGAGCTAGAGAAAGTATCCTGACAGCTTTCTAATGAGCCCTGACTATGCCTTCACTGGGAATCCTTTCTGCTACGTTGTAAGACAGATCCTGTAAGGTTCTTTTTCTTCTCTATCTGTGACTTGCTTCAGGGCTGGGCATACCTTTTCTAGTTCTTCAAAAAGTGGCCAGCACACCAAGATCACACATCTAAGAAACTGACAGGCTAACAAGAAACCAGGCTGTAGGATCAGATTTTAAGAGTATGTAGCGACACCCAGGGTTTACCCCCTCATACCTGTGGTTGGATCATCTCCCTGCCCTTTCACCTGCAAAGTATTCCTTTTTAAAGATGGTTTTAAATCGGCCTCAATGTTCCCCTCCAATGGGTAATTAATTAGAAAAGGGAACGGCGGTCCATGGTACCCCAAGTCCTCTGAGAAGATAGTGTGATTGCCAGTGTCCTAAAAGAATGAGCTACAATCGTCAAATTTAAAATCCCTACTGTTAGTCTCCCTATCAGTGAAGTGCAATTGTAACTAGAATACAATGTTCTACAGCCTGGCAGTTCCCTTAGGAAAATGAACTCAGACACCCACCCCACCCTCCTCACCCACTCCACCCACCCCACCCACCCCACCTAGTCAGTTGACTCCCATTGACAGCTTTCTCTTTCTCTTCTGGATCTTCCAATACAGTCCTTTTTTTTTTTTTTTTTTCTTTTTGGTTTTTCGAGACAGGGTTTCCTCTGTGTAGCCCTGGCTGTCCTGGAATTCACTCTGTAGACCAGGCTGGTCTTGAAACCGACCTGCCTCTGCCTCCCAAGTGCAGGGATTAAAGGCATGTGCCACCACTGCCCGGCTCCAGTACAATCTTATTTTCAGGGAATTCGCTGCTGCCCCCAATCTTGCTACTCAAAGTATCTCCACATACTAGCAATATCAGCTCCTGGGAGTTTCTTAGATAGGCAGATTCTCAAACACACCCTGTGCCTATAGACTCTGAGCATCTCTACCAAGGTCTCCAGATGAAGGATGCCTATGAGTGTTTAAGAAGACAGAAAAGGAAAGTTCTGGAGACAAAGATTTCATATAGTATCATAACAATGTCCTAGGCAAGCAATACAAAGCTTTGCTCTTTTTATTTAAAACGTAAATCTTTACACACTTCATATAGTTCTTTTCATATAGCTCCTTCTCAGGGGTGGGGGGAGAAATCTGCACTCTTGTATATAATAATCTGGCCTTAGTAGGTTCTCAGAATGTCAGTGAATCTCAGCCAAATTTCCATACCTCCCTCGGGGGAGGAGCCTGCTCAGAAAAGAGGATGGTGCAAGCAGCTGAAAGCAAACACTGAAGCTGCAACTAGAGATCGAATTAAATTATTCATTGAAATTCCAGGACTTGGCCTATCTGTTAGAAGTCAGCCATGCTGAGAGTCACAGAGAGTGTCTCTGCTGGGCAGGCTCCTCCCAAGCCCATCGAGCTCACCTGCCTCTTCACCTGTGGGGCCAGTCAGATGCTGAACCCCGATTGATGAATTAAATTGTAGAAATCTGACATGTATTGGATTTTGAATGAGGCTCTATGAAAGTGTCACACTGAACGTTCATGCTGTCCATCACGGTACAGTACAGTGGCTTGTCAGACTTCTTGCGTACAAGCCCCAGTGCAGAGAGAGCCCATATGCCACAAAGAAACAAGAACACCCATGTACTGCAACTAACAGCTAACTCATTTTGTCTCAGGCATCCTCTGTCCTAGGGTGTCTGCTTGTAAAACGAAGAGCAAGATTTTCTTTACCAAGCAACATCCATATATATATGATTAATTAGACCCTATACATACATTTTCCTTATATCATCACTTGATCCTCAAATTCAATATAGTATAAATATCATGCCTCTTTATAGCAGAATAGTGACTATGACTTAACAGAGATATATGATAGGTTAACATACAGTTATTATATCAGAATGAGATATGTTTTTTTTCCTTATTATTATTCTGAAGAAAGCTTCATGGTCAGAGAAAAAGGCAAGTTGCAAAAAAACATGAGTGGTATGATTGGTTTTTTTTTTTTTTTGGTTTTGTTTTGTTTTGTTTTGTTTTGTTTTGTTTTGTTTTGTTTTGTTTTGTTTTTCGAGACAGGGTTTCTCTGTGTAGCCCTGGCTGTCCTGGAACTCACTTTGTAGACCAGGCTGGCCTCAAACTCAGAAATCCACCTGCCTTTGCCTCCAAGTTCTGGGATCAAAGGCATGCGCCACCACCGCCCGGCGCTTTTTTATTTTAATATAGGGCCCTGACATGGGTTTGTAAGTGTGTGTGGTGGGGAGGGTACTTCCATATGCTGATAACATCAGTTGCCTCCTCCTCCTCCTCTTCCTCCCTTGCCTTTTCTTCCTCCTCTTGCTCCTCCTATCTTCCTCCTCTTCTCCTCCTTCCTTCTTCCTCTTCCTCCTTTTCCCTCTTCTCTTCCCCTTCTTCCTTTTCCTTCTCTTCCTTCTCCTCCTCCACTCTGTTCTCTTCTTCTTCTGAGACAGATCATCATGTAGCCCAGGCTGGCCCTGAATTCACTATATATCCAACGATAACACTGAACTTCTGATCCTCTTGCCTCCAGCTCCAACTTGGTAGAATTATCGACATGTGCCTCATACAAGGTTCTGTGGTATGCTGAGGATCAAATCCAGGGTTTCATGTAAACACTTGCTAGTCAAGCACTCTCTGAAACTGAGCAATGTCCAAGCTCCCCCCACCCCTCACAATCAGCATCATTAAGAGAACAATTGCGGGGTGTGAAGGCAGAAGCTTGATTTTTGGTGTCTTTTGTGGTTTCAAGCAAGAAAATATCTAAACACCTTAGGAGCAGATATATTTCAAAACCCCAAGTACTTTGAAGGGTAAAACTTATGTATGAGGGACCTATGCCTGTATACATAGACATACCCCTAGTTGTACCATATTCTCAGCAAGTTAGAGAAATATTTTGATAATACAGAAGAACCTGAGGCATCATGAGATCTTGAAATGATTCCATGTGGCTTCTGTTATTCTACATGAAATAGAAACAAAGCATTTCTTCCAAAGTGAAGTGCATGTTGGATGGGGTCACTGGGGAATGTCTAGAGTCTTTTACGATGGCAGCCATAGTGATGTTCTCAATATCCTGTGTACATCCAGGTAGCACCCCTTGTGATGGTTTCAGAGCCCCTAAGACAGGCTACCATTCACTCCTGTGTAGGTCCCTGTCAATTTTGAGTATACACATATGTGTGTATGTGTATATGTGTGTCTATATACATATATGTACTTGTGTGTTTCTATGTATATAGTTATACTATTTGTCTAAAAATGTCTTCCAAGTTTCCATTTCTCTAACTATCTTAAATTACAAACACTAAGCCAATGTTTTAACTATCAATCTCCTGGTGGTAAGCATGGGGCAACTGGTGTCACCTCTCTATGACATGCAGTTATAGTATTCAGTGTCATCATCGTTTGGAAATTTGATAATGAAACCAGAAAATGTGCTGTTTTGAGTCAATGCATGACATAAGCTATAAGTGGCCCCTCTTTCTATGTTGCATGGGTGGAGGACCAGGCCCCGAGTTTCACAAAAGGATTGATAAAAACACATCAAGCCGAAAGTCAAAATGCAGGCTCTTTCTAGAGGTGGGAGCTGCTCATCTTTGGATGTGCCATCTACTTTAGCCATCACTCTGAATGGCAACAAGGCTCTTCTACCCATGGGAAGATGAAGATCTTATTGACAGTAATAACTATAATATAGATGTACTTCAACTTTGGGTTTGACTTCAGTGAATTTTTGGCTTTATGATGGTAAGATGCTATGTCCACGTGGCATTGGCATCTTCACTTTCGTACAGTATTCTATAAGTTGCATGATGTAGTTGATATTTGTTGTAAAATAGGCATTGTGTTAAATGATTTTGCTCAACCATAGCTTAATATGAATTCTGAGTGCACTGAAGGTGGGCTAAACTAAGCTAAGCCAAGCTATGATGTGATGTTCAGTAGCTTGGTATATGAATGCACTTTGATTTAAAATGGGTTTATGGTCATAATTTCAGGAGAGTGGAATTAGAACTAACTGAGAGTCCCAGCATGCCCATGACAGCTTCACCATTGGGCGTGACATGGGGGAAATTGTGCTTCAGTTTCTGCTATTGCTCTGGATTGATTTTTTTCTCCACCTGTTTGATTGTTACACATACAAGGTGACTTACTAGGATGTACCAGAATTGGGTGGAGCTAGGACATCCAAGGTTAAATCTGGGAAAGTGTGGCTGGAATAGGTTGGACATCCTATGTGATGGTTTATCTTCACTCTCTACTTGTCTGCATTTAGAGTCACCTAGGAGTCCACACTAAACTGTGCCCATGATATATCCAATGGACTAGAGTCTTGAGCTGAATAATAATGATGATGATGATAATAATAATAATAATAATAATAATAATAATTGATGATGATGATAATGATAGGAATGTGAGCTAGCACCAGCATTCACTTCTCTGCTTCCTGACTGAGGGGGCAGGAGTGAGCTTGCCTTGCCTCTCTCTATCACCATGCCTTTCCAGCCAGGATGCACCCTAGCCCCTCAGAGTCTAAGCCATAATAAGTCCTTCCTTTCTTAAATTGTCTGGTCAGGTGTTTTAACACTGCAACAAGAAAATAAACTGCAGAGCCTATGTGTTTACATTTCTACATCCATAAAGGACTCAAGGAGAGATTTGAGTGAGGATGCTTACATTTAATAAGGTCCTCATGCAATGCCTGCCCATGGGGCACTGTCTGCTCTACACAGAGCATGTTAAAGACTCCAAATGACACTTAAAAAAACCGTTATGGCTCACCACACTATATGACTGTCTCTAATTGCGTCAAGTCTGGTGTCACTCTGTATTAATAATGACTCCAGACTCTTCAAGTGTTTCCGTGGCTGACAGGCATTACATTGGATGAGAAATGGGAGTTGTCTCCACATATCTAGAGTATTAAAAGACTCATCAGGACACAGCAATAAGAGTAACCACAGCATGTTCTTGAGTACTTTTAGGGCTGGATTGCATGTATATGCTGTGAAGTATGCACATCGTGGTCCTGCATTTATTTGACCTCTCATAGACAAACAGAATATATTTCAAATGCTCTGGCAGCATAGCAAACAAACATAGAAGATACCATCTTCTTTCATGATGGTAGTTTTAAAAGAAACTGGTTGATGACTGATAAGTATTTATAACAGATAAACATTTACTTTAAATAAATAGGTTGGGTATTTGTTTGAACCCCTGGATTAACAAGCGTCATATAAATGTCTCTCTTCTTTGTCTTGGCCTTCTGGCCTTCTGGATTTTGTATTCCCCTTTCTTCTTACGGTATTGCATTCTCGTTTTATCAAACTCCACAGATGGACGCAATGGCAAGCACTGATTCTTTACCTGTCGTCATGGTAGTGACACACACACGGTATGTGGCCTTTTGAAAAAGTGGTTTTATGACTTATTTTTATTCATGAGTCTGTGCATGACAATGTACATGCCCTCAGAAGTGTAGGTGCCCCAGAAGCCAGAAGAGGGCATCAGACTCCTGGAGCTGGAGTTATAGGAGGTTGTGCACCACTTGATGTGGGTGCTGAACTCCAGACTGCTGGGAAAACAGAAAGAGCTCTTAACCAATGAGACAGCCCTCTATCCCCATGACTTTTATTTATTTATTTTCAAAGGTTTTTTCCTTGCTTCCATCTCAGCAGCCCAGGATCTGGAGAGAAGCAATGTAAGCAATTTCCTCTGTCAGTTATCACATGTCAAATAACAAAGAGACATAAGAGAATCTCTGAGACCGTTCTGTCGAGCCATGCTCACAATCCTTCAGTGACCTTCCACAGATAATAACTAACTCCTTACATTCAAACTCCTTAAGCCGACTCTCAGGACTCCTCGCCGTCTTTATCTTAGTTTGTTGAGTATAGCCATTTCAGGACTTCTTACTCATACCCTAACCCCCTCTCTGATAGGGCTCAGGATCCACTGTCTGCTCATTTGACTAAAGATACTCTCTCCTTTGGAGTCTCTTACCCCCTGCCCCTGCTCTCAAGCACCCACTCAGATTCCACCTGCCTGAAGAGCCTTAGAGGACTTCATACTGGTATGAGTATTAGCTATAAGAAGTTACTAATAGTTACAGTAGTTACTATGCCACAGCTTAGCTAATTTGCATGGCAGATATTGCTCATCAACAGTGCAGGAGACATTGTTGTAGAAGCAAGGAATGCCCACCAAGTTCCAGATCAACACATAGGTCTTGCCACCAATTGATGTTCTCCTCACCAAGGGCATAAGAAGAAAAGACAGTAATGTGTGCCCGTCTTTCCCAGTTGTTGGCTTCCTGATCTGGGCCAGGTCCCTTGGCTTTATAGTGCTCAGCTGTAAATAAGCAAGGAGATGTGACACCTGTGTCATCAAGTTGGGGCCAGGATTAAGTGAGGCATCTCAGGCCTAGCATTTAAGAATAACTGATAGTACAAAATGAATACTAAAATGATTTCATACCTGCTCTTACATGCCTATCAGAGGGGTGTGTGTGTGTGTGTGTGTGTGTGTGTGTGTGTGTGTGTGTGTGCGTGCATTATTTTTTCATTCTATGCCTTTCATATGTAAGAGCACAGAGCTGGATCTCTATTGCTGGATGATAAAATAACCCCCTACTAGATTTGCAGTTGGCTCATAATGGGTGATTTCTGAGCAAGCCTTGAAAGCTTTCAAGTAGAATTATGGAGTTTTCACAGATTTTAATGAAACTTATGAGAATTCTAGAAAGCATCCATGAATACTATTTATTGTTAACATTTATTGAGCCTTTTGTAAATCCAGGCACAATGACACATATTTGTCACGCCAGCACCAAAGCAGGTAGGAGAGAGAGTTGAACCCCTGAGATTTGCTGGATAACCACACTATTTACTTGGTGAGTTCCAGGCCAGTGAAAGACCTTGACTCAAAAAATAACTGAGGAGTGGTAGCCAAGGTTATCCTGTGACCTCCATATGCTTGTGTGCAAACATGTGCACATACCTGCACACACAAATGAACATGTACACACCCTGAAAACTTTGGTAAGCCATGTTCAAGACCTTTTAAATACAAGAAGTCTGGGATAAAACCCAAGAACTAGCATGTTTTTTAAATTAAAAATTATTATTTGTCAGAGAGAGGGGGGGAGAGGGAGGGGGAGAGGGAGAGAGAGGGGGGGGAGGGGGAGGGGGAGGGGGAGGGGGAGAGGGAGAGGGAGAGAGAGAGAGAGAGAGAGAGAGAGAGAGAGAGAGAGAGAGAGGAATGTCTCAGCCCACAAGGTGGTCAGATGACAGTGTTGTGGAATCTGTTGTTTCCTTCTATCCCATGGGTCTCAAGAATTGAACTCGGGTTACCTGACTTGTACTGCAAGCACTTTTATTTCCTGAGCCATCTTACAAGCCACAAAAGTGACATTTCAAGCAGGCTTTGTGTGATGCTAACAAAGAAGTCATCTGGGTCAGGGTCCTTCCTATAAGGACCCCGTCCTAGGTACAGAGGTTAAGAGAATTCTAAGGACTGGGAACCAACCTTCCAAAAGAGCACAACACTATTCTGACCTAAGGAAAATCCACAATAAAATAAGGTAAAGCCAGAGTCAGGTTAGGTCATTTAGATTTTAACCCTGGCTCTCTGCTCATTGAAATATGACCTTGAGCTTGCCACCGCCCCCCCCCCCCCCACACACACACCTCCCAGCACTGTCCTCCCTTGTGATTCATAGTGCTAGAATAATAATAGTCATTTCGTATCTGACCATGAGATAGAAGGACTCAGGATGAATGGAAAGTATTATGTGTACTGACTGGAATCCAAGCTTCAGATGGAATGCAGGGGACATTTCTTTTTCTTCTCATCCAAGTTGAATCCTTGAATGGTAGAGAGACTCTCAAGTAATTGACATTCTTCCCTTTCCTATATCACTGTTCAGTGTCTTAAAGGCTCCGCTTAAGAAGTGGTATCCCTGAGTAATTCAAGACATTAAGGCAGCCTTTGATCCAGAGGCAGTCTCTGGGAATTGGCATTTAGGAAAGGTCTGCTATGGGCCGTGTGGGACTACACACTATTCTAGCCTCTGCCTTGGCCTGAATTGCATGGTTTCCAATAGTCAAATGCTTCCACAAAGCAAGATTTCCACCAGTGAAAATCATGTGCTTTGTGGTTTCTTTTCTTTTTAATTATGTGTGTGTATGTGTGTGTGTGTCTTTGTCTACGTGTGGGTTTGAGCATGTGAGTGGGGGCAGGGGTACACAAAGGCCAGAGGAGAGCCTGGATCCCTTGGAACTGGAGTTACAGAGAGTTGTGAGCCACTAAGTCAGCGCTAAGAAGTGAGCACAAGCCCTCTGTAAGAACATCAAGTGCTTTCAACTGCTGCGAAATCTCTCCAGCCCCAAATATCATTTCATGTTTTAAAGAAATTCATTGATGAGGAATTTTATGTCCTTAAAGAAATTAGACATCTTTCTTCTTCTACTCTGCAAATTCTGTAACTATTTGCTTTTTCATTTCCCCCTTGCTGTCTAAGAAACTCAAAATCCTCTTTTGATAAATTTTCAATAGCTTTCTTGACTCTCACCACCGGTGTGGTCGCTGACATTTTCTACATTATTAATATTTCATTTTCCATATTAACTAGATGAGTAAAACTCCCCTTCCTATATAATTTCTAAGGTTTCTAACACTAAACATTTTCAGAATGAAAGGAAGAAAAGAAAATGAGGTAATATATTTAATTATATAAATATTCATATATGTATATATATATACATATCTATGTATATGAAATGAGCTTCTAAACACTTGAAAAAGAAATGTACTTTCTCTGAACCTTTTGATGTTTAATAGGAAAAGCTTAAGCAATGAGCAAGTATGACTCAGTATTTATCAGAATCATAGGGTATGTATGGCCCGTTTCTCTCCAATAAATGGTCAGCCTTCAGTTAGGCACAGCATACATCCCCTGATAATGGACTCTGTGGGGAACAGGACAAAGCAGGAGTAAAATAATGCACTTTCATGTTGCTATTCAGCTCCAGTGAGTGTCAGCCTTGGTGCTAGCCACAATGTGGGCTGGAAAGATGCTATGTTTGATGGAATACAAAGGATCCAGGGTGATGCTGGGTGGCTGATCAATGTCAATGCCAGGATGGTAAATGGGGCATGGGAGAGCATGGCATTTGGGAAGGTTGGGGTGTGAGACAAAATGGTGGGGGATTATACAGCAGGCAAAACAACAGACAGGAGTTATTATTATTGCCCTGACTCGAGTCTATCTATTAGGGTGACCTTGGACAAGTGTTTCTTGCTCTTGCCTGGACTCGGGAAACAAAGTCCTCAAGAATTGGCTAGTTCATCTCTACTGCATTTCTAGTTATCTTAATGAGTGAGTTTATAGAACACACATATGTATATGCATATATATATATATATATACATACACACACATACATGTAATGTGTGAATAGAATACTTATACACATATTGATCCACATATATAAAATGTGTATATATATATATATGTATATATATAAACAACCATGAGTGTGTACCACCCATGTATATCTGCGACTCATGAAGCATATTTCACAAAGAGCAAAAACCTGGGTCAGCTCTGTCTCCAATCGCATAGCTGCATGGGCGAATCATCAGTGATATCAAAATTAGCTCTTAGTGCTAACTGGCACTCATCTCTTTTCTGAGAATTGGTCTACATGCCATTTAGAACTTGTAAGCAGGGAAACAAATGTCAGATCCAAAACTGGAATAAGCTATGGTGAAAGGTGAGAAATGACTCAAATTCACCTTAAATGACTGAGGCCGGATGCCTTTGTTTATGGGCTGCACAGGGGAATAACCAAAGCTCCAGGCAAATGGGATACCAATAAAACAGAAAATCTGGGCTCTTTCTAGCATTTACTCAACGAGAGTCCCCAATTCTCAGTAGATCTGTGATATCTTGACCTTGACACAAGGGCCTTTTTACAACCTGGTCCCTGCAGATCTAAAACTCATGCAGAAGCACGGAACGAAAGAGAGGGTCTGGGTACAGCATCGTTAACATTCTTACTAGGACACCATAGTATTTCTGGGTGCCACACATATGGAGCTATGAAGATACCATTGACAGACCAGTGTTCCTGAAAATTCTACCAAGAGAGAAGTTCTAACAAGAGGATGAAGAAGGGCATCAGGGGAGAGAGAAAGCAATGTGGGGAAGAGAAGGGAGCCTGGTTCCTCTCCAATCTGTGAGCTGTTTGTTCGCTGCGGATTTCCCTTAGACAGTGAGGCAGGAAATGGAAAGATAGACTCATAGCAAGCATGAGACCTAGCGCCGAGAGAAGCCACACATTACCTCTAGAGCATAAACTTCACTGTTGAGTCTTACACATTGGAATGATCAGGTGAGGATTTATCATGGCTGTCACAAGAACAGGAGAGCTAGAGATTAAAACACTTGGCATTCTTGTGATGTCTTCACTAGTGTTCTGTAAACAACAGGCTCCCTCTGGGAATGTTTCTGTAAGCCTCCTCCAGTGCAGTCATGGCTCCTCCCTAGGCTGTAGCATGGGAGATCTTTGTCACTATGGGCTCCCTACCCTGTTTCCACACACTCTGGATTCTAGGAGGCTGGTGGTGGGGACAATATCAAAGGAAGCCTTGCTTTCTGGCTGCAGAGGATGTGAGCAGGCATCAGAGCAGGACTGGGGCTCTTAGGAACATGAAGTTGAAGTATTCATTGTTGTGGCTCTCCACACCACTCTGTATTGGCTGCATCCCTTGGCCAAAGGTCATGTCCAGTCTCCCTGGGTTTAATGAAATGGTTTAGGTCTAAGAAACCATGCTATTGCCCTCACATGTAAATCTCTTTATTCTCTGCTGTTGGTTCTGCCGGATTCTGTCTGTACCTTTGTAAATAACTCCATCAGTAGGGTGTCTTCCACATGTCCAGTTTGAGAGGTGAGTGACTCCCCCATACAACTTGATGTATTCTTTGGTTTAAGAGGAATATGAGATTGGAATCCTCAAGGCCACCTCAAAGGCAAGGAACATTGGTCTGGCGCTCAGAGAGCCCACTATTGGCCCATAATTAGTCTATGGTCTCAGACATAAAACTTCCGCCTAGTGTGAACAGTAGTAGCATTAATTATAAATCTATAAATAATTAGTATGGGCTAGAATTAAGGCTTAGACTATGTTTTCTGAAGCCCTAGAGTTCTATAGTGTCTTAGATACTGTGTGTGTGTGTGGGGGGGGGTCAACAATGACCAAAATGCCCTTTTCATTGATTTATTTTTTGTTTTATAATGAGATTGTGATGGTTAATATTATTGTCAACATGACAGGACCTAGAAACACCATGGAGGCAAGTCACCATGAGGGACTTTTTTAGATGGGGTTAGCTGAGGTGGAAAGACACACCCTACATGTGGGTGACAACCTCCCATCTGCTGGTCTCCTAGGCTGAACAAAGAGGAGAAAAAAAAAACTAAGCAAATAAATAAATAGATAGATAGATAGATGATAGATAGATAGATAGATAGATAGATAGATAGATAGATAGACAGACAGACAGACAGATAGATGATAGATAGATAGATAGATAGATAGATGATAGATAGATAGATAGATAGATAGACAGACAGACAGACAGACAGACAGATAGATGATAGATAGATAGATAGATAGATGATAGATAGATAGATAGATAGATAGATAGATAGATAGATAGATAGATAGTTCATCATTCTGTTCCCAGCTGTAGACACAACACGATCCCATATGTCCTCGTATGTTCGCATTATACCTGCTGTGTTGTGATGGGTACTACTTCCAAACTACAAGGAAAAACAATGTCTTTGTACCTTAAGTTACTTTGGTTAGGAATTTTATCACAAGAAAAATAACTAAATAACTAATAGCATGAGGTCTCTGATCCTTGAGAGCCTACTGCGCTCAATGGAAGCTATGGGGCTCCTTCTAGCTCTTCCAGTGCTCATTCACTAGGCACAGGACCAAGAAGATGTACTATTCCCTGTCATCCTCCATGACTCAAGCCCCAGGGAGTCTCCTAGATGGTACGACCTAGCTCAATATAGCCAAGCTTCTGAAAGAAGAGATGACCCAGGAGCCGAACTGGTCATACTAAACTCCTGAGTGGCTTTAGCCTGAGTCATTTTCCATGAACTGTTCATATGCAGTCTCAGTAGGGTGAGTAGGTTGAAAGTCAGTGTGGCTCTTGCGTTGCCCATGAAACCAGAGATCTACTCCACCATTGGCAGTCAGGGGGAGATGCTGAGAATAGTAACATGAGCCATCCTGTAGTCTTTACCCAAGTATGTGATCCCATTAAGTAAGCTGGTGTATGGGAATCTCTACAAAAAGCATTGGCTTCCTGGGACATTGGTTAATCTTGAGACTCTATTAAAACGTCTCATGATAGCTGCCCTGGCAGGAGCCATTGCTGCTCTTTTAGAACTCAACATGCAACACTATCTTCCGTTGCCCTTGGCTGTTGACAGATGCTCTCAGGCTCGACTTCTGCTAAGCTACTGGGTCTTCTGAAGAAAGGAACATGATGTGCCCGCCTCTGCTTTCCCCACGGTGACTTTATGGATAGCTAGAACTGAGAAAACGTATTCTGATTTATTAATCGTGAGAATCAATCTGAGAGGAACCTGTAAGTTGCATTTTGCATTATGGTTATAATCACAGCATTTATGGTCTTAAGGGACTGCGTTAGTCTGTCAAGATTGCTAGGGAAAATAGCCCAAACTGGTGTGACTTTAAAATCATTCTTGTCATGTGAAGAATACCTTCATTCTATCCCAATGCCCCGCCCCAAACTCTTAACTTATCACTGAATCCCAAAGTTTCTTGAAATCTCATCAGTAGGTGTCTGAGGCATGGCTTCTTGAGGGTTCACTCCTTCCCAGCTATGAGCCTATGAGGCAGACAGGCTAGATGCTTTCAGAATACAATAGTGGGATGACATATGGTAGGTGCTTCAGGGTGGGGGGATCAGAAAAGAAGAGAGCACAGTAAGTCTTGAAGAAATGTTAAGACAGAAAGGGTCACAGTATGACACATGAAACCTCTCCTATGCATCAGGCCTCAAAGCCAATCAGAAGGCTGTTAATCACCCTTAACCTTCATGCCATCATTGCACTACTGGTCATACCTTGCCTGGCAGGCTGGCATTGCAGGATGTAGGGTTCTGTAATGGGAGTGGATATGTTGTGGGGAGCGTATGGAGCAGTCAGAGGAGGGAAATGGGCTTCTATAATATTTCATTATATAAATGTGTGAAGTTCTCAATGATAAGGGAAAAGTTAAGTTTTGAGTTTTAAGTATGTTTTGGTTTGATTCCCTTCCTTCTGAGGCCACTGAGTTGTGGTCCTCAGGGGTAGGTGGTCCATCCCCAGTGCTCCATTAAACGGAGGTCCTGGCTTCTTACCTTGGAATTCCTCCTTCCAGTTGTTCACAGATTGACCCATCCTAAGAGCTCTGATCAAATGCTGGTATACTAAACCTGAGGCAATTGTTCCACTCTTTGCAGTCACAATGTCCTTCTAGCTTCTTCTAGCATTCAGCATAAGTGGTATGTTCTATAAATATGCTAGTATTTAGCCACTGTGGCCTCTTGGTATTACTTCTAGGAAGAAGCCAGGCTGTTTTGTATTTTGGTGAAAATATTAACTTTTTTAAAAAGGACGACAACAAAACCCTAGATTGGGATGTAGAACAGTAGATTAATGTCATTCTCTGCATTGACCGCTGTGCCCACCTCACTTTGAGGCAATGTCTTGAGTACCTCCCTTACAATACCACATAGTGTAATGTCAGCAAGTGTATCAGATAGTACAGTTTAATCTCTATGGGATGGTTTTTAAAACAAAACTTTTTTTACAAGGATTGTCTGCCCTGCTTCTATTCTGAAAGTGAGGTAAGAGTAGAGAGAGTCCAGGGTAAGCCACACCCACCTTTGCCTGGACTATTCCTCTTCCTCACTAGCCACAGACTCCAGCTGATCCTATCTCACTGGTTCTGACTGTTGATCTCTTAGTCTACTTTGTGTTGCTTCAACAGAGTATCTTGAACTCTTAAGGCAATATCCAAAGGACTAGCCCCAGGCCAGTGGTTTGAGGAATAGCATCCACAGGTGGCCGGGGTTTGACTCCAGGGTTATATCCTAGAGTATGGATGGGTCTAGGCTGAGATGCATTCAGAAACTCACATCATGAGTTCTCTCCAGTGACATCTCTATCCACACACCTGTCGTCTTCTGTGGGAGAGGAGTTTAGACTGGAAACTTGGAATTAAAGCTTCTCCTGCGACTTGTAGCACCTTGGGAAAGAAGGTCCCCTCCCTGAAATGTTTCTCCATCTGTGCAGGAGGGTCATGTGGACATAAATGTGAAGAATGTAACTTATACGGTTGTTCAAGCACTCTCTACAGGCTGTAGTATGTTTTACAAATAGAGGTCTGTTAAGATCAAACACAAGTGGATCATTCTCTGCACTCATCTGAAAGCCTGGCCTACAGTTTCATTGCAGGTGACACCAGTGTCCTGAGATTATTTTTTAAAGTGGTTTCCACTCATGTTGAAGGCACAAGTTTTCATTCCAACCATGAGTCACCATATTAAAGAGACAGCAACAGAAATGTCTACCAAAAGCAAACAAAATAACCCTTCATCTTGACTCCCCCCCCCCCACCTCCCGCCTTGTCCTTTGGAAAAGCATGACCAACCAGTCCCCAGTGAGCCAAGCATGGTAAAGCAACTACGCTAGGCTCTGTATGCCTGCAGGTGAGTTTGCTTATAGCAACAACCAAAGTGATTGATAATATTCATCTTTCCAAGTAGGCTATAGGTAAACATACTAAAAAATACCAGACCCAGTTATATGTAAGGATACCCATACTCTCTCAAGCCATCAAGGTGGCTCAGAGGGAAAGATGTTTTCCACTAAACCTAATGACCTGTATTTAATCCCTGAGCCCCACATGGCAGAAGGAGAGAGGCAACTCCTTCAGGTTGTTCTCTGACTAGTTGCTGGCCTTGAAGAAGGATGCTACTGTGGTGTGAGCAGATGTCTATGGAGATGAGCTGTTCGGGCCACAGCTTTTTAGAGCATCCTGGTCATCACAATGGAGAGACACTCAGAGTTTCTCAATGACCTGAATTAAGAAGTTAATGGCAAACATAAGCTTTGGCCTCTAGACCCTGTTTCAGGGTCTCAAAAATGCCAAATGCCATATAATCTGTTTGTTGTCTTTAATGACCATTGCTGAGTGTAGTTGTAGTCTCTGCCTGGGCATAGCCCAAGTTTGTTTCTCCAAGATCTTTCCCTATATCCTCGTTTTTATGCTGTTGGTCCACTGTTCCCTCCCACTGGATACCATCCCTCCTCACTCTCCAGATACCCCTGTTGGTTTTGGAACACTGTGTGCTGATGTCTTAGTTCACTTTATTTTGCTATAACAATACCTTGAGGCTGGGTAATTTATAAAGACAAGAGTTTTATTTTTTCACCACCCTGAGGGTCTAGGAAGATCAAAAATGCCAAGGTATTTGGTTGCTCCCAAGACAGGGCTTTGGTGTGTTAGCTACAGAAGGCAGAAGGGCTGAATTGAATCTTGATTGTCAGAAAAGTACCCTCAAAGACAAATACCTCTCAAGGGTCCCTCTTCTCATTCAACCACACAGGCAACATCTACCTTTTTTAAAGATGCATTTCATTTCTAAGTGTGTGTGTGTGTGTGTGTGTGTGTGTGTGTGTGTGTGTGTGTGTGTGTGCAGTGGAGGTCAGAAGACAAAGGCAGATTCCCTGGAGTTGGAGTGACAGATGGATGTGATCCACTTGACTTGGGTGGATGGGAACAGAACTCCAGTCCTCTGTAAGAGTATCCAGCACTCTTAACCACTGAGCCGTATCCCTGATCCCTGAGGCTTTGTGGGACACATCCAAGAAACAGCAGCTGTTAACCTCAATCCTCTAAGTATCCCTTTTTCGGTGTTCCCAGCGAGTTTTCAGAGAATGTACGTTATAAGCTGAAGATTAAACGCTAAAGATGTAGGGGAGGCCCAAGCAGTTACTGATGCAAAGAAACAGTGTTGGGACTCGTTTGTGTCACCCATCCTGACCTTTCCAAGACTCCATCCCAAAGCCAGGTGCCTGTGAAGCAGGTTAGCATTTCCTCAGCTACAAGTGGCAGCCTCCTGTATGAAGTTTGCTCACTGGCCTTCATCTAGGCCTCCTGCTGTGCCCTGCCTAACAGTAAGAGACCCCCGTGTGGAAGTCTGGTCAGGTCAACGGCAGACACTGATTCATGTTTGTCACGTCTGAGTCTAGCACAGCCACAGCCAGGGACATTGAAAGCGCTCAGAGACTTTTTGTTGACTTAAGATAAAATGGATGAAGGGGTGGGTGCCAGTGTCAGCCTGAAACACCAGTGCTGAACACGAGGGTGGAGAGAGAATTTCAGGGGCTTGCTGGCCAGACAATCTAGCTGACTATGGGAGCTATAGGTTTCCTGAGAGAACCTTTCTTAAAAAGAAGGTGGAGAGTAACCAAAGAAAACAGTCTCTGGGACACACACACACCAGCATATACATGTACATACAAGCAAGTATAGAAATATACAATAGCATGTACACGCATGCACTGTATACATATACACACATGTATATATGTATGTGTATATGTATAGATAGATGATAGATTGATAGATAGATAGATAGATAGATAGATAGATAGATAGATAGATAGATAGATAGATAGGCAAGCACCCAAACACACTCAAACATGTACACACATGCATGCACACACATGCACCATACACAAACACACACTCATGCACACACATACACATGATAAAATGCTGAAAAGTGTGCTTCTCCAAGGAATAAAGCAGGAAGACTGTAAGAGCCAGAACATCAGGAAGTCTGCTGTGAAACAGTCGCTCCTAGAACGACTGCATAAACAGGAGTTGAACAATGGCAGTGTCAATGGACACGCTAAAGTGGAAGAAGGAAATTTCTCAGGGTCCCAACCTTAAGCAAAGAACCAGGCAGCTAGTGACTGGAAGAATCAGACTCTCCCCAGATGAATCCCCCCTATTGGTTGTCTAATGGAGAGTGGTCAGTCCCTAAACAAAGTGTACATAAACAACAAAACCAGAATCTGCAGGTTGCATTTATAAATCTGTGTGTGTGCGCGCACACACACACACACACACACACACACACACACACACACACACACACGTTATAATAAAAATCAAAGAAAAAGAGTCTTCAACTTGAAAGTGTGGGATAGACCTGAGAGGAGTTGGAAGGAGGTACCTGGGAGAACCTAGAGGAAGGAAAGGAATGGGGGAAAGTGGTGTACTTCTATTTCATTTAAAACATGTTTTAAAAAAAGAAGTGCTAGAGAGCTTTGTAGGTGATGTAACAGGCATGTGTGCAAACAGAACAATAATAAAACTCCATATGAACTGTGTCACCAAGTACCAGTCAGTGTCTTCGGCATCGTGTGGACACTAAGTCCCACTTATTCCAAGGATTCTGTGAGGGGGCCTGACATAGCCTGACTCCTGACTGACGCTCTACGTGCCTCATGGAGAGTGACGTCACCGTGCTCAGCGACCATGTCCTTCATCTAGTGTCCTGTGCCTCGCCCACAGTTGCTGCTCAGAACACAGAGAGGACTCAAAGAGTATTTGGCTACCCCATCTTGAGCTTCTCTCTCTCCATCATCCCCTCTTCAGAATCTGGTCTTTGTTGACCATTTTCCCTGTCCTCCAACTGACTTTAGATTTTTTTTTCTAGATCAAATTATAAAGGTCCAAGCTTTTACATGGTAGCTCTACCATTCAAGTGGAAAAAAAGAAAAAGGAAAAAAAACAAACAAACTGTGAGGTTTTCTTTGTATTCCCACAGCCATAGACATACAGACAGATAGCACTGAAGACCAGCATGCTACTAACTGAAACAGAAGAGGGTGTAAGGAGCATGGGCCAATCAGAAATGGCCTTGTTTAAAAAAAAATTCCCAAAATGTTTTCTAATAGGGAAGAGGAAGAGGAAGAGGAAGAGGAAGAGGAAGAGGAAGAGGAAGAGGAAGAAATGCTTCCAAGTCAGGAACTGGTGTCTGGAGAGCAGGGCTTCAGCACACAGAGCTAGTTTGAAGGATGAGGTTTTCTCTTCCACTCTGGGATTCTCAAGCTCCTGAGTAGAGCTCGTGTGGTGCTATGCTCCCCCAACAGGCTACGATGTTCAGTGGTTTGGAGCCTCGGTGGCTTATGACATTGATGGCCAGTCTGAATGCCTTTAGAATCACAGTGCTGCATGGGAGAAATACTAAAGCTCACCCCCACCACCACCCTAGACATCCTGATCTTACTGCTTCTAAGTGGAGTCATTAACTAAAGTTTCAGGGTACCCCAATAAGGCAGAATACTGTTTCAAGGTAACCAGAGACAGAGTCGGCCGAGGGTCTGTGTAAGATGGAAGAGGATGGTGCACACAAAGAATTCACTACTGACACTGGCCAGGCTGCTTAAGGAGATATTAATTGACACTGTGATTTTTTAAAAAAAAATGTTTAAAGATTACATTTTAATTTTGCGTTATAGACTTTGTGGAATCTATTTCCGGAAATTACTTAAACTGGGGCTGAGAAGATGGCTCTGTGGTTAAGAACAATGGCTGCTCTTTCTAGAGGACCTGGGTCCCAGTCTCAAGAATCCACGTGGCAGCTCACAAACTTCTGTAACTCCAGACTCAGGAACTGATGCCCTCTTCTGGCCTCCGAGGAGACTGCATGCACATAGTGCACAGACTTGAACACAGAGAAAAAATTATACTCATAAAATAAAAGTAACTAAAGAATATTCCAGTATGGAAATGCACCCCAATGCAAATCTCTCTCATACTCTTTGGAACATTTGCTGGACCTCACAGTCAGAGTTAATAAAACAACTTGAGGCTGTGCTTGATACATAAATAAGATTGCTGTCCTACTGTGTACTTGGCCTGTTTATTTAACTCCTTTAAGAGACCAATGTAATAAACTTATTTGCCTTGGATTTACTACGTAATCAACCTTTATAGTTGAAGTTAATGCAGAACTATAATGTTAAGTTATATACTCTTCCGTGCTCCTAATCCATGTTATGATAATAAATTCTGGGACAAATGCAAATGCAGCTTTAAAATAATCTTATACAATGAAAATATGTGATAGACTGTTGAAAGCCACATATAGCTATTTCTTAATAAACAATGATATTTGTAATACTGTTTATTATCTGGCCAGTTGGAATCAGTTGGAGTCAGTGACTTTATCCCTTGTAAAACTCTGTGAAAGATTTCTATGAAATATCCCAGTACTTTCCCATGTGATACTTTGTGTGTATGTCAGTAGAACAGAGAGCAAAGCCTTTTGTTGGGGACACACAGACACAGGGACACACAGACACAGGGACAGACTCATAAGCAGGCACAGATCCACACTAATACAGGCAGACAGAAAACAATAGATGGCACGGTTAAAGAGAAAGTGGAAAATTCAAATCTGGGTTCACTCTTAGTCAAATTATATGAAGGGGTTGCTCTATACTTTTTTTCCTTAATGAGACACTGACAAGTTTTGAATACTCTGAGGGTCTCATCATGGTGTTCAAACTGAGGTATTCAAGCTCAAAGTAAGGGAAAGTCATAGGAAAAGCAGTTGATAAGGAGAAAGATGAACACAGGGATAAAGTCAAGAGAATAGCAATGTAGCTTGAATTTCAGATGAACCATTGAAAACCCTTCTTGCCCCCAATTCAAGCCAACTCTTAACCTTCAACATCACAAAAGTATACATATCTCTAAGGTCCATTCTGTCCTGGGATTCCTAGCCCAGGCACCCTGGTTGCCATCTTTGGACACCATGAGATATACTACAAGAAAACACACACACACTCACACACACACACACACACACACACACACACACACACACACACACACACGAGGTGCTTGGTAGATGTCTGGAGAGAGAAACTATTGGCTGTGTTCATTTCTAACAGTCAGCCTTTCCAGACAATATGGCAAGTACAGACTGTGCCTGAAGACTGTGCGAGACATGGATGTCTGATTCAAAACGAGAATAGCAGTTCGCAGGTCCATGAAGAATCAGGCTGTAAACAGGCACTTGAGAGGGAAAGCGAGTGCTTTCCAGGAGGTTATGACTGCAGGCGCACTTGGAAGGGATGATAAGATCAATCCTGTCAGGACATCAATTTAACTTTCTAGGTGGACCTAGCATATGTGCACACCTAAAAGCCACAGACATTTGCATGTGTGTGCCCAACTACATGGACATGGATACGTCAGAATAGCTGTTCTAATACCCCATTAGCATTTTTCACCTCCGAATCTTTTCAATAACTTTTTAAGGCTTTCTTCTAACGTCTCCCATGAATGATTTAAGACCATAGATGTACTATATATACATTGGTGTTTGTGATGTGTACCTGTTATTTCAGTATAAAATAGTGAGTTTTTATCTCATGGGAATAAATGGTATTCACAATGTTGTCCCTTTCTGAGAAGACACAGGCTATCTGTGTAGCTGTCCACATCTGTATGTTACACTCAGAGAGACCAGTTGGAAGGAGACAACGGCATCTTGGATGAGCCTCTACACACTAACAGTTGCCTTAGAGAGCAGCCCTGTTCCTTGCCTGAATCAAATGATAGCAACTGGAAGGCCAGAAGGTCCCAGCCAAGTTGTTCAGCTCAGTGGGCGTGGCCTGATTTCCTAACCTCAGAAGACATTTTTATAAGCCCATGTAAGCAGAAATCATATGATCGTTTGAAGGAGGAAACTTTCTGTAATTCTAATTTTTACACTGTCATCGCAAACGATGAAGTGTGTGCATTTAAAATTTTTGATTAAAAACATTTTACACAATATATTTTTGACCGTATCCTCTCTCCCATCTACCAATAGAAATCATTTAGGATCACAGAGAATCGCAAGCATATTTAACATTTTTGAACTCTCATCATCAGGATAGGAAAGGTTTCTGTCAATGAAATGATCAGCCTTTGAGAAATTCTCCAAACATCTCGGAAGGATTTAGCTCTTCACCAGCTTATAGGGATGTGGACATAGAAGTCAATGGCCCTGCCTTTCCATGTCTTTCAGCTTGTGACAGAAATCAGAGAGTAGAAGACTCCAAATCCTGCACGAACTGCATCAATCATAGGATGCAGAAAAGAAGGTTTCTCCCTTTATCGTTTGAGTAACCATGGCTCTTTGAAAACCATAGCATCATTTGAGCCTATTTCTAACCTTGATGAAATCTTCACAGAAGCACATATGCTAACTTTATGGAGAACACATAAGCAAAGAAGAAGATTAACGTCCTGGATGTGTGGAAACTGATTTCCTAAAGACTGCGACACCTACCCCATGCCAACTCCTATGTGTTAGGTCTAAATGCACAGATTATTTTTACAACAAGCCCCTGTCCAACCACTAATTCATAACTCTTTGCTTATCTGGTCCATTAAAAAGCTTTCCATATAATTTACTGGAGTTATAAAATTACTTTTGGTTTTAAATCTCCTAATGGAGTATTTTCATGTGCTCAAAGTAGGAGTTTGTAAATAATAGAGTATGGAAGACATCAAAAAATATTCTATTTATACTTTTTAACCATAGAGAAATAATGATCAGGGAATCTTTATTGCAAACCATAGGTAGAACCCTAGATAATAGGAACAGAAAAGAAATGGGTCTAAGACAGTTAATTCATGGAGACAAACTGGGCCTAAGTGGTTGGTGGTAGTGATGGGAGGGGGTAAATTTGTCCACTCTGAATGTCAATGTTTGAAATACAGACATATAAGTAATGGGTTAAACTGCCTTTTTATTACAGTATGTTGACCCAAGGAAAAAATTTCTGTCAAACCATAAGAAATCACACTGATAAAAAAATACTTGAATATGAAGATATTATATACACACCCTCGTATATCCATGCACAGTGAAAGTGGCTTATATAAACTTTAGTCAGTGCAGATCAACAAAATCCAACGGCTTTAAGTAGATTCTTCAAATTTATACAATTTGAATCAAGGCCAGCATGTTGCAGGGTGAGGAATGTGGTTCCATCTATTTCATAATTGAAAAAATTCCCAAGGGAGGTCAAGTGTCTTGGTCAAGGGCACATAGAAGTCAAGAGCAGAAACTACCCCAACTGTTTACCATTAAGAAAACGTAACCTCATAGGACAGTGGTGTCCTTTCTCAAGAAATTTAGCTTCTTGAACAGTTGTCTGAGGTCCTACAGATGGGCTTGGCTGTTTGGATGGCTTGCCTATCTCATCCAAAGGGCGAGGGCAAGGGGTTTGTGCCACACTGTCTGTGGGAGGACATGTTACTTTGTGTGTGTGTGTGTGTGTGTGTGTGTGTGTGTGTGTGTGTGTGTGTGTGTGTGTATGTATGCACGCGCGCCAGGTGGTTATGTCCTAGCACCTATGTGCTAAACAGACACACAGCATATGTCAGCAACATGTGGCCAGAGGGATCATTGGAAAAAAGTTTTGTCAGCCCAAGTGCAGGGAAGGGAGATGTTAGTAGTGGTAGAATCTCAGAGTGAGTCAACTACACTCTGACTTCAACCTCAGAATCTTTGTTATGAGCCTGGCAACAAAGTGTCAAACCTCATGTGAATCACACCAAGTGAAAAATGGGGGAGGGTTATTAACAACCTGGATTCACACAGAAACATTTTCTAAGGAATTCTGAATCATCCAACCTATTATTAACTTTTGAGTTTGCCTCATCATTTTTGAGGTTTTTATGAAGGAGTGACAGGTGTGTCTGGGCACCTCCATTGAAAGCATCAGCTGTCCTGCAGGGTGACAGCAAAGATCATGCCCACAGCTCTGGCTACCATATCAGGCTCAATGCAAATTCAGTTGTACATATTCTACAGAATTCCAGTTGGGTAACTAAGTTAGGGGTCGGCTCATGGTGACAGGACAATAAAGTATTATTAGAATACAGGTGTGCCTGTTAATTTGCATGTTGTCTGTGGTTGTCCCCATGCTGGAGTGACAGAACTGGGTACCTTATGCCTTTGGACGGAGACAGTGGTATCCTATAAAGCCTGAAATACTTACTGTGGGACTCTTTTAATGGAACACTTGCTGACCCTGACTTATGCCATAAGAGTTCAACCCCTTCAGCAAGTATCTTGTAAATCCTTTTGGAATCTCTCACCAAGCCCTGGATGATATCCAGTACACTGGAGAATAAAAGGATCAAGTTATCAGAGACTTCAGACAGCAATTCATTCAATTCCTTTAGTTTAGAGAGGAAGGCACACAAGCTATCAGCTCCAACCAACAACATGGCAGGAAGCAAAACCCCCTCCTCACAAAGAGAAGTTTTCTGATCACCACTGTCTTGCCCCATTATGTGTTAAATATGTGAGATGCAGAGATACACATGCAAACGTATGATAGCAACACCAATTGTTGTGCAAAGGATGTGTTCCAAATACTATGTAGATGTCGACTTTCAAGTTTTAGGGCCTCAAATCTCAAGAGAAAGTATATAGTCTAGGATTAATTGTTAGGTTTAATTGTTATTGGCCATAACCTAGCATTACCTAGAAAGTGAGTCTTAATAAAAGGTGGCCTACAATGGGTTAGCCTATAGGAGACTGTGTCAATTAAGTTAATTGATGTGGGATGACTCAGCCCACTATGGGAAGCGCCATTCCCTAGGTAGAGGGTCCAGAATTGTGTAAGTGTAGAGAGATTGAGCTGAGTACAAGTAAGAGAGTAAACATGTATACTAGTGAGTGTGGATGTGATGTGGAGTTCCTGCCTTGATCTCCCCACAGTGATGGACTGGAACCTGGAGTTGGTAGCTGAAACAAAGGCCCTTTCCTCCCAAGTAGCTTTTGGCTGCATTTCACCACAGAAGCAAAGATCAGACAAGAACAGTCAAAATTTACATGTGGCTCCTACATAGTACTTTTGTCTTTGTGTCTATATGAAGTGAACACACATGTAATATATATTCAATAATGAAATGATGGTGCGTATACCCCTTGGTAGGAAGCATGCAGGATGAGGAGAGAATGTACTCAAATGAGATGCTGAGATCACCGTTTTAGAGAATTATGTCCTACTGGCTTGAAGCCAAGAGAGGAAAATCTGCAGCAAGAGGAAGGGGCAGTAGCATGAGCAACCTTTATCCCATCTCAATTCTTCCTCAAGTGAGCCAGGCCTCCCCTACATTCTAAGCATGTTATCAAGTAGATGACTCTGTTAAGCCCCTCCTTCTCCACATCGACTGTACTATAAACTCACTTTTTCTGACCCAAAGCGCTTACCAACTAAGAGCCATTTATCCCTTACTTATGAATGAAAGGTGCCTCTCCTGTGTTGGAGTTTTTCTTAGCACAGATTTGATACTTGTCAGGAGTACAGGTTTATATGAATGTCATATTGTCCTTTACAGGGACCCAAGGTGGGAGGGGCCTCCAAGGGCTAGCCCAAGGTTTTTTTCTAGTAGCATTCCTGTGAAGGGAAGAAGTACCAGAAGTTTTTAGGACCTTGACAGGGGTGGAGATGATGACATCATTTCCTTATCAGCCCTGGAAGCAGGTCTGTTGGGGAAGAGCTGCCAGTGAGTCACACGGGGCGCTTCAGGATACAGTTTTTATGAGTTGCTAGCAAACCCTTTAGCTTTTATTCAGCCTCACAAGAATCCTGTCAGGCCAATCAGATCCTTAGAAATGTGACTCAGCTGATAGTGTACTAGCCTAACGTGCACAGCCTCTCGCCTCTTGATACCCAGCACCCCATAAACCAGGCATGACCGTATATGCCTATAACTGCAGCACTCAGCAAATAAAGGCATGAGGATACAGAGTTCCAAGTCATCCTTAGTTTATAGAAAGTTTGACGCCAACCTTGAATAGCTGGTCTCAAAATAACCACATACAAAACAACAACAAAAGCCATAAGGTATGATAATGAGCAAAGGTCACACAATTCCCCACGTGCCCGACAGGAAAAATCTGACTGATGCCTTTGAGACAATCAGCAACAGCCTGATGTCTCTCTCCTTTAGTTACTGAGACAAATCCCAAAGACACCATGGTTCCTGACTTTCCTGTTCTGGCTAGCACAACCCGAGACTGCCCCTCCCTTTTTTTTAACCTGTGGTGCTCTCAGGGCCTTTACTCAGTGATAGTGTTAGGAAGCATTGGTGCACATCTGGGAGAGATGATGTAGCACAAACAAGCTATCTATCTCCATAGCAACCTCCCAAATTGGCCTCTTAAGAGACAGTAACTGGGACAAGGATTTCCCTCTCTCTCATTCCAGGTAATGGGCTTTCTTCCAGGCACTGCTCAGAGCACATTTTCCCTCCTCCACCTTTTGTGCTCTTTCTATAGTTGAATTCTTGGTTTGTTCTCCCTCATTGATGCCTAATGATGAGGAGAAGTGGCAAACATTATTGTAAGGTTCATAGAGTTCAGGGAAGCCAACTACACCAAGCATAGGTGGCCATGACCGTGACGCTACAGCAACCTTCCTATGCAGGTGGCTTTTCATAATCAGTCAATTCAGTGACATCAGTAGGGGCTGGTGAACCATGGCCAGATAATTAAGCACCTCTCTCTTGGAATGTCTCAGTTGTTCAGAGATGCCTCATGACTTGCTAGGGGATGACCTGCATTCCCCTCAAATTCAAATGTTGAAACTTTACCTTGAATAGCATTAGGAGATAGGAATTTGGGGAGAAATTTAGGTCAGGAGAGAGCCTCTAGGGATGGCCATCCCATCAGTTGAGAATACAATCCAAGCATGCCGATTGTGAACCAGAAAGCAGACCCTCACCAGGCATCTAATCTGCCAGTGCCTTTACCTTGGACTTCCAACTTCCCCAGTACTAACCAATACAGTTCTCTTGTTTATAAGCTCTCTAGTTCATCATCTGTGTTAGGACCCTTACTCACAGGCCCATCTACCTTCCAAACAACCTCTAGAGAGAGATAATGCTCTTAGCCCTAACCAACCGTAGGTCTTACCTCTTAGGGAACACAGCCTGGTATTTGTCTCCAGCCTTGATTCACACAACCCCACCACCCATCTAGCCCATTCCATTTATTTTCTTCCTGCCTGTCATTGCTTCATCTCTTTTACCAACTCACTCCATGCCTCCTCCTTCCCTCTGTTAATGCACCTTACTTATTTCTTCCTACCCTCTCCATGTGCTTTCCTCTGGGGAATGCCTTTCTTCAATCATAGCTCTAAGAAGTCCAAATCCAAAGCCCTGACCCTGATGACCCTGGATCTTGATTC
Source organism: Mus musculus (assembly GCF_000001635.26). Classification (NCBI taxonomy): domain Eukaryota; kingdom Metazoa; phylum Chordata; class Mammalia; order Rodentia; family Muridae; genus Mus; species Mus musculus. The sequence continues at coordinate 44,201,496 of NC_000083.6, read as the reverse complement.
CAGTTGTCAGGCACTGTCATGAGGGTTTATATACAATTGGGCAATTGCCCTGCCCATGTTTCAAATGAAACTCCTTTGAAATCGCCCTGTTTTCATGACCAACAACTGTCTTCCTCACAGCCCTAGTTTTACTGTAGATTCATAGTGTTTCAGCACGGAAGTTACCTTAAAGCTTAATGAATTGATTTCCACTCCGTGCACTACACGGGCACCACCGTAGACTGTGATGTCAAGCACATTACATGATGCCATCATTTCCAAATGACAACTCATCTCCCAAATAAGAATTCACCATGTTATTATGAGGTTTTGATGCTCCTCATGTGCTGCACAGGCCTCTTCTGGACACTCTTCCACAGTTTCCCACAGCACCCTTGGCCATTAAAATCTACTTGGGTATAGAAAGACTTCTAATAAGACTTCTTCAGTGTTGAACTTGCTTCAAGGCTCCCCTTGCTTTCTTGTGGCCATGCCCACAGAAGCAATGACACAACAGCAGCTTTCTCTTCCATCCACACAGCACACACTCCAGAGTCTTGGACTGAGACTATCTGCTCAGAGCTGGCCACACTAGAGGATTTCTAGAGATTAGTGCAAATAGGAAAAGAAAAAGATATGGTTTTATGGTTGCTGATCCCACTGCATAGAAGAGCAACATGGTAGAGCAGAACCAGGATCCAGGTCTTCTGTCCATGACTTTATTAGTGTCTTAATGCATCACACAACATGGCAGATAAGCCTTTCTAACCACAAGCACACACTTCTAGTGATTTCCATTGCCCACAAGGGATCACTGTCAAACATGATCCCTCATCTTGTTGTTCTTTATGGCTTATCTCCAACAGCAACCATTGTCCTGCAGGCCCTGTTCCTGTACAGCCTGGTACAACCCTGGGTCCTGAATTGTTTCATCCTGCTTGCCTATCCCAGCCACCTAAGTTGTGATCATGCCTCAAGATTCAACAATGCGGGTCTCAATCCCTCCCAGATTGCTCCCAGGGTCACCCCCAACAAAGTCACCCTGGTTCCTCCATCTGCAACCCTCAACCTGCATCCTGTCACATCCTGTGATGTGTTTGCATTGCTGCTCCCTCACTGCATGTTCCTCCCAGACTGCTGTGATCACCTCTGTTTTGAACTCCTCCCTTACTTCCCTTCTGCTTTCAGACTCTGGCACAGATAGTACTTCATAAACAGCTTTGCCAACTGCTTAATCCATCATCTGAAATGCCCCAATAGCCTAACTCCTCAAAATCTTTACGTAGCTAATATCTCCCACTTGCCTGACTTTTAAAAATGCTTGTCACTTCTGTATTGCTAAGAAAAATTATAAGAGAAGAAGAGAAAATGTGGGGGAAGGGGGATAGCCAAAGCATTCCTCTCTTTCCTGGTTTAGCTGAGGCCAAAGTGGGGTTCACACTAATGAGCATATTTGCCTTTGCCTCCTACATCCTGTGAAATGCAGGCTTCAGCAGGGGCTGGCTTTCATTTTTGCCCTTTTGATCTCCCATGGGCTCATTTAGTCCCTCTTGGCCAGATTTGAGCCACTGCTTCTTCATCTTTGATGAACCACAAAATGACCTCAGGGTGGAGAACTTTGCAAGGAAACAGTTGCCTCTTCTCGGCCTCCCTAAATCTAAGTCTAATGGGAGAAGGACTGAGGAAGAAGACACGGAGAAAATCTACAGGAATATCCATACCTCCAAGGCTGAGGCCCTCTGTTTTCATCAGGACTACAACGATAAGTAAAATCTCTGGACTTCCCTTTCCCTGTTAACAGTGCTAGAGGGTGCTTCTAGAGCTCTCTCTCTCTCTCTCTCTCTCTCTCTCTCTCTCTCTCTCTCTCTCTCTCTCTCTCTCTGTCTCTCTCTCTCTCTCTTTCTCTCTCTCTCTAATAAAGCTCTTATATCAGTTCTGATAGAAAAATCTTATTTGTCCTTAAATAACTTCACATCTTGGAACTCAAATCATCTTTCGAGGAAAAAATATACATTTCTAACCTCCCCAGAGTCTGCCAGAGGCATTGAGATCTTCAGTATGTAGAACAGGTTTCTTCTGGGTTCCTGTTTGGCAAGAGACCTTTTCCACACCCACAGCTTTAGGAAGCTCGTGTCTGTTTGTGTTTTAGAGCTTCTGCACCTATCTGAGGGGCGTGGAAATGGAGTGGGGAAATACAAAGAGTAAACCAGGAAACCTTCAGAAACAAAGGGCCTAGACTCCAAGGTTTTCTTTCTCACCGCCAAAGGGTCAAAGTTACAAACAGTTCTCAAGTGATACTGGGAGACTCTTCCCAGAGCCCAGAGACAGCAATTGGGAAATGGAGCAGAACCCTGAAATCCCTGAAGCAGCCATGTGGAAGCTCTGTTGAATGAGGGATCAACTTCCAGAAAGAATCAACTCTGAGAATCAATGAAGGGTGAGGATACCCCTACTCCAGTGACACCAACCAAACCCTTTAGACAATGGCCTCTCTTTGGTGAAATGCCAGGCCAATCAGAAGACTGAGATGTAGGAATGGCTACCCTGTGGGCCAGCTGCTTGGTCTGTGCCACAGCTCCATCAAGGAGACAAGGTGGCGAGTAAGAGTAAGCGATGGCTTCCTGTACCATCCAAGGGGAAGGGGTGCAAAGGTGTTGTCTTTGATGTTTGCCTTACACAGAGTTTGCAGAGGAAGCCCTGGTTACCCAAATTTATACACAGCAAAACAAACCCATTGCTGTTATTAGCACCACAGTGATTAAAAGGGAGGAAGGAAAGAAAGAAGGAAGGAAAGGAAAATAAAGGAAGGGAGAGAGGAAGGAAGAAAACTATGATCTAGGGTATCACACTTTTCTGTGGCTATAGGCTTAGCACCTGACATCTCAAAGAGAAGCAAGAATAAAAAGCTTTCAATCTAACTACTAATCTAACTTCATTGACTTTGACCCAGCTATACAAAGCCAGTAGACAGCCAAAGACAGAATGCAGGTCTGCAGGGAGGGAGAAGCTGATGCCACTGATATGGGATTTCTGCCCCCTGTAAACCCATGGTCACCCCATACTCTGCCATAGCACCAGAGATGGACATCGTTCAACCATTGGCTACCTGGAAACGAATCACTGATGGTGGACATAGACATTAAGTATTGGGATACCGAGAGTAAATCCTGACGCCTGCCAGAAAACCAGATAGGCTGCCTAAAGACCTTCTCCTCCCTCTTTCTATATTCCAGTCCTGCAATTTCACCCCTGGTGCTGCAGTGGATTATCAAATGCAGCCCCCTTTCACTTTGCTCAGAGATCCTGTGATTCACACAAACCATTCCCTCTTAATCTCCCTCCACTCATCCCTGTATCCCAGCCTCCAATACCAGAATCATCCCAAACCCAGATGCCTAGGCTCCAGTGTAAAAAACACAACCAATAAAAGGCAGGGCGGGCGTATGTCTCCATTAGAGCCCTGCTATCCTACCACAGCAGACCATGTATATTTCAACATAGCTGAAGTACAAGGAAAAGATCTTAAAACTAACTGTATGAAAATGAGAGAGGTCATTAAAGAGGGAATGAATTAACCCCTTAAAGGAAGCCAGGAGAAAACACAAACAATGGGAGGAAATGAATAAGCCAAGAAAATGCAAATAAACAGCTGAAGGAAACCCTTAAGGCTGTTCAAGACTTAACAATGGCAATAGAAGCAATAAAGGAAACACAAACTGAGGACATTCAGGAGGAAAAGTTTAGGAATTCGAACAGGAATCACAGAAGAAAGCTTCATCAACATAATACAAGAGATAGAAAAGAGAATCTCAGAAATTGAAGATATGATAGGATAAATAGATGCATCAATCAAAGAAAGTATTAAACATAAAAATTCATGAGACAAAACATCCAGGAAATCTGGGACACCATGAAAAAAACAAACCTAAGAATAATAGGAATAAAAAAGGAGGATGAGAAGGAGGAGGAAGATGAGAAGGAGGAGAGGGAGGTGGAGGAGGAGGGAGAGGAGGAGGAGGAAGCAGAGGAGGGGGAGAGGAGGAGGAGGAAGCAGAGGAGGGGGAGAGGAGGAGGAGGAAGCAGAGGAGGGGGAGAGGAGGAGGAGGAGGAAGTGGAGAAGGGGGAGGAGAAGGAAGGGGAGGAGGAGGAGGCCCAACTCAAAGGACAGGGAAATATTTTCAACAAAATTTTACAAGAAAAACTTCCTAACCTAAAGAAGGAGATGCCTTAAAAGGTATAAAAAGCATATAGACCACCAAATAGTTTGGACCAGAAAAGAAAGTTCCATTTCCATATAATAATCAAAACAACAAACATATTAAACAAGAATATTAAAAGCTACAAGGAAAAGGAGAAAGTACAATGCATACAAAGGCAGACCTATTAGAATTACACCTGGCTTTTCAATGGAGATTCTCAAAGCTGGAAGAGCCTGGACAGATGTGTTCCAGAATCTAGGAGACCACAGATGCCAGGTCAGACTACTAACCCAGCAAAATTTTCAATCACCCATAAATAAATAAAATAAGTTATTCTGTGAAAAAAGTCAAATTTAAATTATAGCTACAAATCTAACACTACAAAATGTGCTTGAAGGAAACTTCCAACCTAAGGAGGTTAACTATACCATAAAAACACAGGAAATAAATAAACTTCACACCAGCAAAACTAAAAGAAAGGAAACACACACACACACACACACACACACACACACACACACACACACTACACCACCACCACACCACCACCACCACTACCATTAACACCAACAAAATAACAGGAATCAACAACCAATAATCATTGGTATCTCTCAATATCAATGGACTCCATTCCCCAATAAAAAGACAGAGACTAAAAGAGTGAATGTGGAAAAATGATCTATCCTACTGCCAACAGGAAACATACCTCAACATCAAGGATAGACATTACCTCATGGTCTAGGGTTGGAAAAAGATATGCCAAGCAAATGGACCTCAGAAGCAAGATGGTGTAGCCATTTTAATATCTAAAAGACTTCAAATCAAAACCAATCAAAAGAGATGAGGAAGGACACTACATACTCATCAAAGGAAAAATCCACCCAAATGATATTTCAGTTCTTAATATCTATGCCCCAAACACAAGGGGCACTAAGTTTGTAAAAGAAATATTGCTACAGTTTAACTTATATATTGACACTCACACTGGTAGTGAGACACCTCAATATTCAACTCTCTCCAATGGACAGGTCTTCCCAACAAAAACTTAACAGAGAAGTACTGGGGCTAACAAACATTATAAACCAAGTCGACCAATGTATTTACAGAACATTTCACTCAAACATTTCACACCTCAGCACCTCATAGAACTTTCCCCAAAATTGATCACATACACGTACTCATACACAAGCCAAGTCTCAACAGATACAAAAACAGTTGAAATAGCTCTATTCGTCCATCCTTATCAGACCTCTATGGATTAAAGCTGGATATCAACAACAGAAAAAGAAACATTAGTGCTGCTCTAACTGGATATTTACATGCAGAAGAATGCAAATAGATCCATATTTATTACCCTACACAAAACTCAAATCCATGTGAATCAAAGACCTCAACATAAAATCAGTTATCCTGATAGGAGAGAACGTGGAGAATAGCCTTTAAACACATTGGCATGGGAGACAGCTTTCGGGACAGAACACTAACAGCACAGGTACTAAAATTAACAATAAATAAATAGGACCTCGTGAAACTAAAAAGTTTCTAAGGCAAAGGACACCATCAGACAAAGTGGCAGCCTATGGTATTGGAAGAGATTTTCACCAACTCCACATCTGAAAGAGGACTAATATCCAAGTGATATAAAGAATTCAAAAAACTAGACTTTGAAAAACCAAATAATCTAATTTTAAAAATGGGGCACAAATCTAAACACAATATTCTCAATGGAGGAATCTCAAATGGCTGAGAAACACTTAACTGTCAGAAGGGCTAAGATCAATAACACAAGAGAGAGCTCATGCCAGAGAGAATGTAGATCAAGGAGAACACTACTTCATTGCTTGTGGGAGTGCAAACTTGTACAGCCACTATGAAAATCAATATGATGATTCCTCAAAAATGGGGAATGAATCTACCTCAAGGCCCAGTTATACCACTCTTAGACATATACCCAAAGGACACACCATCCTGCCATAGGGACACTTGCTCAACCATGTTCATTGTGTTTATTAATAACATAAACTTAAAACAACCTAGATGCCCCTCAGTGGAAGAATGGATAAACAAAATGTGGTGGTAATTTCACACTACAGGTATTACTCAGTTGTTGTTGTTGCTTAAGTGATACCATGAAATTTTCAGGCAAATACATGGAACTGGAAAAAATATCATCACTAGTGAGGTTACCCAGATCTGGAAAGACAAATACAGTATCTATTCACTTGTAAATGGATATTAGATGTTAAGATAAAGACAACCAAGCCACAATTCACAGACCCAGAGAGGTTAGGTAATGAGGAGGGCTCCAGGGGGTGAGGAGGGAGGCCTGCATGGATCTCCCTGGAAATGGGAAATGGAATAGATTTTACGGGTGGAGTGGGGCTGGTGGAGACAGAATCAGGAGCAAGCAGGTTGTGAGGAGAGGTGTAAGAAGCTGAACTGGTGTCTACACAGAGCACTCGCCCCTATGTTCAACCCCTATGTGCAGGAGCGTACTCTGCAGGCTAACAAAAGAGACTGGTGGATACCAATCCAAGTTTCAGAACTTTTGACCTACAATCTGTCCTGCCTGCAAAATATACTAGGGCAATTGTGACACAGGACATGTGGGAGTAGTCAACCAATGTCTGATTTGACTCAGGGCCTACTCTCCAAGAAGGAACCCTTACCTAACACTGTTTGGGTAACCAAGAATCTGAGACTAGATAGCCCAGAGACCTAGGGTAAAACCAAACACAACCGATCTTTAAAAACAAACCAATAAAATGATTCCTAATGATATTCTGCTATACTCACAGACCAGTGCCTTATTCAGTCATCATCAGAGAAGATTCGTTGAGAAAAAATAAAAATAAAAGTGGTCATAACCCTGGGATATGAAGAAAGAGAATCCAAGTAGTTAGTGAGGTGAAGGGAAGACTAAAAGAAGGCTGAGGAGATGGTTCAGTCAACAAATGCCTATACTATGCAAGCTTTGAGGTGTGAGTTGAGACCCCCAGGCATCTAGGTAAAAAGGCTGATATAGTGCATATCTGAAACTCCATGCTGGTCGGGGCAGAGATAAGCACATTCCTGGAACTGGCTGGATGAGCTCCAGGCTCATTGAGAGACCCTTTCTTGAAGGATAAGGTAGAGAATAATCGAAGAAGACATCTCTGAGCTACACATGCATGTGCACACATGTACATATTCACCAGCATACATGCACACACAGCTCATGAAATAACTTATGCTTAATCTGAGCCACCCAAAGGGACCAGGCCATCAGAACACAGTAGCTGATGGTGGCTATTCAGGAATACCAGGAGGCTCCATCCTGCCTGTTCTGGAAACCAGAAGATCACACTCATGACTTGACTGAAGCTCTGCTCCACTGTCAGAGCTTTTGGGGTCCCTGGTAAAGAGAACAACTAGTCATTTCCACCAGACAATCAGAAGGATTGTTTTATTCTCTCACCGCACACACATGGTGTTGATAACTATTTGACTAGCCACACCCACGCATGGACTGTTCTAGAGTTCTGTGGAGAGATTTCCTAACCAGCCCATCAGTGCATGTTAATTGAGTTGAGCTTTCTATCCACAGCCCTCCTGACACACAGAGTTAACTACGCAGTGAGGATTTTAACATACACTGCTTCAGCGGTAGCAGGAGCTGCCTGCTCTGCACCTATCCCTGGCTGTTCAGAAGGCCTGCATACTAGAGTCACCCCAGGGTAGCAATGAAAAGACTGCTCTGGGCTCTGCCCAAGGGGACTGATGCCACCAGCCTGGGGCATGTCCCAGCACAAGAGATTTTAACTCTCCCTAAGTGGATTGCTCATGTCAGCCCCCGAGTTTGAGAATCCATAGCTCTAGCCCCAAGAAATGACTGTAGGGGACTTGTTCACTAAGATTTCTCATCTCTTTGGTACCTTTCTGTATCTGGGATCTAGGGTGGGACTGAGAGTGGAGGAAGGTCATGACCTAGCCTGCTCAGAATGTCCCGTGAGTGTCCCCTCAAATTGCTTTCTGTTTTACTTTGATTCCCTTGCTCTCTATTCTTTATTTCACCAAGCCACACTCACTTCCTCCTCTAACCTGGTGCCCTCCCTTTATGATCAAAGTCCAAGCTACAGATGATCTCACCCTTTCTCAAAATATCCCTGCAAGAGAGGAGGAAGCCAAACCTCTGCTCTCCAAGGGAAGTCAGGGACACACAGATCCAGCTGAGGCTCTATCTGCCAAGCATGCCACTAACAGGAAGGTGGAAGATAAGGCGTCTGTAGGCATCTTCAATGCGCAGCACTTTTACCTGTATGTCCCTGTAGAACTTGCACAGCAAGTTGGTGGTGACTGCACCTGCCTAACCAGAATACCGCACATCCACACAATCCTGGTCACATCTGTTCTTTCAAGCTAAGCTCCAGATACAGTTCCCTTCGCTCTCCAAGTATCGTGGCTTGGACAATGGATTGTTAGTATCACTGTTATTAGTTACAAACATATTTTGGCTAAAGAAGATTCTGGAAGTGGGGTTCAGAGTCATCTTGCTCTTGGAGGGAGGCAAAGAGATGAGTTGGGTGCAAGTTTTATGTAACATCTGAGAGCCTAACGTCAAAAAAAAAAAAAAAAAAAAAAAACCCAAGCAAGCAAACAAACAAAAAATAGACAAGAGGCTTACAATGAAACTCAGTTGATAGAGTATTTGCCTAGCAAGCATGAAATCCTAGATTTGACCTTCAGTAGCAAGTATATTGGACATGGTGCCACATTCCTTAGCACTGGAAATTAGGAAGGATTAGGAAATAAGCCTTGTCTGCTATCAAACCTAGAAGTTTGGGAGAAAGAAGACATCCAGAGACCTGTCCGCTTCCATGCCATGCTGTGCTTGCAGGAAGAAATTCTCAGATGCCCAAAGCCCTGCCTGCCGCCACCACCACCACCACCACCACCACCACCACCACCACCACCACCACCACTATTTGGTGCAGAAAAGGGAAGACATTCATAGACCAGCCAGCTGTCATGCCACACAAGAAGGCTATAGACAATTACAGATCCACTTGCTGCCATGCCATGTGTCAAGGAGAGAGGAAGTCACCCAGAGGCCAGCTGGCCATGTGTCCTATCTATAGCAGGAACCACTACAATCAATGTGCAAGTGTGTAGTGGACAGATGGGAGAGAAAGAGAAGCAGAATAGCTTGAGCCTAGTGAAGAGAGGTGGAACTGGGGACATGAGGAAGGAGAGGAATAGCCTGTTGTGAGTAGCCAGCCCAGATGTCTGAGGCCATGGTGAAGTCTTAACAGTGCTGCTACTGAGAGCCATGTCTAGGTCCATGGCTATGCAGTGGCAGGGGTCAGTGTAGCTGTGCATGGTCCACATTGTCACTAGAGACCATGGGGATGACTATTTTCTGATTTTCTAGGCAGCTACCTAGAACCACATGAATGCCCAGGGACTGTTTAAAAAAAAAAAAAGGAAATCAAGGTCATTTGGGGAGTTCAAGTCTAGCCTGGGCTACATGATATGCCAGTAAATGAAGAGAACAAGGACTGGCATCTTAGCATTTGAGCAGGGCATTTCCCACACCCTTTTTGAGCGCAGGCTTGCTCAGTGGCATCATGACACTAATCCCCCCCCCCTTTTTCTTTCCTGAGCTACTGGAAGGGAGCAGACTTCAGCTCACCAATGGCTGTGACTATAATATTGGAAGGTCCCGTGGGGTCATAATTAACTGTTTTCTTCATTTTACATAGGAGTGAAATAATCTTCATGAATAAAGATGGGACGCTCCAGTGAGTGAGACAAGCTCTCGCTGCACTTCACATGCCCTAGGACGCTGCCGTGTATCTACTGCAGTAGACACAGATGAGCGCTTCACGTGCCCTAGGATGCTGCCAGGTATCACTGCTGTCTCACTGCAGTAGACACAGATGAGAAGTACTGTGCATGGCAGGGCAGCACGAGTCTGTGAGACTCACAGGACAATAGTTTAGATGGGCAGACCCAGTGTTGTACTGAGCAGGGGAGGGCTGGTCTTTAACAGGCTGTTGAAAATGACCCACATCATGGCTCCGGGTAGGGCATCCTCTACCTGAGTTTCTTCATAAGAACCAACCAATCCTCTCCTTCAGAAAACACCTCTGCTACCCAACACCAGATGCCAGAGACTTTCTTTCGATGGGAATCCAAAATGGAGGCCCTGCAGATTTGGGGGAAAGTCTGATTCTACAAGTGAGCCAGAATCCTGCTCCTCTATAATGACACCATTGGAGGCTCAGAGAAGCACCCTCACCTCACACACAGGTTATTCAAGGCATGGTTTCTCAGTATAGCTCTGGCTGTCTTGGAACTTGCTCTGTAGACCAGGCTGGCCTGGAACTCAGAGATCTGCCGGCCACTGCCTCCGGTGTGCTAGGATTAAAGGCGTGCGCCACCGCTGCCCGGCTGACCCAGCTTTTGTGTTTCCCCTGTGGTCATAACAGTAACCAGAAGCTCAAAAATGAGGATGGGCATCGAAAACATCTCTGCCATCAATCTGGTCTCAGAGCCACAAAGGCTCTTACTATGTGCTTTTCTTTAAGTGAGCAGGTGGGTGACAGCACGGGCATTCTAGAACTCTTTTGGGGGCCACTTGGGCTGTGGAGTAAGCGTTTTCATACAAGTAGACAAAATCTCCGAACGCTGCCAACGTGAAATTCCAAAGACACAGGTAGAATTGGTCTCCACGCTTAGTGCAGGGCAAAGGGCTCCTTTGGCTCAAAAGAACCAATTTGTGTCTGAAATATCGCTCAGGGAACCTGACACTTGAAGCTCCTACTCCCAGGGAACCTGAGTAAGCCCAAGACTGGCTCTCAAGGAAAGCGGCAAGGTTTTCTGAACGCAGCATCCAATCACCCTCCCTGCTATGGGCCTGGGCACCCAGGCCCCCACGGCCCCATCCTGCTCAGACTGGGAGGCGATCTAGCCTTGTTCTTACCTAGGTCTGCCAGCACACCCAAAACTGCTGCCTGGAGATTAGCAACATCACTTTGTAGACATAAAATAGGTTGCAACAGATTATCTATATTAAACTTTCAATATGTATATTGAATTGTGTGTGTGTGTGTGTGTGTGTGTGTGTGTGTGTGTGTGTGTGTGTGTGTTTCAAAAGTGTCAGAGAAGAGAAGATTGTTATTCGGGTTTACACAAACTTAAACCCTTCTGCTGAAGTCTATTCAACTCGTTTAGAAACAGGTGGTTTAAGCAAATTAACACCTTTCTGCTTCCAGGTTATGTGCACGACCTTTAGACCCAGTGTGTTTTCAGCGCTCTGCACTCTATTCTTGGAAAACAGCACTAGAGGATTTTATTCCCATTTGTGAAAGCCCTAGGTAATCAGGCAGTAGAGTTCGCCCCTCCCCCAAGGTCCTGGCGACTCTGCAGCCCAGCCCAGGGCTGCTTTCCTCCGCCTCAGGTTTCCCGGGTTCTGCTTCTGCAGTGTCCCAGCAAGGAGGGCTGATCAAATGTTTCTGCCTACACCTGCGGACCCGGCCTCCAGTCTCCCGCAGCTTGCAAAAGAAAAAACATTAGAGCTGCTGTCTGGTGTCTGCTACTGCTCAGGGGAGCGCCCAAGAAGCAGGGGGGCGCTTAATTTGGTTCTGCAAGAAGCTGTTGCTTTGCAGCCCAAGTCGAAACTGACAGGTCCCCTGGTTACCTGAGACGGTCCTGTAGAGTCATAATGACAGTGATAATAACAGCAGGGAACTGGGTGTTCATTTTTTTCTCTCCTCTACAAGTCACAAAGCAAGAAAATAGCTTTGTGGCCTTCGCTTTTATTTTAGTGTTTCTGAGTAAAACAAGAGAGGGTGGGTACTAGAAAATGCTGTTTTTGTTGTGCCAAAGAGGATCTCTCTCTCTCTCTCTCTCTCTCTCTCTCTCTCTCTCTCTCTCTCTCTCTCTCTCTCTCTCCCTCCCTCTCTCCCTCCCTTCCTCCCTCCCTCCCTCCCCCCCCCCCTCCGCTAAAGAAGAAAAGTTTACTAGTCTAGCCAGATTCCCCTGTCCCTATATCTGGAGACATCTTTCAACTTGGCCAAGATCCCTTCCCTTGGAGCTCAGGATCTGCTCTTCCCTCCGAGCTCAGGATGAGGGACGGCAACCTGTCCTACAATGTTTGGTAGACTACGGGTTAACTCTTCAAGAAGACAGCCACCTGCCAGATCGAAACTCACACCCTTCTCCGGAAGCCCCTGGCAGAAAGGCCACCGGCAGGACCAGGAGGGCGCTGGACTGTGCTCCCTAGGGAGGGTCTCAAGTCCCAGAGGGACCTGCGTCCTGACACTTGAGATCTCCTCATCTCCAGCCCGGGAGGAGGCCCGCGAATGCCGACCTACCTTCACGAAGAGCTCGATCTCGGGGTCCCTGTCGTCCCCATTAGTTGTCGCTGAGTCCGTCATGCCGTTGGCGCCCCGGACCACGGTCCCGGGCCGGAGAGGCGCCACCTCTGCAGCACTTCAGGCTCCTGCTCACAGCGGGGGCCTCTCTTTTGCACGGTGTTTAATGTTTTCTTTTTTTAAGACTACCAGTTTCTCATCAATTTCTCCAAGCAAGGACAGCGATGCCTGAGAGATCAGAGTCCCAGGTGTCACGCGGAAAGAGAGGACTCCAAGAGCCAGCAGGGGGCTAAAAGGAAAAGCGAGCTAAGGGATTGACAACAGGTCCCAAGAGCAACAAGTGCCTGACTGCTGGGAGGTGTCACAGGATCCGAGACTGTCAGCGATCCCGCGCCGCTGCCGCGGGTGCGCCCAAAATAGACCACGGCCGCGGGGCGGGGTCAGTCCGGGCGGGGACTGGAGGGAGGGGGACACCCTGGGAACTCAGCATTCGTTGGGCCCAGTCACATAGGAGACCCCTCAGTGTACGAGCTCAGACAGAGCTAAGAATGTTCTGAAGGTCATGAGGGACAGAAAGAGTGGTGTACAGAAGATGATTTTCAAGGTTTGTTTTTTTTTTTTATTTTTAAATTTTTGTTTTTTAATGAAGAGGTTCAGTTAGTCCATCAAAATCACGCACTTACAATAGCGTGGAGCGAAGAAAAGATCCTGAATTCGCTGAGCTTGCCATTTTTGCTCTGTGCAAGTGGAGAGGGAGTGGGCCAGGAGCAGGGGAGAGGCTGAGGGGTGAGCCAACCAGTAAGGTGCTGGAGTCAGAGATCTGCAGCTTTCAACTTTGTGGGGTTTTCATTCCCTTGCTTGGTTTTATTCTCCTCTGCTTTCTTATTCTCTCTCTCTCCCTCCTCCCTGTCTCCCCTCACCTCCTTCTCCTCTTCCTGGTCCTGCTCCTCCTTCTCTCTCTGCCTCTGTCTCTGATTCTGTCTCTGATTCTGTCTCTGATTCTGTCTCTGATTCTGTCTCTGTCTCTGTCTCTCTCTCTCTCTCTCAGAGAGAGAGAGACAGAGACAGAGAGAGAGAGAGAGAGAGAGAGAGAGAGAGAGAGAGAGAGAGAATTCTATAGCATAGGCTGGCTTTGGCCTTAAACTCACTATGTAACTGAGACTGGTTTGGAATTCCTCATTCTCCTATCTCAAAACCTTCTAAGTGCTGCTTACAGGTGTAGGTCACCACATCCAGCTTTCTCTTTCTCTTTCTCTTTCTCTTTCTCTTTCTCTTTCTCTTTCTCTTTCTCTTTCTCTTTCTCTTTCTCTTTCTCTTTCTCTTTCTCTTTCTCTTCCTCTTCCTCTTCCTCTTTCTTTCTCTTTCTCTTTCTCTTCCTCTTCCTCTTTCCCTTTCTTCCTTTCTTTCCTTCTTTCTTTCAGAACTATGATACAGATATACTGTGCTCACATCCTGTAAGCATAGCTCAATGTATTTTCACCAGCTGCTACCAGCACTAGATGAAGGAATAAAATATTGACTTCTTGCTCTTTTTTTTTTCTTCTGCTTTTCCACTCACCCAAGGTAACCATGACTCAGACTTGAAATAGTCTAAAGTGAGAGTTAGGGTTGGTAGGTTGAAGCTACTAACGCTGGTTTCTTTCAACCATAATGGCATTGGACACATTTCCCATAGATATAGACTTTGGTAGAGGTGTTGTTAAATCACGGAATATAAGAAGGTTCTTGATAAATATTCTCTCATGCTTTTCTGAAGTTCTTTCCTCCCCTGCCCCCACATTCCCACCTCTTATTTCTTTTTTACAAGTAGTTGCAGAGCTGGGGAGATGCTCCGGATGTGAAGTGCATGTCAGGCAAGCAAGAGGCCTTGAGCTGGGAACTCCATCAACTCAATTGGGCAGGCTTGGTGGCTTGGCTCGGCTCCCAGGCCTCTGGAGGTGGAGACTAAGCAGATTCTGGGTTCAGGTGAAAGACCTTGTGTCCATACAAAATAGAGAAAGCAATCAAAGGTGTTTTAATCATTTTAAATGGTGCTATTAGCCTGGCTTTATAAAAGTAAAGAAACTGAAGCATGGAGTACTTAAGAAACTTGACTCTATTCCTCAACCCAGGAAATGGTAGAGTCAGAATTTGGATACAGATAATTGATACTTCAGCAACTACTCAACTAACTCAACTAACTGATTTTTTTTTTCACTTTGTGAACACTACACTGAGAGAAGTGCAGGTCTGGTTGTAATCTTTGAAATTAAAATCCACTTCAGTGAGGCAGTAACAGAAGGGAGGAACTGCAAGGGTGTCACATGAATGAGGAAGATGTAGGATATGGGTCTGAGTTTGGATTTGAACTGTCTGCCAGTTGCCCATGTCCTAAAGACTTGGATCCAGCCATGACACCATTGGAACCTCTAAGAGGCGGGACCTAGCAGTAGGAGACAGTTGGGCCACTGGGGCCATCCTCTCAAAGGGAATTGCCTTAGTTACTTTTCTAGTGATGTGAGGAGACACCAGGGCCAAGTCATCTCATTTTAAAAAGCACTTAACTAGGAGCTTCCTTACAGAGGGTGAGTCCATGACTTCATGGCAGGAAGCATGGCAGCAAGCAGGCAAGCATGGTGCGGAGGAAGTAACTAAAAGCTTACATCTTAGCCACAAATTTTAAGCAGAGATAAATGGAGACTGGACCTGGCATGGGCTTCTGCATCCTCAAACCTCACCCCCAGGGACAGCCACATTTTGTATTATAAGGCCACACCTCCTCCAACAAAGCCACACCTCCTCCAACAAGCCACACCTCCTCCAACAAGCCACACCTCCTATAACAAGGCCACACCTCCCAGTCCTTGCCCAAACAGTTCTACCAACTTGGGGCCAAGCATTTAAACATAAGAGCTTATGGAAGCCATTCCCATTCGAACTCCCAAAGGAGTTAAGGAGCTATGCCTGTCCCTTTCTTTTTGCTATCTAAGAGGTAAATGCCTCTCTCCACACAAGTTCCTGCCATTATGTATAGTATAACCACAGACCATAAGCAATGAGGCCAATTGATCGTGGACTATAGAACTTTGAAAACTGAACCCAAATAAACCTTTCTTCTTTTTAAGTTGATCATCTCAGGTATTTTGTCATGGCAGAAAAAGTGGACTAGCACAGAGGTGTTCCATGGAATGGCATGCACAGAGACTACTTAACACAGTTGGGATGAGAAGAAGAAAAGGCTACGTGGCTCAAGTTGATTTGGATGAAACTCCCTGGTCATCTATCTGATGGGCAGATGAAGAAAGCACGGTGTTGCCCACCATTCACAGACTCCAAGCTCAAGAATCTCATTGTAACGTAAAAAGCATCACCACGGCTGCACGCAACCCTTTGGGCTCCTTAGCACTTAATCAAGGAGAGGTGCAATTACTCTTCCTTGCTTTCAGGCTCACATCAGCTAAGCCTTTAGACAGGCAGCCACCTCACAGCTGAAACTCTGCAGCAGTGGCCACACACTCGAGGGAAGGACCAAGGTGACAAAAGGAGCCTGGAGCCTTCACTGCGGGATGATGCAACCTCATGGCTTCTGTGCACTGAAGTGTAGAGAATATTTTTAGTATCACTATAGTAAGTGCAAACAGAATTATAGGAGCAAAAAGTCTTGGAAGTTCCTTTTAATGAAAAGTCCTTTCTAGGAACTTTAGATGGTCTTCTTGCCTTAGATTTAAGCAATGTGTGAGGTGACCTTCCTTTCTAGACCTCAAACCTGCTAACCCATTAAGCACAACGAATCTGCTTTTTATTTCCTTGACATATGGAAAAACAGGAAACTTTGGTTTATTAACATTTCTAGAAATCATCACATTTGAATATCCCTACAAAGAATTATGTTTATATACAGTAAACCATTTATGTGTGTGAGTGTGTGTTTGTGTGTATGTGTGTCAGAGAGAAAGAGAGAGAGAGAGAGAGAGAGAGAGAGAGAGAGAGAGAGAGAGAGAGAGAGAGAGAGACTTGAGTGTGAGTACACACAGCACACAGAGCTGGAGTTAGGCATTTGACATGGGTGCTGGGAACTGAACCCAGGTTCTCAGCAAGAACAGAAAACACTCTTAACTGCTGAGCCATCTCTCCAGCCTCTTATGCACCTTGCTAGTCTCCACCTCACATTGGGTTTGTCCATCAACTAATTTTGCACACAGTTTTAATATTAGATCCACAGTATGACTGATGTAAAGGCTGTAGCTTTATACCCAATGCTGCAAAGCCAAGTCACTTAGAATCAAGTATTACTCTGACCATCAGAAACACTTTCCTTCTCATTTTAGCACATAGCTTTATAAGCCCAGTACAAATTTTAGATTAACCTTTATCAGTAAAGAATTGCAAAAACGCTTTCAGTATTTAATCTGGCTGTCACTCATGCTAAAACTGTAACCAAAGAGAGAGGAGACTAGCATGGCCAAGAGAAGGCTGATATGAAGGTCTGTGTAATACCTGCATTCTTGCATGACTATTGAAGGGAAAAATACAGCATATCTAATAGAAAGTTTGTATATTAAAGTTTTATTACTATGAAAAATACTACACAAGGAGCAGAAGGTAAAGGAATTTGTGTAGTAGTAAAGTTTATATAATTAAGTTGAAATGCTAAAGTATTCATTGTAAGTGTAAGAAAAGTTAGGCATACTTATTGCAAGCTCCAAATAAAAACCTACATTTTAAACAAAAGTATGTAGTAGAAAAGCAGATCAGGTCTGGAGAGATGGCTCAACAGTTAAGCGAGTATACTGTTCCTCCAGAGGATCCAAATTCAACTCCTACCACTCACATCACATGGCTCACAACTTCCTGTGACTGCTGCTCTGGGAGCTCCGATACCTTTGGCCTCTGAGGTAACTGCACTCATGTGCACAATATCCGCCAACAGACATGCACATGATTTAAAACAAATCTTTAAAAAACACGCAGATAGAAAAGCTGGAGAAATAGTTTGGAAGTTTAGAGAACTTATGCTAGCAGGGACCTGGATTTGAGTCCAGGCACACGCATGGTGGCTCATAACTATCCCTAACATATACGTGATGTGCATTTGTACCCGTAAAATCAGATAGAGACCAATAGTAATTTACATGCCTGCCTAAGTGGATCTAATCACAATAATTAAGAGATAGAAATTTTGGAGCTAAATAAAATGAGCATGACAAGTGAAGTCCCAATTGTATACAGTTATAGAGCCACTTTGAGCATAATGATATTAATAAGTTAAGACCACAAAAATTTAGAATATAAGCTTATCATACAAATCATGATAAGAAGAAAGTTCTATTACTGTCAATCAAGTCAGACTACAAAGCAAAGGAACTATTCAAGATAACAGAGATAACTTGACAGCTTTACACTGTTAACATGCATGGATTCTTCTGGGTAATTATCAACAGAATACATATCATTCTCGAGTTTGCAAGGAAAATTCACCAAAAGAACATATTCTAGTCAACGAAAAAAGAAATGTAATTTAATTTAATTTAAAAAGAAAACATTGAAAAGACACAGAAAGAAATAATAGAACATGATTTAAAACCAGAGTTTGTTAAAAAACAAAGACAAACAAACAAACAAAGACATAAAAGAAAAATGAAAAAAGAAGAGACAAAAATGAAAAAATCCACAAAACTGATTGCTCAAACCCATCTGGATTTTTGCCAAGAACAAGAGAGATGGTATGTTACCAAAATCAGATATGAAAAATGGGGCCATCCGATCAGTGACCAGCCCAACTTGGGATCCATCCCATGGGCAGGCACCAAACCTGACTCTATTATTAATACTGTGTTGTGCTTGCAGACAGGGGCTTATCGTGGCTGCCCTCTGAGAGGTTCTACCAGCAGCTGACTGAAAGAGATGCTTACAGACAACCATTGGACTGAGGTTGGGACCTTGTGGGAAGCCACATATGCCATTACAAGGTGGCACTGGCTACCGCTGGCCACCACGCATAAATCTGGGTAAACAACCAATGTGTACATATGCAGTAAAGTTTTTCACTAAGTCACTGCCTGGCCAGGGCATGATAATGAGGCTCCATGAGATACTGAGAGAGAATCACCAATCAGATGAGAGACATGCAAATGAGGTATGATAATGAGGCTCTGTGAGGTACTAAGAGAGTATAACCAATCAGATGAGAGACATGCAAATGAGGTTGAATGCATAACCAATCCGGGTATGAGACATGCCTCTCCTAGGCCTATATAAGCAGCACCAGTTCTGGGCTCGGGGGTCTTGCCTACGCAGTCAATGCTCCCCCAATAAACGAGTTGCAGAAGGATCCTGTTGTGGCATCTGCTTTGCTGGTGAGTTGGGCACGCACATGACCTCTATGGAAGAGTTGGGGGAAGGATTGAAGAAGCTGAAGGGGATGGCAACCCCATAGGAAGACCAACAATGTCAACTAACCTGGAATCCAGGGAGCTACCAACCAAAAAAAACAAAAAAAAAAACAAAAAAACAAAAAAAAAAAACCACCAACCAAAGAGTATACAAGGGCTGGTCTGATTACCCCAGTCCCCTGCATATATGTAGCAGAGAACTGACTGGTCTGGCCTCAGTGGGAGATGTGCCTAATCCTTTAGAAACTTGATACCCCAAGGAAGAGGAAAAGGGGAAGGAGAAGGGGGGGGACTTCTGGGAGGGAGGACTGGAAGGGTGCAAAAATAAAAGCATGTAATGATCAAAAAGAAAAAAGAAAGAAAGAAAGAAAAGGAAAAAGAAAAGAAAAGAAAACGGCCCATCACTTTCATAGATGTGAGAACACAGGAATGCTTCAAGAGGCTGCACCTAAGTTACTTCCACAAAATGGATAAATTCTTGAATGATAAAAACTAACAAACTCACTCTCAAAAGAAAAAGAGGATCACCTGACAGATAACTCCTTCCTTATCTATTAAATGTATTCTGTTCTAACTCGAGAACCCTACAAGTCAGTAGCCGAGAACCTTGAGGCCCGGGTGTTTCATTAACAAACAGGCAAACGATATGAACAGACAGGTTACCAAACAAGTAAACTCGAAAGTACACTTATTCCCTGGAGATACAGGGGTTGAAAGAGAGATGCTACAATGTGTCGGCTAGAAAGGCTGACACAGGCACTTAGGAAAACCTCCTGTTCTAGCAAGAAGTTAGCTACAAGTCTCAACTTCCAGTGCCTTTCTGCATTGCAGTTTGGAAATGTTATATGATGTCAAGCCTGTGCTTTCTGGGTCTTCCCAGTTCTCTGGCATGGCATGACTCTAGAGAAGTGCAAATCCCTGTCGACCTAGAACCTTTAGAGTGAATGTTTCCATGGTATTATTTATAATGATCCCAAACTGGAACAATGGCTAAATGAATCAACGGATTGTCCTATGCTCAAACAATGGCAGTGGGGGTGGGGGTGGGGGGTGGGGAAGCTAGTAAGAGTTGTGTACTTGCATAAACACGCATAAATCTTAACTGAACAATGCGAAGTGAAAGAAAGCTGGTCTCCAAAGGCTACACACTGTCCAGCTTCGTTTGTGTGACAATCTAGAGACGTGGAGAGTGGGAGAAAACCGGTGGCAGGTCACAGTTGGATGGGGGAGGATTCGGTTGCTAAGAGATTCCAGGAAAGAGTTTTCTGAGGTGCTGAAACTGATAATCCTGTCTGTTCTGGTGGTCACAAACATTTCTGTATGTGTTAAAATCTACAGAACTGCATGCCCACCAAAACGAATGTTCTCTGTGTAAAGTGATCAAGGTTCATGAACAACTTCAAGAACTATAAAGTCAGGGCTGGGAGGACAGTTTGGTCAGTAATGTATTTGCCCTATAAGCAGGAGGACCTGAACTTGGTGTCCATAACCCATGTAATTTTTAAAAAGCCAGGCATGGTGGCACCATATACTTGGAATTAGAGCACTTGGAAGGTGAAAATGGGGATCCCTGGAACTTACAGGCTGTCCAGCCTTGCTTAAGTGGCAATAAGCAAAGATTGCCAAGGTGGAAGTCTCCTGAGAAGCAATGCCAACCTCACCCCTGCGTTTGAAGCCGCCATCTTGTTTCCATATCCTTCTTTCCCTGCACCCTTTCCCTAAATCTTATCACATCATTAACATCAGAAATGCAAAAACAAACTCCTGAAACGGAAATTAAAACCAGATAAACCAGAAGGAAGGAAGCTCTGAGCTCTGTATATAAAAAAGATATGCATGATCACAACATACGTTGCCACAGTAAACATTTCCCTTCCAAAGAAAGCAAAAGTGGGCGTAGAAGAGAGGAAAGATGGGACCCAGTCAAAAGCAAAACCGCAAGGAAAATGTGAAATCTAGTAACTCCATGTCTGGTCTCTGGGGCATGGAGTGCCATGGTGTGTACTCAGGACTGGACACAGCCAGAAAGCCCGTGCCCCAGGCTGAGTGCTGAACTCATCTGTCCCCGGAACCTCAGGGAAGGAACACAGCATAGACAAACCGTTGGCTTCACTGTAACAGGAATGGCCTCTCAGCAGCCCTCTGGAGTTCCGGTCCCACTCTCAGTGAGCTCACTCTTAACCGTCTGGCATTCCAATCATCATCCTGCCGTTCAGAGCTTATGCCAGGATCTCTCACAGAGTTTTGCTTATAGCATCACCCAGTATCTTCTGCCCGTATCCTCAACTTTTCCCACGATCTTTCTACAGAGCAGTTCGAAAGCCTTTGGAACCAATGCTCAGGCATAGTCTACAGCAAGGACTCCATCTCTCTAGTTTTCGTTCTTATCACACTGACAAATCACTCGAGGAAAACAGCTCAACTGAGGAAAACTTTATATTCATTTTCTAGTTAGTTAGTTAGTTAGTTAGTTAGTTAGTTAGTTAGAGATAAAGTCTCATGTATCCCAACTGGCCTCAAACTTACTATTCATCTGAGGCTGGGCATGACCTCCCAGCCCTCCTGCTTTGGCCTTCTGTCTTAATTAGGGTGTTACTGCTGTGAACAGACACCATGACCATATTTAATTGGGGCTGGCTTACAGGTGCAGAGATTCAGTCCATTATCATCAAGGCAGGAATGTGGTAGCATCCAGGCAGGCATGGCGCAGGAGGAGCTGAGAGTTCTACATCTTCATCTGAAGGCTGCTATTGGAAGACTGACTTCCAGGCAGCTGGGGTGAGGGTCTTAAGCCCACACCTACAGTGACACACCTACTCCAACAAGGCCAGACTTCCTAATAGTACCACTCTCTGGGCCAAGCAGATACAAACCATCACACCTTCCCTAGGCTGAATCATGAGCATTTGTTTTGACTTTTGGTTCCTGAGATCTCAGCTCTTCGTGGAGTGGGTATGACCAATCAATACATCAACATTAGATGTACAATCGATCACTGAGAACTGGAGCCTCTTTTATCCACAGCTTCTCCCTCTCTTTGGGTTCTACCCTCCCATCGGCAAAATGAACATCACACTATGGCATTTTTACAAATCCTAATTTAAACTAAAACATGAAAAAGGTTTGCATAATAATAATAATAATAATAATAATAATAATAATAATAATAATAATAAAACATAGGTAACATTTACTAAGATTCTGCCGTGTGCTGGGAGTTCTGGATCCCTTACTAGCTTCGTCATCTCTGTAATAGCCCAGTGATGGGGTGTTATTGGTCCCATTTCACAAGTGAAGAAACCAAGTCTTAGAAAGGCTGAATAACTTGCCTGGAAATTACTAATAGCAGAGCTGATTCCCCGGCCAGCTGCCGCCATGAGACTGGAAGCCAGTACTCATCCATCCTGGGACTAGTGTGTTTTATAGGAAGAAGCAAATGCCCATGGACACACAGGCAAGCGGTTCAAAGGAACAGGGTCTCTGGTTTCCTTGGTTACCCACACCTCTTCCATCCATTGTCCTTTAGGTTTCTGGGGAGCTTCGGGAATGAACAGGTGGCTAATGTGGCCAGCTCCGGGACTTTCATCAGGGATGTGTTTGACATCATGTTTCCTTCTGTTGACCCAAGATGAGTAGAACAGGACTAGAAAGCTGTGATTCTATCCTATCCCCACAAGGCCGGGCTGACTGAGAGCAATGTTGACAGAAAACAAGGGCTGAGATATGGGGGTACAAGAGAGGTGGGGAGCCCATGTGTTCCTGTGCCATTGGAGTGACTGGGTCACAAGGTGACTAGAACCTCAAATCTCTAGAATCTTCTCTCCTAGAGATCAGCAAGTTTTTTGTTGTTGTTGTTGTTGTTTTGTTGTTGTTGTTTTTGTTTGTTTGTTTGTTGTTTTTTGTTTTTTTTGTTTTGTTTTTTTTTTTTTTTGGTCTCAGACCACCTCACACTTCCTAGTGCTCACAGCTTGAGATTTAGCTCAGGCTCAGAATGTAGGTAGAACAAAGAGGACTTTGGTGTGAGAAGTTCCCTGTGATATAAGAGACCTCCCCGTGGGCAGGGGAAGCTATTATCAAGTAGACATGAGCCAACAGTGGAGTGATACACTTTAAAAATGGACTAGATTCTGGTGTTTGAAATAATATTTTTTTAAAGTTCCAGATTTTCACAAAAATGCCACGTTGTCTTTGGAGGCTCATAAAAGACAAAACAAAAGTAAAAAATGTGTTCAGAAACTGCCAGAATTCCAGAGAGGTGCTGTGTATGGAGCTACAGTGATTGCAGGTAGTTGAAGACTAGAATACTACAGATATAAAATACTATCTTATGACTTGATTGTTTTTTAAAGCAGACAGAGCACCTTTCAGTATAATGAAAAGGTCAAAAACCGGAATCCAGAAACTCCAAAGACTTTAGAGACCTGGAGTGTGGTCATCCATACTCACTGAGCCTCAGTTTCCCTATCTATAAAATGGGGATGAGAGACCCCGGAGTTAGGTCATTTCCAGCTGTTATCTTTATTTGTAACACAATCCACTCCTACAGATGTGAGCAACAGTGTCAACGTCCTTTCAAGGACCTCTAGGAACAAGTGTATATTTAAGTCTATTTCCTTCTCCCATTTATCTCTTTACACAGACATTCCTCCCTAGGTTTCCTTAGAAAGGCAATAAAACTCTGTGTGTGCTTTTCCCTTTGGCAGTGAGGCAAACACTAAGAAAATACAAAAATATGTGGAGGAGGTAAAATATGTCGTAGAAGGTTCTGGTCTATCCCTCCCTGGGGTGACAGCTTTCTCTCTATTCTGTCGTATTCTTTATTCACTTGTGCAATTCAGAACTGAATTGCCTGGAAGCTTAGTCTTACCCCTGGGAGATCCGAGCATATCACCTTGAATTACTTCCATTTCCCTTTTCCAGGGAGAAGGTAGAAAAATTTCCAAATATCTTAGTTGGGTTTGAAATTCAAAATTTCCTGGATAGGGACCTGTGTTCAATGCTGGGGCTCAATTTACAGGAATATCACAGCTCTGCCAGCAATGAACTCATAGCCCTCCCATCCCCCAAAGCATTTGGCATGGTGCCCCTGTACGCCACGGCTAGCCATGTCGATGTGGTATGTTTTTTAGGAGAATACAAAAATGAAGCCATGGGATGGAGGGGAGAGGCTCATTTGTTCCCCTTTTCCATCACTGGGAGATGTAGTGATTGGATACAGAGCAGCCTTCTCACTAACAGGTCCACTTGCATTGAGGTGTCACTGTGAAATTACCATATTCACACACACTTATTGTTGGCCTATTAACTGTCAGATACAATTGGCAATGAGGGAGATACGTTGGGAAAGGAAGGAGTCCTGGCCAACCTGTGCATGGTGAGTCTTGGCCATCCTCCTTGGGGTAGACATGACATGCGCAGGATAGAGCAAGTGATAAGTAAGCGTGAAGTGTGATCAAGCCTAGTGAGGAACTTCAGGAGGCAGATCATCATCAGGGAGAGGAGGGCACCTCCTGTGCAGTGAGGTCTTTGGGGAAAGCCTCAAAGCTGAGGGGAAGCCAGTCCTTTGAAGACTACAGGGAAAAGAGATGGGAACCATGTGTATGAGGATAGTGGAGTGGGAGAGAGTGTTCCACGGTAGAGCTACTGAAGGGTCCACTTTCACTCCTTCACTGTCTAGTGAAGGGGGCTTTATGTAGTGGGGTCACACTTTCTCCCTTTCCTGTGTAATTGCATCATGGATAGCCTTTGTGATTTCATCTCATCTTTAGTTACAATCTGTCCAGAAATTTTCATTCTGTGGGACCTTTCTAGCATAACCAAAAGTGTCGTTTACGATGAATACATGTCAACTTTCATCGCATCATTTAGAGGAAAGGATTCCTGGACTGTCTTGACACTATTTCTAGTGCATCTTCAGTCATATACACCTTGCCACAAAAAAAAGCGTGATGCAGTGGTTGGCTCAGTGAAGTAAAGCCCTTGCCATGTGAGACTAAATTAGCTCTGGTGGCTTGTATCTGTATTCCAGGGCTCCTGCAATGACCTGGGAGGCAGAGACAGGAGAATTGCTCAGAAGCTTGCAGGCCAATCAGCCTGGAAGATATGACAGAGGAGCAGACAAAACAAGGAACTTCCTCAAAGCAATGTAGAAAGCAAAGATGGACTCCCCAAGCTAGCCTCTGACCAATGCGTGTGTGTCTTGTGGCACATGGATACCTGCTACTCATCCACTTCCTGAGAGAGAGGGAGAGAGAGAAAGAGAGAGAGATTGCTTATAAATTTTAAATTTTGTGCAGGAATATGCTTAAAGTTTAAGCTTGCAATTCAACACTCTTCTGTGACACCTTTGCAGTACAATTTTTTCTCTAAAGATCCCTCCATATTCTGTCCTGCTTAACAGCTGCAGGGACACCATTGGTTTGAACTTATGGAGAAAGAGAATCCCCTGTGGGAGATTGATGTTGAGTCTAAGTGATGTCATGTTATTTTAAAGTTCCATTGCAATCAACTCGAACTTAACTCCTTCCCTCCACCCTTACCCTCTTCCCACCTCATTATCCAAACACTAATCCCTTGCCTTTCCCAGAAACGATTACGGCAGTGGACACAAGACCTTGTGCCCTCTGTAAAGCTAGAGGCGGGAAGGACCATAAGGTCAAATGATGTCACAGGTCCTGCCTCACTCACAGGCATCTGCTTCTTGGGAGGAGGCACAAAATTGAAGGTCAGAGAGGTACAAAACAGCCACACCAAAGTGGTCTGGTTGAAGTCACCGGTCAACACCAGCTCCTCCCTTGCTTCTTGCCAGCTGAACACAGAGGTGCCGTGCCCCTGGCCATGTGCGGGTCAACCATACTTGTCTCTCACTCCCTCCTGGCAGGCTGAAGGTGGCTGGTACCGCTCTCCATTTGATGGCCATTTATACTTTGGTGAATGAAAACTAAGGCAGTTTTACCAATCAACAATTAAATCAGAGGCTGGAAAGATGGCTCAGTGGTTAGGAGAACTTGCTGCTCTTTCAGAGGACCTGAGTCAGGTTCTCTGCACTCACGTGGTAGCTCACCTGTAATTCCAGATTCAAGCCATCCAATACCTTCCTCCGCCCTTTGTGGAAACCCATCTTCACACTTGTCATACACACAAAATTAAAAAAAAAATCTTAAAGCAAGCAAGCAAGCAAGCAAGCAAGCAAGCAAATGAACACACAAGCCCAGTACTGACCCACTGCTTGAAGATAAACAGAAGACAGCTAGAAAGCAAAGTGCTTGCTCATCGCATATGCATGCATGCATGGCTGGTCCTCCCCCATTAATCAACATTTAACGATCTCACCTATTTCTCTCTCCTCTGGCTAGGAAGGGGTACCTCTAAGGTGTATACATCTCTGTTTTTTATACTCTGTATAGTAGTTTTAGGATGATGGAAAATTTGAGCAGAAGCAACTGAGTTCTCATATAACCTCTGCCCTCTGACCTCTCCCACACACCTGGCCTCCTCAAGAACTGCACATTGTATTTGCAGTGAGAATCTGCCCTGATGTGGAGTAGCTGCCAAAATTCCATAGTTCCCGTCACCCTTGGCATTGTCCATCTAAGGGTCTATTGCTGATTTTATTTTATTCATATGCATAGGTGGTGATTAGAAAGAGAAGTGGCCCCCTGTAGCCTCAGACATTTGAACACTTGGTTCGAGTTGGGGAGGCTACAGAAAGGTACAACCTTCCTAAGGAAGTACATCACTGAAGGTTGACTTTCAACATTCATAACCTGGTTTCACATCCTGTTCACTCTGCTTCTTGCATGCTGTTGAAGGTGCAATATGTCAGCCTCCTGCTCCTCTGCCTGCCCTTTTCTGCCATGTCTCCCTGCCCTGATGGAATGCTATTCATCTGGAACCATAAGCCAAAATAAACTCTTTCCCAACTCTTTTGGTCCTGGTGTTTTAGCACAGCAACAGAAAAGTAACTAATGTGTCATTATTTGTATCTTTCACGAGTGTGTACCTTTGGAGAACAGAAAAAGGCTTTGCACTTCCTGGAGTGGGAGTTACAGGTGGTTGCGATCCACCCATTGTGGGTTCTGAACACTGAACTTAGGTCTTCTGTCATTCCTATGTCAGCTAGGTGTGGTCCATCTACTAAATACCATTAAATAATAATATTGTTTGCATCCTGTTTCTGCCACTGTCATCACAACAGCTGGCCTGAGGGGTATGTGAACAAATACTGTTTCCATTCTAGCCCTCTTAACAAGTTCAGAAGATTCATATTCACAGATACAAAGTAATCTGTCCAAGCTCCCTCCACTAGAAGGATGCAGAGTTAGGCCTTATCAGGTGAATCCCTGATGCTCACTGTGTCTCACCATTTGCATTGCCTCCCTAAACCAAGCTGTGACTCACTTGATTGTTAGATATTTAACAAAAAATAAATTCATGTTCACACAGGATAGGTGAGGGCTGACAGAGGCCCTCTTTCAGATATTACAGCTGGCTGATACAGGAGACTATCCATGTGCTCTTGGCCTTGATGGTACACCAACATGGCCCACTGCAAGCAAATCTCTGGTAGGTGGACTTGGTCTGTGTCCAAAGAAAAAAAAACTTGAGCACTGGATCACCACATAGCCCATTGTCATTCAGTGGGAAACGTGGTGCTTCTGGGCTTCCCAAGCTCCTGTTGTGAATTCTAAGGGCATTGGAGGTCCAGGCTGGATTTCATTTGAGATATGCAGTTGTAATGGGGCCTCTCCTGGACAGAGGTTTTACTCCGGTAACTGCGGCTGCTTGTGGGTGAACCATGAAGAAATCTAATGCAGTTTCTGCTTGAAACTCAATACCACCGGGATGCATCTGTTTGTTTTAAGAGGTTTATTCTCAGCCTTAGCCACACCTACTGATATGAATGATGGTGCTATCTGATGAGTTTGTCTCTTTGGAGTTCCAGGATCCTCAGGGCCAACATACCTACAACTCTGCTCTGACAGCCTTCCTGCTGAAACCTTCTCCTTGACCCACATTTTCCTTCCCAGCTAGTGATGTCACCATGTATTTCATCATTCAAACTAGAAGCAGAGCTTATGATTTATGAAATCCATCTGCCAACCCCACCTCCAAGTTTCTGTTTATAATCTGTCACTTTTTGATGCCCATCCCACGTTTCTGTTTTACAGCATTGCTCCCCACACCTCGCATCCTCACACTCCAGCATCCCACAGTAGATGGACCAATGCTGTCTCCTGTCTACAATGACCTCCCAGAAGCCCTTTCTTGGGTCATTTTCCAATTCACATTTTCTGTCACTGTCACTCTTTGTCAGAGTCAAGCATCTCAGACCAATGGAGAAGGGGAGAGGAAAAGCAGGAAGCTGGTGATAGGGACATTCAGGGACTGCAGTCTCCTGCTTCACACTGGTTTTGGAAAAATTCATCTCATTGGCCCCAGTCAGGATTAACTCTCATTAATGAAGAAACCTGTGCAGCTGCCAGTCTCCTCAGAGCTCTTCTGGCTCTACTCATCCAGGGCTTTGCTTTTCTGAAGCACTGGGTTTAAAGAAGAGGCCACTGATGTTGCCAATTTGGGTTTGCTTTTCAAGCACCAGATGGGCTTGCTATATCAAAACTGTTTGCTTTCTTAGGTTCCATAGCGAGAGGTAAACTCCTGAGAGAAGTTCACTAAAATCACACTCACAATCTAAGGTAGAGGCAACTCTACAGCATTGTATACTCTGTCCATTGGGTGATGAATTGTCACCAGATGTCTAAATAGTAATTCAACCTAAATGAGAAAATATTATGAAGACTTTATAGGGAGGAAGAATATCCCGAGTTAAAGGTAGATGATATTCATCACTAAGAAGCCAAATGTTTTTCAGATAAACTTTCTGTTAGTATGAGCACAATTAAACCTTGTATGGTACAGCCTATAAAATGTCAAGTATGGGTCTTAAGATGCTTCTAGAAAAACATGGTAAAGGAAACAGGAATCTACCTAGGGTTTGTGTTTTAAATTGTAGACACATGGCAATGGTGGATGCTTAGTTCACAACAGAAAAAAAAAAAAAAAAAAAAAAAAAAGGTTCAAACTGTAGCCAAGGCTTCAAGCCTGGAAAAGGTTATACAAAAGCAAGAAGTAATTATGTGGCTGAGCAGAGTTTAGTCAGCAAGGTGCTTGAAGCACATAGTGACATAAGTTTGAGCCTAGCAACAATGTAAAAAGTCTGGCGTGATTCAGGGCATTTATAATCCCAGCACAGACTTGGGGGTGGGGGTGTGGCAGAGAAGGAGGGTCCCTGAGGCTCAATGGCGGGCTAGCCTACCCTAATCAGCAAGCTCCAAACCAATGAGAGATCCCCCATCTACAAACCAAAAGGGAAGGGGTAGAGAGGCAGTTCAGTGACTAGGAACCTACCCATGTCAGGTGTCAGGTCGCTCATAATCACCTGTAACTCCAGCTCCTGGAGCCCAGCGCCCTCTTCTGGACTCCATGAGTAACTGCACTCACACAAGCACATATCACACATGGAAACATATTAAAAAGAAAACTAATCCTTAAAAAAATAATGGAAACACATGGCTTATGAAGAACAGTGTTCAAGATTATCCACCAGTCTACACATACATGCTTAAAACATGTACTCACACACACATGCACACACACACACACACGAATATGTACCCATACACAGTCACATAAAAAAGGAATCACTGGGTGGTTCATGAGGACATCAGGTCGCATTACAGAGACTGGACTGAATCCACACTGTAATAAATGTTAGTCAGAGCAAAAATGATCATCGTAAAAAGAAAACCAATGCAGAATCAACAGATCGTTTTCAAAAAAGAAGAAAACAAACAGTTCTGCTTGCCTAATGGACAGTTAGACAGAGAATGCATGTGTTAGCAGGCCACTGGGATTGCTCAGCAGTAAAGGGGCTTGCTGCCAGACCTAATGATCTGAGGTGGATCCTTGGGCTCCAATGGTAGAAAGAGAGGACCAACTCTACCAAGTTGCCCTCTGACCTACATATACATGTCATGGCATGCATACACTCATGCATGTGCGTGTGCGTACACACACACACAAACACACACAAAACCACACACATACTCATGCATTATTTACACACTCACAAATAAATAAAAAACATAAAACTCTTTTGAATACATGTTAGGATATAAACAATTAAAAGAGCTTTAAAAGACAATATGAGGAAGTTGGAAAATCACATGTTGGTAATGTTTTAAAGATAGCCTTAGTTTTAACAAGCAGAGCAGTGACCCAATTATCTAAGGTTATGAGTCAACTCATTCAAAATGAGATCATAGGAAATCAATGGCGAGTGTGCACGCAGGGAAATATCGACAATAAATCACCACATGGGAAGGTGTTCAGTCTCATTAACTAGTGAAACAAAAACAAGAGAGTTTTTAACACTACCACATTCCGATCACAAGTCAGCATTAAAACTCTGTACTGCTCTTCCAGAAGATCCAGTTCAACCCTCAGCGCCCCCATCAGGCAGCTCATGACTGCCTATAACTCGGCCTCCAGGGACATTTGATGCCTCTGGTCTCCATACTCATGCACATTCATGCACACAGACCCACATATACACAGAATTAAAAAGGAAAAAAAAATCTCAGGAAAAAAAAACAACAACATAATCTAAGAGGTTGGGGAGGAAGCTTGGTCTACAGAGCACTTAGCTAGCATGCAGGAAGCCCTGGGCATCTTATCAACTGAGCAGTGATTTGGCCTGCAGTCATTGAGACAGGCAGGTCAAGTTTAAGCTTGGGGTGGAGAGAGAACTTAGTGTTTGCTATGCAGACATGAATACCTGGGTTCAGAGCCCCAAAATTCATGTCAAAAGCTGGGTGCTGCAGAGAGCACCTGAGACCCTAAAAATCTGGGGATAGTCCAGCCAGATCAACAAACTCTTGATTTTGTTGGAAAGTCAGTCTCACCAAACCAAAGTGGGCAGAGGAGGCACTTCCAAGGCCCCAAACCTTGCTAAGGAACTATTGCCAATTGATGGCTGCTGTCAGAAAGAAAGTTACTTTCCTTTGGGTTGCAGGCATTGGCAGGTGGCCAGCGTCCTATTGGATGACCTTATGGGCATGTACTCAGGACAGCATTAATTGGATTCAAAGTTGAAAGGGAGATACTTTGGTGAAGAGGGTCAGGGTAGTAAGAGAGAGGGAATGACGGGACAGATATGATTAAGATACATCGTATATATCTATGAAATTGTCAAAAATTAAATACATTTTAATTATCACAAAAACCATACTGGACATGATTGGAGGATGGCATTTGATACTAACCATGTATACAACCATGTACATACACATAATAATAATAATAATAATAATAATAATAATAATGGTAATTATTACCATTATTATTATTATTATTATTATTATAGAAAATAGTGGAGTAAATGGGGAAGATGGAATGCTAAAAATTTGATACTACTGACCATCCAATTTGTTGTTTTTCTTTCTAAAATGTGAACCTAGTAAAATATGTCACACACATTTGACCCAGAAATTAAACTCTGGGGGAATATAGATCAGGAAAACTGCCTCCAAATTTAGAATGATCTGGAAATAATATAGGAGTCCTATTTTTACCAGAAAACAATCCAAAGCCACAACAATAGGGAAATGACTAAGAAAATTACAATTAGTCAAGATGATGGACTAATTCATGCTTGAACAACACAACAAAAACAGATGCTCATGCAGTGTGTGTTTGTCCTTTGACTGGAGCACGGTAATGCAAACTATCGGACCTAACCTAAAACATTGCAAGAGCTGGCTTTTTCTTGGGCACACACGCACACAGTGGATTCATCAGTTCAGGAAACATCACGGCTGCACTTCAAGCAATGTCTCCACTCAGATTTGTCCCCCTGCTGACTGGCACCGAAAGGGGCCAGCACCTACTCTTTCCTGGAACCCATTACAACTCAACCTTTAGGTTCCAACCCAGCTCTCTGCTCCTCATTTTTCTACACAGTGCATAGAAAGAAATTAAAAAACAAAACTGCTTATTAGTTGTTGTTGCTGTTGCTGCTGATGCTGCTTATGATGATGATGATAATGATGATGGTAATGATGATGATAAGAAAACAGCAATCATAAACACCCCGTGGTATCTGTCAGTTTCAATATACACCAGAATATACTCAAATGTGAGTTAGTGCATGGGTATCTAATGAGAAGGTCACTGGTATTGCAATGTTTTGGACTTGGTGCTGTTACCGAATTTCTCCATACCTCGGTCTTAGTTAACTTTCAGTTGCTGTGATAAACACCATGACCAAAAGCAACTTGGGAAGAAAAGAGTTTATTTGGCTTACACATCCCTGTCACAGTCCATCACTGAAGGAAACCAAGGAAGGAAGAAATCAAGAGAGGAATCCGGAAGAAGGAACAGAAGCAGAGACCATGGAGGACGGCTGCTTACTCGCTTGCTTCCATGGCTTGCTCAGCCTGCTTTTACCTCCTAGGACCGGCTGCCCTGAGGAGTGGAAAGTATTGAAAAAATTCCCACTGTGTTGGGCTCTCCAGCATCAATCTTTAATCAAGAAAATGCCCCAGGGGCTGGAGACCTGGCTCAGTAGTTAAAAGCACTGACTGCCTTTCCAGAGGTCCTGAGTTCTATTCCCAGCAACCACATGGTGGCTCACAACCATCTGTAACAGGATTGATGCCCTCTTCTGGTGTGTCTGAAGACAGCTTCAGTGTCAAACAAATAAATAAATCTTTTAAAAAGAAAGAAAAAAAAGAGCCCCAAAGATATGCCCACAGGGCAATCCGATGGAGTCAATTTCTCAAGTGAGGCTCCCTCCTCCCAGATGACTCTAATTTGTATCAATTTGACAAAAATCTAACAAGCAACACCTCCATTGCTTCAGTTGCAAAGTGATAGCAATAATAGTAGCAGTCCAGCTCCTTGTTGGGAGGATCAAATGAGGTGAGTGGGTGGGTCATGTCAGCACCTGCCTGGTAGACAGGAGGTTAATATTTAAAATCTCTGTATTGAATAGCATCATTGCCTACTGTTAGACCTTTCCTTCCAGAAAGTGTCCGGGGCTCTCAAATTGGAATAAAGGTATCAGGTCTGGGGGTTTATTATCTATGTGATAAAAGGTACAGACGAGTTGAGTTGTCACTTGCTATGATGCTGTGGAGGAAAGACTGAAGCTGCCCTTGATGTTTTTTCTCTCACATCAAGGAAAATAAAGAAACAAATGAACAAACAACAAAACCACCAAAAACTAAAGTGTACTTTTGAGATAGATGATTAACACTTATTAAAATACTGAGTAGATAAAATACTGGTTTACCTTGTTTAAATGTCCTGAACGTTGAGATGAACGTTTTTTGGATATGCCATATGATGCGGACTCGTGTGGTGCTTTGCTGAGGCAAGACTCATGGGAGGACACAAGATGGTTGGAGAGAATATAAATAGGACTTAACAGCGAAGGCCCGCTTGCATAGCTAGCCTTGCAACACTTTGCTGGTCTCTGGTCTTCTCTGATCTTCACTTTGTTGTGAGAGGCACTGCAATGAACTACCCACCCCGCCTGACTCCGGCATCCTGGCTCCTTCTGATCATTCCTCCTAACCCATGCTGATTCGGTGGATGCCTAGCTGTTGTTGCTGGATCGTGCTATCTCTGCTGATTCATCTTTGGTGTCCTGACGCTATTGAACTGGACTGCTGGTATCCTGACAAAGAGGTTGGAATTGCCCCCAAGGAACTACTTCTAAACAGGTCCACATCCCTTTGTCCTATTTACCATCTTTCTCTCCTACCTTTGGACAGTGGGTTAGAAGGGTTTGAGAACCCTTATTAAAAGTGTTTTTTTTTTTAAATTCTAAGCCCCACAGAACATCTTTCTAAATATTCCAGTGGAGCATTGAAAGGTTGTATTTCTTGGGACTAGAGGGATGGCTCCATGGTTCAGAACACTTACTTGATTTTCTTTTCTTTTCTTTTTTTCTTTTTCTTTTTGAATTAGATACTTTCTTCATTTACATTTCAAATGCTACCCCGAAGGTCCCCTATACCCTCCCCTACGCTGCTCCCCTACCCACCCACTCCCACTTCCTGGCCCTGGTGTTCCCCTGTACTGGGGCATATAAAGTTTGCAAGATTGAAAAATGGGGTACAGTGCTAAACAACGAATTCTCAACTGAGGAATACCGAAGGACTGAGAAGCACCTGAAAAAATGTTCAACATCCTTAATCATCAGGGAAATGCAAATCAAAACAACCTGAGATTCCACCTCACACCAGTCAGAATGGCTAAGTTCAAAAATTCAGGTAACAGCAGATGCTGACAAGGATGTGGAGAAAGAGGAACACTCCTCCATTGCTGGTGGGATTGCAAGCCTGTACAACCACTCTGGAAATCAGTTTGGTGGTTCCTCAGAAAATTGGACATAGTACTACTGGAAGATCCAGCAATACCTGTCCTGGGCATATACCCAGAAGATGTTCCAACCGGCAAGAAAGACACATGCTCCATTATGTTCATAGCAGCCTTATTTATAATCGCCAGAAACTGGAAAGAACCCAGATGTCCCTCAACAGAGGAATGGATACAGAAAATGTGGTACATTTACACAATGGAGTACTACTCAGCTATTAAAAAACAATGAATTTATGAAATTCTTAGGCAAATGGATGGATCTGGAGGATATCATCCTGAGTGAGATAACCCAATCACAAAAGAACTCACTTGATATGCACTCACTGGTAAGTGGATTTTAGCCCAGAAACTTAGAATACCCAAGATACAATTTGCAAAACACAAGAAAATCAAGAAGAAGGAAGACCAACCCGTGGATACTTCATTCCTCCTTAGAATAGAGAACAAAATACCCATGGAAGGAGTTACAGAAACACTTGGTTTTCTTGTAGAGAGTTTGTGTTCAGTTTCCAGTGCCCACATGGTAGCTTCCTGCCTCCTAGTAACTCTGCAGGAAACCGGACACCCTCCCTCGTCAGACTATGGCCACCAGGCACCTACCCACATGTGGTACTCAAACACACACGCTAGCATTCACATATACATAAAATACATACATGTTTTCTAAAAGGCTGTTTTTCTGCAAAACGTGGCACATACCTTTGAAATAAATGGATGTTCTACCAAGTTGGATTTAATATTTTCCATAATAATTATCCAACATAATTGGATTTCTATACTCATATAATTTTGTAGGGCTTTTGTTTTGGTGTTACTTTCTCATGGCACTTTAATTTTTTTCCAAGAGAAACTTATTTAATTTCCCATTAGGTTAGAGCAAATTTTTTAGCCTCTGCCTTAGGATCTCTCAGGAAGCTCTGCGGAGTTCTTTTCTCATCCTCTTTACAGTTATGCCTTTGAAAAACACTAGGGGGCGTGATTTTCTTGGTATGGCTTCTGCTCTGCCCTCCCAGTGGAAAAATGAAAAGGAACAGTAAAGGGGAAGTAGATATACCATAAACAAAAGAGACTTTGAGTTTTAATAAAATAGGGACTGTATTCCTGAGCCATAGGTGGCAAGAGTTGAGTCTAGGTTTCTAATTGCTAGACAGGAATGCGGAAGTCCCTTGATTGCGGTCGGTCGCTCTGTACACATGATTAGTACAGACTCAGGCACCCGCCCTCTCTGCTCCAGCACCTGCCTTGTGTGATGCATGAAACACGAAACCACCAAGCTGGAAAGCCAAGATGCCTATTTCTGGAAGTACATTCTCTACTGTCCATAGCATGTGGGCAGAAAGTGGGATGGGTGGGTGTTTATGTATGCAAATGAGCATGCATGCGTGAGCATGTGCATGCGGAGGTCAAAGGTCGACTTTTGGTGTGTCTTCCCAATTGCAGTCCTCCTGTCTTTGTTCCTTTCTTAGTTTCTTAATTTCTCTCTCTCTCTCTCTCTCTCTCTCTCTCTCTCTTTCTCTTTCTTTCTTCTTTCTTTCTTTCTTTCTCTCTCTGTCTCTCTCTCTCTCTTTCTTCCTTCCTTTCTTTCTTCCTTCCTTCCTTCCTTCCTTCCTTCCTTCCTTTCTTTCTTTCTTTCTTTCTTTCTTTCTTTCTTTCTTTCTTTCTTTCTTTCTTCCTTTTTGAACTAGGTGTTCATTGATTCAGCTAGGGAGACTGTCCCATGAGCCTCAGATATTCACCTGACTCCACTCCTTCTCCTCCCCTCCCCCTCGCCCCAGCATTGATGTTTGAGGTGTGTGCTTCCACACCTGATTCTTCTGTGATGCTGGGATCTGAAAATAAGCCTTTATCCTAGCACATCAAACATTTTTCTAAATCATCTCACCAGCTTCCTTGATTTTGTCTCCAAGGAGCAAGAAATCTACCTGACAAGCAGAAGTATAGTCTCAAACTCTATATAACACAGAGCATTTATCCCATGACTCTACCTGGGTCCCATATAAACCAATTCATATCTCTGTCTCAGCATTTAGAACTGGTCGCTGCTACTCAATACAGAGGTAATGGTGGAACTCTTGATAGAAATGGTGATGGCCACGGCCACTGAGTACCTCAAGTGTTCAGTACTAGGTCCTTATATAGACGATTTCACTTAAAATCTGTAACAATAACCTCATAAGGTACATAGCATCCTATCCACATTTGTAAATGAGAGGAATGAAGGTTTCAAGTTTTAAGATTCCTCACGTTCACACATCCAGTAAGAAACTTGTTTGTAAAACCAGACTGATGTCTTTATATTTGGTTCACCACATTATCAAATACCTCTGATCTACAGCCTCTACAGATAGAGGGGAATATAGTATCTATGGTGGCATAGACATCACTGTCAAAGTCATTTGGAACTTTGGGATTGCCAATCAAATGAGGCAAGTCCCTTCTAAGCTAGGCCCCTGTCCTATGTGTAAAGTAAGTGGAAAGTGATTGAAAGGGGATGGATCATGGTAGCATTTAGAGGCTAGGGTTAAATCTACTTCAAAGGACCAGTCAAGTAGCCCAAGAGAAGATGCTGAGCTGCGGAGAGGGACAAGAGTAAACTGGACCATTCTCTAGTCATTCTTTTTCTTCCTTTGGGAGGTCCTTTCACCAGATTGTGTCTACATTTTCCAGTACAGAAAACGATGGGAGGTGCAACATCCCACACATGTGACGATGAAGATGCTGTTTATACAGAACTTGCAAGGAGAACCATGATTTCTATTCTGTGCCTAAGGGAGTGGCAGCTTCCTTTGGTTCATAATTGTGCGGATGCAGACCCAGCCTGCCATATGCAGTGTTTAGGACTGTACACCAGAGGGGAGATGCAATGACTGATCTTCATTGTTGACCCGACTGGATTTGGAGTCACCTAGGAGACACGTCTCAGAGCATGTCTGTGAAGATGTTTCCAGAGAGGTTTGAGGGAGTACGGAAAACCCACCTCGAATGTGGGTAGCACGGTCTCATGGCTTGGACCAAAAGAGGAAAAGGCAGATGCCAGCCAGCATCAGCATCCATTCTTTCTGTTTCCCAACAGTCTTAAAGTGTTTAAGTCCTCTGAGAAAAACAACCTAATGGAGAAAGGATTTGTTTTAGCTCAGAGTTCCAGGTACAAGTCTATCATGGTCGGGAAAGCAAGGAATCCACAGTCAAGAAACAGAAAGACATGAATTCATGCTTGCTGAGTAGTTGGCTTGCTTTCTCTTTCTCTGTTGTAAGCAATCCTGGATGCTCTGTCAGAGACCAGTCTGACTCACAGGTAAGACCAGCCTTCCCACATCAATTACTCTAATTCAGATAACCCCTCACAGACTATTACAGTGAGCCTAAGAAGCCACCTTAATAGAGATTTTTCCTCACCAGTGCCTCCAGGAGCAGTATTACCAGTCATGTGCACATACATGTGTGCATGTAAGTATGTAAGCATGCGTGACTGTCTGGGAGGCATCTCCATCTACTGATTTTTATCCTTTTTTTGCTTTTTTTTTCCTTTTTTGCTTTTTAAATTTAAATTTTTTAAAAAATTTTTGAGCATCTAGTATGCAGACCCCGTATTTACATAATATGCACCTCTCCCTCTCCCTATTCCAAGTCTTCCCATGTCTCCCCAGTTCTCTCTCATATTCATGATCTCTTATTTAATTATATATAAATATATAGATATATACATGTGAATTTGTAAATATAGCCACTGAGCCCATTTAGTCTTGCTCATATGTATATACACTCAGATCCGACAGGTTATCCACTTCCAAGTAGTCAATCTACCTTGATTTTTAAGGCAAGGTTTCTCACTGAACCTGGACCTTGAATTCTGTAGGTGAGCTTAGAGTCCATGTACATGTGGTTACCAAGTTCTTGTAGCAGCTGCTTTTCCAGAGGCAGGGCTTAGAAATGCGCAGAAAGGAGAGCAAGGGATGAGAAAAGCAGGAAGTAGGGTGAGAGAACCCGTGGCTTCTGGGGAATTTATATAAGACCTCTTCACATAGTTTAGGAACAAGGTGGTGCAGACACTCATAAAACTTGGGGCATTTCCTTCTGTGTATCTGGATTCTTTTGCTTTCAGTGTTGCGAGCTTTCAGCACACCTGCTAGCGGGGTTGAGAGAATTATCTGACAATAGAATCCAAACGCAGACCCCCTAAGTCCACAGAAGCTACTTGGAGATCTATGTTCCGTGCTTGAGGAATCCATTTCCCAAGGTCCCACGGCTCCAACGGAGTACCCCTCCCCCTCCCGTGGCTCTTCCCTCATCCTCTCACATTTGCTGACCCAGAGCAGTAAGGGGGTGGGGGTGGGGGTGGGGGTGGGGGAGAGGCTGCCCTGCTCTCCTCTGAGAGTCAAATGCCCTGTTACATTTTTAATGCCACCCCAAGACGCTGTGTCAAGTTTCCAGGAAGTTTGCCAGGGTTAGCTGCTTCCTGTTCATAGGCAGTTCCAAAACTCAGAAGATAAACAGATGTGGCTCAAAATACTGCATCTTGTATTTTTTAGAGAAGATTGGCATGTAGAATTGTGCCACCTGGTCCAACATTCGGAAATCCCCTTTTGGTGCCATGATCACAGCCACATTATTATTCTTCTTTTTTTCTTCCTTCCTTCTCTTCCTTCCGCTGGGAGATGCATCGGGAAACATGACTCATCAGACTGCCCCACAGTGAGAGAGAGCTCAGGAAGGGCCCACAGAGCCCCGAGCCCATCCTTCGGGATACTGAGAATCAAGAAGCCACTGTTCTCCTGGGCAACCAGGTGGCCGCTCTGTAATTGACCTCAATTTTGGAATCTTCTGTGGAAGTTTGTCTAGTTCCTTTGAAAGTATGTCTCTGCTCGCTAAAGAAGATGCCTAAATTGAAAGCACTAAAGCCAAATGAAAATGTATGTCTTACTAAAACTTCAAGGTGACTTTATCTTTAAAAACAATACAAACTTTCATCTACTCATTAAATTCGAAAAATAATTACTAATTGCAACACAACTTAATATAAAAGAGACGGAAGAAAAGAAACAATGAGCAGTACCTGTGAGATCATTGTGCAAATATTGCTCCCGCTAACAGTTTGATACAGTGTGCTTGTATGTGTTCCCCACAGGGTATTGTTTTGTTATTTCCTATACTTAAAAAAAAATCAAATGTATCCTTTATTACCAACTCCTTTGTGTATGTGCATGCATGTGCATATGTGCATGTGTGTGTGCACAGGCAGGTACAAGTGTTTGTAGAGGTCAGAGGCGTTTTTGTTAACTGCTCTCCACCATATTTTTTTGTGGCAGGGTCTAGATTAGCTGAGTCTCTCTTTGCTTGCCAGCACCAGGACGACAGGCATAGGCCCCTTGCCTGCCTTTTTTTTTTTTTTTTTTTAAAGATGCTTTGGGGGAGGGGGGGGTCGGTGCTCTTTCCTGTGCAGTGAAAACCTACTCCAAGGTTTATTTCTTCTCCCATAACTGTGATGCTACCTCACTTTTAAAACTGTAGTTGCGTATAGGTGATATATTTATGAGTAAACGGCTACATGCCTGTGCGCATGCACAGGAGGGCTACACGTAGGGAGGCTCGAAGTTAAAGTCACTTAATTATTCTCCATTAGTAACTTAATGTTTTTGTGAAATAAGTTCTCTCTGTGTGGTTTGAATTTAAATGGCCCCATAGGCCTGTAGGGAGTGTCACTATAGGGAGAGTGGCCTTGTTGGCCAAAGTGTATCACTGGGGGAAGGACTTTGCGGTTTCAGAAGCTCAAGCCAGGACTAGTGGCTCACAGTCTGTTCCTGCTATCTGTGGATACAATTCTCAGCTACCTTTCCAGTACTATATCTGTCTGTGTGCCGCCAAGCTTTACACCATAGAACCTTTGAACTGTAAGCCAGCCCCTATGAAATGTCTTCCTTTATAAGAGTTGCCATGAGCCAGGCCACCGCTGGCACATGCCTTTAATCCCAGCACTTGGGAGGCAGAGGCAGGCAGATTTCTGAGTTCGAGGCCAGCCTGCTCTACAAAGTGAATTCCAGGTCAGCAAGGGCTATACAGAGAAACCCTGTCTCAAAAAACCGAGAGAGAGAGAGAGAGAGAGAGAGAGAGAGAGAGAGAGTTAGTTGCTGTGATCATGGCGCCTCATCATAGCAATGAAACCCTAGCTGCAACACTTAGTGAACCTGGAATTCATCCTTCTGGTTATTCTTACTGGTTGGCAGGCTCCGGGTATTCCAGCTATGTGCCACCATGCCCAGCTTTTCACGGGAGTCAAGAATCTGAACTCAGGTCCTCATGTCTGTGTGGCATGCGCTATACTAGTGGAGCCACCTCTCCGCAGCTTCTCGCCTTCCTTACTTGAAGACCTTCTCTAGTCGAAGTAAAGCCTCCAGCAAGACAAGCTCACAAGCCTGCCTGGGAAGACACAGAAGAGGCGCAGGAAGGGACAAGGTCAGAATAGGAAGTGGCCTTATCAAGAGCCTGCACACTTCCTGTTCCGCCTGCGTCTCTAACTTAGTGGAATCCCACGTGGTCCGTTCAGTGTGGCTCCTCAGGGCTCTCCTGGCACGCGTGTTCCTTTCAGCTGGGCTCACCCCATTTGGGACAGTCAATTCAGAGCAGTGTTAGCATCCTTCTAGTGATAGCAGGTGTTTCCTCAAACAGAAGCATGTGACATCCAATTCCAGCACACATAAGGTGTTTCTTTGTTCCTAAAGACTACCGGGTGTCACTAATCCTTACTATGTCCCCAGAAAGTATAGAGGCCAAAAGGACTCAGTCTTACTCAATTAATTACTTCATGGTCATGAAGAAAAGTTAACAGTGACCACAAAAGTGGTTAGTCCCGGGAGAAAGTGGAATCCTATGACACCCATAAACCTCACAATCCAGGTTTCATAGGGTTTGCATCATTTGGGGGGGGAGGGGTACAGTAAATGCCTTGGTTAGGCATTGCTGTGAAGAGATGCCATGACTCTGGCAACTCTTATAAAGGAAAACATTTCCTTGGGGCTGGCTTACAGTTCAGAGGTTTAGTCCATTGTCATCCTGGTGGGAAGCATGGTGGTATGCAGGCAGATCTGGTGCTGGAGGAGGCAAGAGTTCTACATCTGGATCCGCAGGCAGCAGGAAGAGAGAGGACTACTGGGCCTGGTGTGAGCATTTGAAACCTCAAAGCCCATTCCCTGTGACAGGCTCCCCTCAACAAGACCACACCCATCCCAACAAGGCCACTATTCCTAATCCTTTCAAATAGAGCCACTCCCTCGGAGACTATGGGGGCCATTTCCATTCACACCAGCACAGTAAACTTTGTAAACATATGGAGAAGTTATTCATTGCACAGGAAAGGGATTCCCCCCCAAAGAGTCTAAATTAAAACAACAACAAAAACCAGGCAAGGGGACCTGTGCCTGTCATCCTGTGCCTGTCACCCTGATGCTGAGAGTATTTGATGC
This sequence comes from Mus musculus, assembly GCF_000001635.26. NCBI lineage: Eukaryota > Metazoa > Chordata > Mammalia > Rodentia > Muridae > Mus > Mus musculus. Next base: position 44,159,686 of record NC_000083.6, on the reverse strand, counting down.
TCCAAATCCTGGAGTTTGCCCCAGCCAGACTAGTCAGTGAGCTCCCTGTTCAGTGAGAGACCCTACCTCAAAAGATAAGGCTGAGAACTATTAATCATAAATGCCTCTGACCTCTACAGACACAGCCCCTGGATGTGCACACATGCATGCACACAGACACACACAACCATTGGTGATAGAATAAATGTCCTTTCCACTGTGGTTCTCAATTATGCTTTTGTTAGGATCAGGTAGCTCTGGAGTGGCCTTGGGAGCTTAGGGGACATCATTGACCAGTAAGTTAAATTAGGGACACAGTTTAGACTTAGAGAGATATATGTTTGTGGTCCTAGGTCATTTCCAACCACAGCTGTATTATAGCTGCCATACATCCCTCCCTGCCTTTCCGTAATGATCACATTTACCGTGTTAACTTAGCCCAGGTTGTGATACCAAAGTTCAAGGTCAGGGGTCATATCAAAACAGAAATCTAAGCAATAGCAACAGCACCAACAGTATGTGGGTAATAAAGAAAGATGGAGATTTGAAATACACAGATCCAGAACCTGGTCTGTGGGGAGTTGCAAGCCTAGCTAGCTTGTATTCTAATATTAATATTAAACTCAAATTTGTTGGCTCATGATGGTGAAGGAAATGTCTCTTCTTTCTTTCTGGCATAATAAGGACTTTCTTAGTCACTGTCAAATAAAGAGGCAAAATGTCATATAAAAATTAAATTAGAGAGAAGGGGACTATTCCAGGTGACAGCTAAGTGCTGAACGGCACTGTTACTTTTCTGGATTTATTTTTTTCTTTGAGGTTTAGTATCTGATGACACGTAACAAATCTGAGGATTGTTTTGACTTTTTAAATCCCAAATGCATAATCACCTCAGGGGCTCATTTTGCGTTCCAAAGTCTACACATGTTTATTAAGCAGGGCTTCTTGATCGCATGCACTTCAGGTCCCTCAGACCTGAGCCTGCCACAGTTGGCCACTCATCTTGGCATGGGCATTTGGTCAGTCCTGGCCCTCCCAGTTCCACCCTGTCTCTGCCTGTCCTCTGGCCTCTCCTGCCCTTGCCTACAGTAAATAGACCCCTGTGTTCCCAATCTCATTGGTCCCTGCCTGCTTTGCTTCATGCAGTCATGATTCTCCAGGTGGGCCCCTGCTCATCTCTAATTCTGTTTTTTGGGTCCCACTTCTGACCCTGAGGTCTTGCTGGAGCTGTGAACATCCTCCTGATTGGGAGGAGGACCTAAGCTATGGGAACCACCCAGAACCGGTTCACCAATGGAAAGCTGGAGATTAGATCAGGTGCTACTTGTCTCCAGGGGCACAGAATTGGCCCAGAGCCTGAGGGTTGGGCCATTCTGATGTGCCATGGTGACTTGGCATCAGAAGGCATGGGCCAGGCCCTGGAGACAGCAGGGGAAATGGATTCTGCTTGATAGGCAATCATGCTAAAGGTCATTTCAAATCTAATTTGAAAATTCAAATATAAGAATATGACAACCAGAATGGCTGGAGGAAAGGGAAGGAAACCAAGACTCGGGCTGTCTAGGATGAAAGGCTTCTCAAATGAACTGTCCCAGGCTTCCCAGAGGGAGAGAAAGGCAAAGTCTCTGTCGCTGGGACTGCTTTGCTTTGCAAACAACTTGGAGAAGAGTTCAGCTCCCCCAGAAAGCCTTCAGGGATGAATGCTAGGCCTTCTCATTCAAAGCCACCCCTTTCCCCATCCATAGAAACTGGATGGCTTTTCTCCTTTAACAGATATTTTTAGCTTATGTCCAAACTTAGTGTCTCTCAGGGTTTTAGAACAGTAGAGGATGAAGGGCAAAGGGACAACAGTCACAAGTGGTTGGACAAATGAACTCCTGGGACTCTCCTCATGGTTCTACAAGTCAACTCTTCCTCTCACCATCCCCTCTCTTCCTTATAACAAGTGGGCATCACGAGAGATGCTGAGAGCTGCCAATCACTGACATGTCCCGCAGAGAAATTTAAATGAGTTCCCAGGAAGCAGACTGACTCCTAGGTAAGAGTGTGCCTTTAGAGACCAACATGGCCAGCGATGAGCCCCAGTGTGCACACGGCCTTTGGATTCAGGCAGGAGCTGTAGGAATCTCACTACAGGATTTTGCAAAATTTATTTCAGCGAGCGATCAAACATTAAGTCATTGTAGCCATCCCAGGGAAAGATACAGATTTACGTAGATGAGAATTTTCACTCTTCTACCATGTCAGTAGGCTACGCCAATAGCTACCAGCAGAAACCTTAGGATGTACCAATTGTAGTATGGGGTGTGTTAGCTTTAGTGCTTCCAAATGGGACATTCTGAGCCAAAGAAGGTTCCAGGCTTCTTGATAGTTCTCTGGTCCTTTTATAGGTTATCCCATGAGTCTTTTAGAAATGGAAGTAGATAATGTTTTCATTTTTTACATATAGAATCATGCATGTGTCTGTTTCTGTGTCTCTGTGTCTATGTGTACGATCTCAAGGGATCTGTCTTTGGTACATTTTATTTTCATGTATATTCATTGACCCTAGCATATAGCAGAACGCACCATGCCTACTGCCCTTTTGTGTTCTCAGAGGCAAGCATTTAGGGCCACTTGAAGGCCTTTGGGTAACTTACTAAATACCAATAGTCTCTCTCTCCCCTCTCGGGGTTCCTCTGAGTCTTTGGTGCTATGCCTTTCCACAAGGCCATCAAAGCCACTCTGCTCAGAGGACAGCTGCCACTTCTGGAGTTGAGGACAGAATATTCTGCATGGTGGCACGTATCTCTCTGCTATGACTGTGCCTTGGGCTTTGGTTCTGGCTATTTGGCTCAGTTGGATTCTCCAATATAAACAAAAGGGGAAGGCTGTTAAAAAAATCCTTTAATGGGAAATCAAGACGATATACCATTTGTCCAAATACAAAATAAACATGGTCTCCTGAGATGTTTGGCCACATCATGCCATGATTGCTGCTAATGAGAGACCAGGCCCACTAATTGCCCAACAAAATTATCCCACATCAGGGCCGAGTTACTAATGGATGCCAAACCAATTTGCTGTTCTATAAAAGTTAGCTGGTAAAGCACTAATTGATCCCCTGGCCACCCAAACAAACTTATTATTTCGATACCAAGTAAAAATTGTTGCCAGGAAAATGGGTGCTTTCTCCTCTGGTCTTTGGCCACAAAAAGACTATCAATTGGCTTGGGGCCTATGACAAATATGCAACAGACCCCTTTGCATTCTGGAATATGCAACAGACCCCTTATATTCTGGACTTTTGTTGTTGTTGCTCCGTTTGTTTTTTGAGCCAGGGCTTCACTATATAGCTGTGCTATCCCATATCTTGCTGGCCTTAGATTAACAGAGATCTGCACTCCTCTGCTACCCCAGAGTGCTGAGATTAAAGGGTCTGGTGAGACCCTGCAATTCTAAAGTCAGGAAATGGCCTGCAGGGCTGAGAAGGTGGCTCAGTCAGTCAAGTGCTTGCTATTCAAGTGTGAGGCCCTGAATGCAGTCTTAGAACTCACATAAAAATCCAGGCACAGAAGCAGGCTGCTTGGATCCCAGAGATAAGATAGAAGGATTGAGATGGGTAGAGCCCTGGAGTTCTCTGGTCCACTAGCCTGGCTGGATGTCTGAGTTCTGGGTTTAGTAAGAGATCCAAGTCCAAATATATATATATATATATACACACACATGGAAAGAATCAGCCTTTGACATTCCTAAGAGATTCTTCAACTTGTTATCAGGTATGAAGTACTCCAAGGATAGTGAAAACTAACAACCAAGATAAAAGATTAATAAGTAAGAGCTCTCTAGATAGTTCTCTCTCTCTCTCTCTCTCTCTCTCTCTCTCTCTCGCTCGCTCGTTCGCTCGCTCTGCCCTCTCTCTCTGTGTGTCTGTGTGTCGTCCTCTCTGTCTCTCCCTTTCTGTCTCTCTGCCTCTGTCTCTCTGTGTGTCTTCCTCTCTGTCTCTGTCTCTCTTTGTGTGTGTGTCTCCCTCTTTCTCTCTCTGTGTCTCTTCTTATGTTCCTACCCCTCTCTCTCTGTAAGGATGCGTGTATGTGTATCCCATGTCCCCTAGGGATATCTGAGGTGACTAAGAAGAATTTCTAACAGTGGAAAATACTAATTACTAAGAAATCATTTCATCTAGTCACCAACAGGCCCTTTCTCTGAGCGTCTAGACCACCCAGCTGAGCCAGGCAATCTGGAATCTCCAGCCTGCTTCCAGTGTTTGCTGTCACCCTCCCTGAAACACTCATAAGCCCTTCAGGTGGGAACCCATCCCCACTTGGGATGCCCCAGCCCTGAGGCTATAAACAGCCAACACACGAGGCTCAGAAAATGTGTGTTGTGCTGTATTGTGTTGACCAAACCTTTGAGGACCTCTTTGCTATGTCTGTCTCAGAGCAAAACAACAATTACACACACACACACACACACACACACCTCCAACTATTTTATTGTGTATTCAAATTACAGCTCATTATATTGTGGGTTTTGGGGGGAGGGGTGGTAGATGAGAATGTAGTATTGGAATCCAGTCCTTCTACCTCAGGTACAAAGACAAGCATCCAGTTGAAACAGTATGAGCTAACTAACATAGCAGACACTTCCCAGGGCCAGGATCTCTGAGCCAGGGAAATGAGTCCCATCAAAGCAGTTTCTCTTTCTCCTCTCAACCCCTCTGCCTGCTGCCTGGGATCTTTATAGCATCCCCATCCTCAGAAAGGTCTAAGAAGAGACAGCTACAGGAGAGCTTGTCTCAAAAGAGCAAACCCCTCCCAGGAGGTTCCAGATAAGGTTACAAGAGAGACAACATGGAGGGGGATTATGGAGCAGCAAGGCGCTTCTTAGGAAGTTAGTGATGCCGTGGAGAGAGCCTGTAGGTCTACAGCATTAGCCACTTTCTAATAAGCGCTCGTGTAGACCAGGCTGGCCTTGAACTTCTCATGTAGCTAAGGACGACTTTGAACTTCTGTCTCTCCTTTGCTAGTGCCCGGATTACAGGCCTGCATCTCTGTGCCTACTTTAACTGTGATCTTCTGTGCCACCCCGCAGTACAGAAGGTCTAACTTTGGAGTTTAAAATTATGAGAGAGCTAATGTTTTTGTAATTTAAAAAAAAATATATATATATATAATATACTGCTTTGGTAATGCTAACCTTCAATTTAAAAGGTTTTTTATTTTTTTTATTTTTTATTTTTCTTTTTAAAGGAAGAGCAGTTACCTTCCCCATGTCACAAATAAGGGGACATGGACACCAGCAGCTACAACAAACCTCAGCTCAGCCTGGACACTTTCCACAAGGCTTAGCTGATCAAAGCACCGCCACAATGAAGAGATCCACTGCACAGATAAGGTGGCATCTGACCTATGCGTTAGGCCCCTTGACTCTGTCCCCTTTGTGTATGCATTTAGTAAATAGCCACGGTGTTCTTCATTGCAACTCAGGGACTTATATGATACAGGTAAATCAAGGCAGAATTCCCAGTGTGAAATTCCCAGTGCCAAGAATTTCTTGGCACATGGTTCTGCTGAGATTTCCCTGAAAAAAAAAAAAATCCTCATGGTCAAATAACTGGGAACCTTTTCACACCACACCCTCTGTTTGCCACTTTTGCTGAGTTGAAGTCAAGAGCCCTGTTTAAACACTTCAAAGTCCCTGGGTTCCAAAGGGTTAGAATCCTTTCTTTTTGCCTCGTCGTCGATGAAAGCCCCTCCACAGATCTTGTGGGAGATGGCAGATGTGAACAGAGAAAGTGACAGGGGCTCCAAAGAGGGAGGGATGCACACGGAGTTCTGGAGCTTTGAAGGCTCTGGGAGCAACTGATGACAGAGGACAGAAAACACCGTGGCCTGTACATCCAAAGGGGTCTCTGGAGGCAGGGAGGAGCTCTGGCCCCGGAGAAGCTGTGGTTTGGAACTGGCTATCCCTCACGGGGCCTGGACTCAGGTAAAGGAATTTAATCAATACAAAGGGCATCTTTGGGAACAGGTGGGATGGCTCAGTGGATAAAGCACTTCCTACCCAAGGATGCAAGCCTGACAATGTTAAGCTCCCCAGAGCCGATCTAAAGATGGAAGGAAAGGACTATTAACTCCACAAAATGGTCTTCTGACCTCTACATGCATGTTAAAATAACAAAAAATAAAGTTTAAAAAGAAGAAAGTTTTTTTTTTTTTTTTAAGGTTTTAAAAGAATGAGCCACCACGCAGCAGGGACTGCAGCTCTCAGGTTTAAGCAGCACTCCAGAAGCCTGACATTGACCCCAGCCTCCAAATGGAAGGTCTGGCTAGGACAGCATCAGGACCTTCCTAGGACAGCATCAGGTCCTTTCTTTCTGGCTCACCCTAAAGAGAAGGTAGGCTGGCTTAGGCCTTCCCAGTTTCTTCCCCAGAGCTCAGATATGGGAAGCTGTGGGAGAGGAGCACATGTCGAATGAGAGTAGTTTTAGTTAAGATGAAGACAACTGACAAGTCTCAGAGCAGACCTAGAAGTTACAGAACAAAACTCTCTGAGACCCTAGCAGGTCTTCTTTTAGGACTGTGGAGATAGCTCCGTGGCGAGAACACTGGTTGTATGAAGACCTGTGTTTGAATCTTAGCACCCACATAAAAAGGTGTCTATTTCAGGGCTGCAGGAGTGCAGACAGGAGGATAGCTGAGGCTTAGAGCTGTTACTCTAATCCCAGGCTCAGTGAGGAGACCTTGTCTCCAATATAGGCCTTGCACACACACACACACACACACACACACACACACACACACACACTTGCACACATGCACATATAGCATACACACAAACAATAATAATGATGATGATGATGATGATAAGAAGAGTAGGAGGAGAAGGGGGGAGGAAGAAGAGGAAGAGAAGAGGAAGAGTAGGAGGGGGAGGAAGAGGAGGAGGAAGTAGAGGAGGGATGAGAAGAGGAGGAGAAGGAAGAAGGAGGAGGAAGAAAGAGGAGAAGAAGAAGAGGAGGAGGAGATGGAGAAGAAGAGGAAGAACCAGAGACAGGCCACCAAATACAAAAGGGGCAATACACAAATAAGAGGAATAAAAGTTAGGAGAGAGCAAGGTGGCAGACACAGCACACTGGCAGCTCAGCACACTGACTTCAGAGCCTGGCCTGGCTGCATCCATGCCCTGGCACTACCTGACATTCTGGAGTCCAGAAAGACCGCCAGCAAAACTCCTATCCAGGCTGAGAAGGAAGTAGCCACTGGAAGTGTTGCTTAGCTGTAGAGAACAGCACCCTCAAACAGGCTCACTGGAGGCTAAGTCACCACAAGGGAGAAGCATCCTGGTGGGACTGTGGTGCAGTACAGCCTCGCTGGGTTCTTCCATAGAAATAAGGGGTTCCCCTAAGGTAACCTCCAATGTCTAGTGACCTTCCTTCCCACCTTGTAAATCCACTTTAATGGAGAGCAGATTTTGCAGGTTCCAGGAACTCATGTCCCCTGAAGTGTTGCAAACACCAGGCCACACTTTGTCACACTCTGCCTTGCTGCCCTTGACAAAATGTTTTCTCTTGCCGCCCTGGAAGCTGGTGTTTTATATTGTGTCTATTTTTAGAAGCGGTACGCAATGGCTGCTGGGACCAACTACTTCAGCGGGCTGGGGAGAACTTTACCCTGGGATAGGCAAATTCCACTCCATGACCTTGCCCTGAAGAACTCTTGAACTGATACTGGGTAGTTTACAACCTCTAAGAAGTAGATACCACGTCACGTCATGAGATAGATCAGGATACCATGCTGTGAGCTCGAGAATCAGAGAAAAACTCGCTGGGAAGTGATTGGGCCTGAATGGGCAGATCCTAATCAGACCTTTTCTTTTTCAAATAAAGAATACTCCACTGCCCAGGGTTGTTGCATGGAAGGTCTGTCTGTCTGTTGGGGGTCTGTCTGTCTGGGGGTAGGTGAATCATGATATTCCCCACACTGATTTTTCATGAAGACTCCTTAGAGTCCATTCCCATAACCCATAAGCCATCTGAAATGAGAAGCTGGGTAAGCCTAGCCTTGCTTGAGTTTCCTTTCCCTACCCAAGGTAAGGCCGTTAAGCCCACTGTAGCCAAAACTGCCCTTCCCCTGGCATACCCGTGGCTTTATAACTGCCTGATGTAAGTCCTCGGTGGCTCACTGCTACAGACCAAACACACTTGAAAAGTCTTTGTTGCTATTGAATACTCTTCTAGAATCTAGGTCAATCCATGGGTATAGTTTTATTCGTCCAGTGTCTCTATTTTCAACGCCCCCCCCCCAACTATAGTGTACATGTTCCCTCTAGATGGGTGGTACTTGGGGGCTGAAGAGATGGCTCAGACCTCAAGAGTGCTGGAGTTGCAGGGACTCTGCTGCCCCCTCCTGGCCTCTGAAGGCAACTGTATTCATGTGCACACACTCCCACAAACATAAAATTTAAAATAAAATGTAAATGTTAGTAGTGCTGGAGAGATAGCTCAGTGTTTCAAAGCATTGATGGCTGTTCCAGAGGATGCAGGTTCGATCCTAACACTTGCATGGGACACAACCAGCTGTAATTCTAGCTCCAGGGATCTGACACTTTCTTTTGGCCTTCATGGGCACTGCATGCACCTGCTGTACAGATATACACACGGACCAAACATCCATACACACAAAATATTTTTTTAAGAATTAAAACAATCAACACTATCAACAAAAAAAGAGAGAGAAGAACCCAGAGAATTCACTTCCTATTTTCCACAGCTGGTACAAGCCATCCCATTACACCATCCTGAGAAAGCCCTATTTCCTGCAGTGTGGCTATATTTTCAAAAATTCTCTTTTGGTGGGGAGCCTAATATGGCATGGGAAGCCATAGAAATTCACAAGACTTGAGGCCAAGAAGTATAGGAAGTTACAAGGCTCACTAAATCCCTCCCTCCAAGATATATAATTAAAAAGCAACCGGCATGGGAGTGGATGCTCTTTGATGGGGTAGCCTACAGGTTGGGCACAGGGTTCCAGACACGCAGCTTTTTTGAATGAATCACTTGCCCACCTGTGCTGTGGTGGGCTTCTCAAGGATGCAGCTGCCTTTCAGCCAGCCCACCTCTGCAAATAACTCCAGGAAATGACTTGGTTCACCAAGGTAGACAAACTCATGTGGAGTCATTTGTCTATTCTGTCACTTGTATGCCCCCACCCCATCCCCACCCCCGGGTCTGGGATGAATAGATATTTGTCCTCCTTAGGAAAAAAAATATCATAAAAGCATTCTGCAATATTCTATCTTCTAAAGGATCCTGCTTCCCTATCCATTCTGAAATTCCCTGCCCATATGCCTGCCTACATACCAGATCAACCCAGATAGTCCAAGGCTCAAAAAGTAGTAGGGACGAAGCCCTTCCCACTCCACAAAGCATTACGTCTTCCCTGGCTGATGCTGTGTGAATCCACAGGACTGTCTGCATCCAACTCTGAAGTTCTCCCTCTGTAACGTCTTTCAATGCCATCCTTCCTGGAGTGTCTCCTTACTCCTCATGGGAATCACAGCCCTTAGCGTGTCCCACCTGAGATACCTGAGGCAGTCACTCCCCGGCTTCCACTCTCTTCCTATGTCTGGGATACTTGTGTGCAGATGTAATCAAGTGACTCCACAAGGTAAAATTCACCCTCTGTCATCTGGCCCTCTGAAGCTGGTGCCTGCTGCCAACGTTGATTTTTCAGTGCCATTTACTCTCCACTTTTCCAACATGTTCAAAACTATTTGCTGATTCCCAAACACCCTTTGACTCTTGCGGCTTTGTTTTACCTTCCCCCTGCCTCTCCAGCTGGATTTCTCTATAATGTTTATTTCCTGGGCTTCTTACTCCTTCTGGAGAAATCCCTTTTCACCTTTGCTTTGTACTGTGTTGTTCAGCCAGGGGCAGAAATGTCCCTTTTCTTGCTTATATAGAGAATGCTGGTAAGGCCTTGTGTATTTTGTGCGTGTGTTTATTCTACACAAAAATGGGCATACGCGTGGGGACTAGAGGTAAGCCCCAGGCATTGCTCCTCAGGAGCCATCCTCCATGTTTTTAAAATTAGAATCTCTCACTGAGCTAGTTGTCTAGTAAACTAGGCTAATTGACCTGTGAACCTCAGGTAGGGTTATCTAGTAAGCTAGGCTAACTGACCCGTGAACCTCAGGGATTCTCCCATCTCCAACTAACTCCCTGACATTGGGATTACAAAATCACACCACCCCATCCATATTTTAACATGAATGCTGGAGATAAAACTCGGTTCCTCCTGCTTGTGTGGTAAGCACTTTATCATTGGTTCTAGGTTCATTTCTGTTGCTGTGATACAGCGTCCTAACCAAAAGCAACCTAGGGAAGAAATAGTTTATTTAGCTAACTATTAACTTGGAGAAGTCAAGGCATGAATCCCACCAAGCCGCCAAGTACCACATCACATGCACCGGCAAGGAGAAGCATGTGCACCCATGCTGCCTTCTTGCTTATTTGTTTGGTTCTTTATGTGGTTCAGGGCCTCCTTTTTAGGGAATGGTGTTGCCCATAGTGGGCTAGACTCTCTTACATCAAGTAATAATCAAGACACACCACCCCTCCCCCCAGATATGCCACTGGTCAATTTGATCTATTCAATTCCTCACTTGAAGTTCTCTTCTCGGGTGACTCTAGTTTGTGGCAAAGTAACGTTTAGACTAGAAAGTCTATGGAGTAATCGTCTCAGCCCCTCATAGATTTTTTTTTCAATCTCAGCAACCTAATACTTGGCACATAACTGATACTAAATATTAATAACTTAGAGCTATAAACTTGAAATTATTTTTTGTTTGCCCTACCATGTTTGCTACTGATTCATAGCTACTGCTCTTGTGTCAGCCCCCTGCATCATAGACTCTAGGACCCAATCCTGCCCCACCTCTAGAATCAATTTCTAAATCATTCTCAATGGCAATCCTCTTGAGCCAGTTGGTCAGAGTCTCACAGACCGGGCCCCACCTTACCTTGCCTTTCTGCCTCCACACTGGCGGCATGTGAGGTGCAGAGTACAGGCACAATAAAAATTTATTGCTCTGCTGATTTAAGACATATAAAGAGGAACCTTAGAGAGAACAGGGGACCAATCAGATGCTCAGTCCTGCAACTATAAAATGTTGATTATGGAGTGAGGGCATTGTTGAGGCGCCACCTAGTATTTTCAGAGTCTATGGAACAACCCTTGTCTTAGCCTAGATAACCGTCTCTGCTTTACTTTTGTCAATTTTTTTTGTTTGTTTTTGGCTCTTATCAATATCTTTTTTTATATTCTGGGGAATGAAACTCAGGCCTCACGCATGCTAGGTACACTATATTATTGTGCTACAGCCCCAGACAGTTTCTCACCCTTTGAGTTGTCTTAGCTGCCTTGAACTCAATCTGTTGCCCAGGCTGACCTTAAACTTTCAACCCTTCTGCCTCTGCCTCTCTAGTGGCTGAGATTACAGGTCTGTGCCTCCTCCATGTCTGCTACCTCTCAATGATTCTTTATGAACACTGACTACCTGGTAAATTCTTGGGATTTAGGGGGAAAAGGTGGTCAAGCAAAGGACCCTCCTTTCTGTGGCCACACTTGGCCCTGGTGGCTGGAGGGGTGGCCCCTTACCCCTCTGTTTCTGAGGCCTCAACAGAGCCCTTAGCCTCAGAGATATTGCGCTAGTTCTCAGTATAGCCAGTGGATCCTGACAGCTTTGCTGTGGTTTGCAAGTGTCCATGGCAGTTGCATAGCTTTGCCTGAGTGGATATAATTTAAAGCTGGCCTGTTCCCACAAACGGACACTGTAGGCCTTGCTTACAGAATTGAACGGTTTTCACCAGTACTTTGTGTGCACAAACACTCTTCTAACTCATGAAGACCAGCCACTCTGCCTCCAACATTTAGGCAAAAAAATAAAATCCCCAGAAGGGCCTGTGACCACATAACTGACAGGTCTTCATGACAGAGATGAACTCTGGTCTGGTTACCCTATGAGACGCTCTGTGCTGACAGACGGTTCCTTGTCTGCATGTCCCAGTGTGGGCACACTTGAAGTATGGCCCATGGGATTGAAGAACTGACTCTTATTTTATCCCATTTTAATTAATTTACACAGAAACAGCTGCATTCTCTTGTGGCTGTCACTTGGAATCGTGTTGTTCTGGAAGAATGAAGCTAGTTTCTTGAGAGTTGCTACTGTGGATATTAAAATTATACCCACTGCATTCTTTCCTTTCACCACAGAAGAATAAAATCACAGGCATTTCTGTAGCCACAGGCCAGCGAACAACAGGCACTTCCTCCTGTTATTTGCTCCGGCCTTCCATATTGACCTTAGGTGTGAGCATTGAAACCTTGGAACATTAGATGTTTGCTAAACAATGCACCCTCTTACTTATTTCAGTGGTTGCCATGTGACTGTTGCCTGCAAGCCCTCTCAGTATAGCTGATGGCTTTTAACAGACCTAGTACTTATTGTTGATCCAAAGGCTCTTTCAAGGAGCAGAAAGGACTCAGTTACAAAGCACAAAGGGGGCATGGCTTCCAGCCCGGATGGCCGACATTTGTCACTACAAGCATAAACAAATCACTTAGTTTCAGATGAAAATGCTATCCACGCAGGCGAAATATGTGTATATGCATGTTTTAGTGGAAAGAAGACAGCATCTTTAACAAGTGGTGCTGGCTCAACTGGTGGTTAGCATGTAGAAGAATGTGAATTGATTCATTCTTATCTCCTCGTACAACGCTCAAGTCTAAGTGGATCAAAAAACTCCACATAAAACCAGAGACACTGAAACTTATAGAGGAGAAAGTGGGGAAGATCCTGGAAGATATGGGCACAGGGAAAAGATTCCTGAGCAGAACATCAATGGCTTGTTCTGTAAGACCAAGAATCGACAAATGGGACCTCCTAAAATTGCAAGGTTTCTGTAAGGCAAAGGACACTATCAATAAAATCAAAAGGCAACCAACCGATTGGGAAAAGATCTTTACCAATCCTAAATCTGAAAGGGGGCTAATATCCAATATATATGTTCATGCATATGAGTGGGGGCATGTGCATATCAAGATGTGCACACGGCAGTCAGATGTCAGTCACCACCTTATAGCTTCCTTGAGGTAGGGTTTCTTGTTGTTCAATGCTGTGCACACCAGGTTTGCCGGCTGACAGACCTATGGGTTTCTCCCATTTCACTGGGGAAACAATGAGATTACAGACTTGAACTTTCATGTCTGGCGATCCAAATTCTGGTCTTCATGACTGTGTGGCAAGAATTTCACTCACAAGGCATGTCCGCAACCCCTGTCTCATGTTTCTGAAGGAATGTCTTCCATTTAGGAACAGAGATGCCAATCCAAGTGGCTTTCCCATGCATTCATTGGAATTCATACACAGGTAGATTCTGAACACTGAGGCTGGGTGTGGGAATATAGCTTGCCAATAGGATTTCACATTGACAGAAATACAAACAGCTTTCCTTATGTTCTCCCAAAGGAAATTATAGCAACTCCAGAGACTCAAATTGTATGAGATTAACAGATATCATGTTTGTAATTTTGTTGGTGAATAATTATCTAGGATATGGTGAAAACTGAAAGAAGAAAGATAAAGACTTTGTAAAAGACAACACACCTTTAAGAGAGGGAGAGCAAGGGTCAGAAAGGGACCTTTCACCAGGGGCCAACATATTTGCTGAAGTTGTCATTTCATAAAATAATGCCAGGGCCATTCGACTGTGTTGTACTTTGTGACTGTACTAGATACTTCAATTCAAACCCAAAGAAAGGAGAAGCAGCTTAAAAGAAATGAAGACCTTAAGCTCACCTTAGACCAACCCAGCTTCTAGTTGGGAGAGAAGAAAAGAAGTCAGACTTCAGCACTACTGCTGAAAAAAAATGATTTGAAAAAAAATGATTTTCAGATACCAAGAACAGGCACTATAGGATCTACATATAGTCTATCAATCTCTGTGCTGAGTGAATAATGGACTTTGGAGTTTGAACAGGTTGAGGCAGCTGGAATTGTCAGTTCTAAACACCAGAGAAGATAGATAGATAGATAGATAGATAGATAGATAGATAGATAGATAGATAGATAGATGGGTGGGTATCTGGGTAGGTGGATGGCTGGGTGGGTGACTGGGTGGGTAGATAGATAGATGATAGATAGATAGATAGATAGATAGATAGATAGATAGATAGACAGACAGGGCAAGAGCATACTTCAAATAGGCCCTCTTAAATCCTTAAATCTTTGGCTGCATCCAGACTTGCATACCATTTGAAGAAAGTATGAAATATGGGAAAAGACCTGAACAGAGTGGGAGAAACAACCCCAGGTCTTCACACTGGATTGGCAAGTGTTTGTGTTTCTAGGTAGTAGTGTGATGAGTATACGAGCATTGAGCAGAGTCTTCACAGGACACTGCTCTATAAACACAGCCAAAATAACTAGACAAGTTTATTCCAAGTATTTAACTCACAATGGAGGATGTGATGGGAGATTGGTTTTTTTTTTCCCCTCTGTGCCAGTTGGTTTCTCACCAGTCTTCAGAGACACAGGGATTTGCTTGAGTGCTCACCCAGTGTCCCAGAGCACAGAAAGAAATGAACCCTCCACCACCCCAAAGCAAGCCCAACTAAAGTTCCCCTAACCAACATAAGCCAATTCTGTTCAACTAGTATTTATCAGCTCCAACTGTGGGCCAGATTCTTCTAACTGTGAGCAAGATGTAATACAGGAGCAAGATGTGACTGGAAAGTGCTTTCACTGTGGAGGTTTCTGCTCAGTGGGAAACTGAGGAGAATCAACTGAGATGCCAATCTGTACTGATGAACATTTTGACAAAGGTAAGTGCTGAAGGAAGGACCCTCAGAATTCCCCTGAGGGTTGGAGATATCTTCCTAGGGAACATATGTCCAGAAAGAAAAGGAAGGGTTGACCAGATGGAGAAAATGAGTGTGTCAATGTTCCTCGCAGAAGGGGTCTGAGAAGCATCATTATACCTTAGTCTGACATCATACCACGCAGTCCTTCCTGATCCTCTCCTCCTAGCTGTATGAAATTCTATCCCAGCTGCATGTGGTCTTTGGAAAGTATATAGACTGTGAAGCTGAAGTGTAATGGGGACTCCATCTATGCAGCTATGAAAAAAGTCATCATTCGGGAGCAGGTAGGACTTTTTATGGATGTAGATCATGGGATCACCCATGATCCTGTAACCCCTCACCTATACTCCTAGAGACAAAAAGACTTATTGGCTTACCAAGGTGTACTATTGTCTTGCTCTATCTAAGATGAGCAGATGTTTGTTCGAAATTCTTTAGGACAAGTTCAGTCAACACTTAGACACACTGTCCCCTACCACCTTCATTTTGAGAACTAATATCATCCCCATTTGAGTAATACTTCCCTTTCCTCTTTTTGAAGAGAATTCTCAAGGTGACAGAAAGAGTTCAAGGAAACAGTTGACTACACAGCAAAGACAAGGTTGCCCTGGAGCCAGCTCTATTCCCCTGTACATGGGCTTCAGAGCAGGAGTGCCCATGTAGGGGAAAAAAAGACACAGTGGCAATTATGATTTCTGAGAGAGCCTTCTCAAGTCACCTGACACAGAAATTTTTCACAGAATTTTGGAACATTATTGAGCCTTCTGAAACATGCAGATGAACTCTTGGCTTCCCAAGCCACAGGTGCCACCCACTGTAAAGAAAAGCACCCTTGGCTAACAGCCTAGAGTATCAGCTTGTCAAAGACAGTTCTGTGGAAGCCGCTTGGGTTGTCTTCTTGTTGGGTTGTAATCTTCTTGTCATGGTACTGGGGTTCTGTGGACTTCTTTGAGTGGTGAAATTGATTTTCAAAGCAAAGCAGTTCACATGGACTCCTCAGAAATGGCTTTGAATGTGATGGAGTTCTCAGCATTGTAATTGAGATGAAATAATAGCAAGAATAGTGGTCTGTTGACACCCACCCATTGCTTAATGTCTATATGCTTCATTGGTTCTGTGGAAGGACAAGTGCTCAGGAGACAAGCTTGGGCTTGTGTTTTGTTTTGTTTTGGGGGGAGTTCCTTTTCCATTCATTTATTTATTCACTTTACATCCCAATTGCAGCCCCCTCCTGCTCCTCCCTCATATAGCCCCTCTTCTCTTCTCCTCTGAGAAAAGGAAGCCCCCATCCAGGGTACCAACCCACCATGGCATATAAAGTCACTGCAGGACTAGGCACATCATCTCCCACTAAGGCCAAATAAGGCTGCCCAGGAAATGGGCATGGGCATCACATGTAGGGAGAGAGAAAGACCCAGGAGAGTAAATGGAAATTCAAGGTGGGCATGGGGAGGAGGAGGAATCTAGAACATGCCAGAGACCTGGGATAGGGGGGTCTCCAGAGAGTCTATGAGTGTGACTCTAGCTGAGACTCCTAGCAGTGGGAGATATGGAGCCTGAAGTGGACACCTCCTGTAGCCAACAGGACTCTGAGTGGAGGGATAAGGACACCAAACAACCCACAAAATCTTTGATTTGAAATTTGTCCTGCCTTCAAGAGGTGCGGGAGGGACTGCATATTCTTACAAATGTTTGTTAAGAACTTACTGGCAACGTCTTTAGCAGTGACATTAGAGCTGAGTAGTCTTCCTGATTATGGAACAGGAAGACATTCCAGACATCTGAGGAGTGATCAAGCTAGGATACTCTAGACCTACCCAAACACTTTTTTTTATATTAACATAACAATAGTTGATATTTTTGTGCTGAATTTCTATATTTCCCATCACCTTACAAACAATGAAGCAACTACAAACACAGAGGTGATCTATAAAATAATATTACGGTAGCTAGCTTGTTACTAAAGTTTTCTATGTGTTAAAGTCAAGCCCTTAAATATTTAGATATACACAGATGCTGAGTTTAAAGGTAACAGCCTTAATTGCACACAGGTCTTTACAATTAAATCCTTGAATGGATCTTAGAGATGTAACCTACAAGACAAGCAGTCTTGGTCCTGCTCTAGGTGGCATGTAATTTGGTCGCCTGTCTTCTGGTACAGTGCTTTGCTCATGACTCCCCAAAATAATTCTATTACTCTTGATGGCTTCCAGGGTAAACTCCATGTTCCTTAGTTTGTAGGTAAAGTGACATATTATCTCTCCATCTTCACTCTCTGGCACCTTCATGGACTCCGGCCTACCCAACCTCAGGAATGTAAGTCATATTCTTGTGTTCCTCTGCTGTGTGCTGAGGGGGCTACCCTTTTCCAGCTTTAGCTGGGCTGTGTGGCCCAGCATCCAGGTCCAGCTTCCTCTCTCTCATTGCTCAATGAGGTTTTATAGTTTCTCACCTGCAACGATAAGCCTCGTTCACCTTAGAGACAAATGGATTAAATGGGATACTTAGGAAAATCTGTAGGTGAAACTTGGATACTAGAGATCTGATCTTATCAGGCACTGGCCAAGGAAAAAGCCCCATGCCTCCCTTAGCAGGGGAGAAGGAAGGTTGTGATGGCTGTTCCTGGCTGTCAACACAACTATCTGAAATGAACTGCAATCCAGAAGTAAAGGGCACACCTGTGAGAGATTTTCCCCTTGGTTTGAAGTGCGTGAGTCCACTTCTAGTTCAGACCTTTGAGGTAGGAAGACATACATCTTTAATCTGGGTCTTAAGGTTGGAAGACAGAAACTTTTAATTTGGGTCTTGAGGTGGGAAGACTCAATGCCTTTACTATGTGGTCCATGCCTTTGACTGGATGCCTATATAAGAACATAGAAGAAGGGAGCTTTTGCTCTTTGCCTGCTTGTCCTTGCCTGGCTAGCACATCCATTCCCTCACTGGCATTGGAGACTAGCTCTGGATTTCAACATATGCTGAAGACAGTCAGCTTGGTGGCACTGAACAACTACTAGATTCAGGGTCTTTCCACTCATAGCCAGCCATTGTTGGATTATCTGGACTATATCCTGTGAGTCACCCCAACAAACCTTTCTATGTACACATATAGATGCATTCCCTGAGTTCTGTGATGTTAGAGAATCCTGACTGATGCAAAGGCCTATGGCTCGATGTGATCTTTTACACTGCACATCTCAACAGAAAAAGTCAGCGCCCATCCACAATCTGCGTGCATTTTTTTCACTTACAGATTATATCAGTGTAGTACATTAAGAATATATTTGTATAACATAAAATAGGTAAAACGTTACCATTTAAGAGAACTTGGTAAATATGTATGTTGCTTATTATTTTTAATTCTAATTCTAACATTCTATGATCATATGAATTAGGTTGACAACATAGCATATCTTGAATTCCATGACCCTTGGCATTACAACAAGCTCCTGATATTATGAGCCTCAATAAAATGCTTGTGGAACATTTTTTATTATTATTAATCTATAGTAATAAAACTATTCAGTGAAACATCTTACTACCCTGAGTCAAGTTATAACAAAAATCATTCCTTTAGAAAAACAACTTCTGAGCTCATGATGGTGGTACACGGCTGTGATCCCAGCACTTAGGAAGCAGAGACAGGAAGATCACGAATTTCAGGTGATCCTCAGGTCCATAATGAGTTTCAGGCCATCCTAGGTAACATGAGACTCTGCCTGGAAAAACAAACAACAGCAAAAACACAAACAAGACCCCACAGGACCCAATTAAAGCCAGATAGGAAAATGCCCTTGATTGAGTAGCCAGAGTCCCAGCTTGCCGCTGACCAGACGGTGTTTCTCAGCCTTCCTGATGCTGCGACCCTTTAATACAGTTCTCATGTTGTGGTGACCCCCAACCATAACATTATTTCATTGCTACTTCATAACTAATTTTGTTGCTGCTATAAGTCATAATGTAAATATCTGATATGCAGGATATCTGCTATGAAGCACAGGTTGAGAATCAGTGTATTACAGGCTCATGACTATGAGTCTCAAAGATACCAAATGTGCTCGCTTATGTTATGTCACCTGCCTTCAGGATGACACGATTTACATTTCCTATGAAAAATTTTAGTTCTGCTCAAAGCTATTCCCTCCACAAGCCGTTTATCTCTTCATGTGGAACTCATGAGTGGTTTAATCACAGACAGGCTCTGTTGACCATGGTTGTCAATATTTTACAGAGATAGGCTTCACATGAGCCACGGGTGCACAGGAGTATTGGTTCTAGGTCAGTCTTTCCAACCACATCCGAAGCTAGAGATTATCACTTTGTCACACTCCTGGAGTGGATGCTTGAAGGTTCCATCTGCGTACACAGCTGATAAAGTTAGGGCTATGCACCGTGGAACTAAGGACCAGAAGAACTGGAGTAGATTGCATTTCAAATATGGGGAAATTTGGGCCCAGGAATATTTCATAGGATACAATTGACACAGAAGAATAGACCAGTGTTCTTTCCACAACATTACACCCTCATAATAGAATAGAACAATGATGTACTCAGTGCTTACTAGCAACAGACATTCTGCTTAAACTAAAAGTTATTTCTGTAAGATTCAAATTCAGTAGACTGAATCATTCAGGCCCCTGTATATTGACACTTACCATATATACCAGAAAAGGTAGCAAGCACTTCATATGCATTACCTATTTTTATTATTCAGCATACCAGTATGCTGAATAATATGAGGGACATGTCCATATAGCATGCACTTTTCCAGTGAACAAACTGGAAAGGAGAGAAACTGAGAATTCAACAAAAATTAATTTGCAACAAAAATTAATTTGTAATCTCAAACGTAGTTGAGTTGGCAGAATGCTTGCCTAAGAGGCATAATGAAAACCCAGAACTGCATAAAACCCAGCCTAGTGCTGCATTCCTGTATCCCAGTACTCAGGAGGTAGAGGCAGGAAGGTCAGAAGTTCAAATGCCTTTCTCAGCTACATAGCAAGTTGGGGGCCAGCCTGAGGTACATACGACTCCTTCTGTCTCTCAAATAATTAATTCTGGAAGCCATTCTGTCCCTGGTTAATGGCATTGTTGCTGCCCATGACAAATGGTGTGTATTTGTGCCATTTTCCTTTGTTTAAAAAAATCATTATTTGTTCACTTGTTTTTCTTGGCATTGAACAAAATACAAGAACGCTTTTCTCCTGGCATCTTCCTCCACCACCACTTTCCCCGCTCTGGACACGTGCATACAGGCATCATTTGGAAAAGTCCACTCACTCAGTCACACGTCCCTGAGATAGGGTCATGGATGGATGAAAGGGAGCGAACACCCCCATTCCCTCAGTAGCTAAAGCCTCTGCGTCAATCAGGGCTCTTCATTCATTAAACTCCACCTTGAGCCCTTCACCAAATCGCTAGGCTCCTTCTTGCAAACAGTCTCTCTCTCTCTCTCTCTCTCTCTCTCTCTCTCTCTCTCTCTTTCATTGCTTGCCTACTATCTAATCCAGCCTCAGATTCCATGCCTATTCTTCTCCAAAAACAGTCGTTTCTGTAAAAACAGCCCCCCAGCGTTTCCTTTGAAACTGTCCAAAGATTGCCTGCATCACTCACAGTGGACGTGAGAGTCCGTCTAATGCCCGGGGGCTAACACAGCCCCTCATCTCACCTCACTGTCTGCTTCTCAACACCCAACCATATTGCTTTCACTCTCCCCTCCTCAACACTCTGCTCTATGGGAGGCCAAACAGTGGCCAAAACTACGCTCATGCTAATTCCTGGGGGTTGTGAGTAGTACATAATGTCAGCATATGGATTTGTAGATGAAATCTAGGGCTCTTTAAATTATATTATCCTAGGTTATTATTAGATTCAATCTAATCACACTTGTCTCACTAGAGAGATGTAAGAGAAGAAGGGTGGAGAGAAGGGAAAAAGGAAGAGGAGGGGAGGGGGAAGAGGAGCGGGGAGAGGAAGAAGGGAACATGATGATTGTGGAAACTGATAGAAGAGTTAAGGTTGTAGACCTAGACAACATCAGCAGCTTCTAGGAGCTGCTGGAGACAAAATGGAGAGTTTGTCCTGGACCCCAACAGCACAGCCTTACCATTCCCTAATCAGTGGATACATACATACATACATACATACATACATACATATGTATTTATGCATATGTGGAGCATCCTCCTGAGTGTTTGGATTATAGGAACACACTATATGCATGATATATATGTGCATGTGTGTATATAGATATATGTATATGTACGTACGTATACACACACACACACACACACACACACACACACACACACACACACATCTCCCAGAGCTGTAAGACAGTGAGCTGCTTAAGCCACTAAGGTTTCAGCCATTTGTCACAGCAGCAGTAAGTAGATACACCCATCTTTTGAATATTTCTTGCTAGTGTTAACAGCTGGCTACAGTTTCTCTTTATGCAGTTACTGTCTGTCATGTTATAAAGCCAGTGCCCATCACAACTATGGCTGGGAGGACCAGATGAATGAGGTCGTTTAAGTGTCTGTTTGACTCTGAAATGAATCTCAACATAAAGTTGGTTGGACATAACCATCCTCCCACATACATGTCTTGCACTGTCACTGGCATGCCCAGAAGAGCAGGAGCATGCACAAGTCAGTCAGATATGACTGCAGCCCTGGTTATCAGCACTAAAGTAGGAAACCCAGAGTGTAGAATCCTTAGCCTGCTAGGGAGATGGTGAATCATATTGCCCTTCCAAACTGAGGTTCCAACACACATTCCAGGGAACTGGGAGGAGAAAGGAGCCCACACAGGTCACCACACTGACCTCCTCTACAACTGTCCCAGCAGAGCAGGGCTTGCTAGATGTCATTTATCTATGCCATAGTCATTCAACTTTGAACAGCAATCTACAGTCAGGATGGGGCGGGGCACGGAGTTGGGAAGGGGGCTCCCCTCATGAGTTCCCATGTGGGAACCAAGATGCATAGTATAGTCTGCAGGTATAACATAACGTTACTAAGACACAATAACTCAAACAGCTTACATCCAATACCTGCCTTAGAGATGAAGCAGTTTAGAATTCCCTTACTACTGTTAGACAGCATCTCCCACTGCTGGGACCAGCAAGTGACACCCATATTCCTTTTTCCTGCTACTTCTGCTTGGCTCTAACCACAAAGCCAGAATAATTTCTACTTCAATAAGCTCTTTGCCAGATTTATAAATCACACATTTTGATGGGCCACGGAGGATGGCAATGACACGACTCCCTGTCTTGTTGCAGGAAGTCATGTGGGTATTTCTATCTTGAGAAGAAACACATCTAGTTTCCACTTCCTAAAAAGTTAGAGCACTGTGATGCCACTTAGATGTGGACACAGAGATGGGTAGGTAGCCTGGCACTGCCTCCTCTGTGGAGCCTCTGCTGATTTCTCTGTGCACAGCTCAGCATCTCCTCTGGAACACACACAGCATCCCGTTGCCCTTCCATCCCGTCTCTTACAATGCGGTGCTCACCTCTTAAGGACAAAAGTCACATCTGCGTCCCTTCTCCCCTCCACACTTGGCATGGTACCACCCAAGTATTAAGGAAGTTCCATGGGAGGATTTTAGAAGGTAGATTGAGGGAGGCATAATACACAAAACACATGACACAATGCAACATACAAAGCCGTGTACACTGAAGCGTTCAACTGAAAAGGTTCATTTCATCAGCAGGATGTCAGAAACCATGACGGCCTCATGTATCCCAAGTTAGCCTGGAATATAGCCAAGGATAACCTTGGACTTCTGAGCTTCTTGTCTCCACCTTCCAGTACTAAGATTAGATTTCTGCCAGCACTGGAAGTTTTATGTGATGTTCAGGATAGTGTGTGGTGTATATGTTGGCAAGAACTCTACCAACTGAGATATATCCCAGGCCCGAGAGTAGCCATGCTTTTTTCTCTCGTGTGTATGTGGTGCATGTCTTGGATGCATGTGTGTGTGTGTGTGTGTGTGTGTGTGTGTGTGTGTGTGTGCCTGCATGCATAATATGCATATGAAAGATTAAGGCTGACCTCAGCAGTCTTTTGAATTGTTTTTCACCTTATTCGTTGGGGCAGAGCCTCTCTGGCGAACCCAGAGCTTGATAATTCGGCGAATGTTAGTAACTATCTTGCTCCAGGGATCCCTATCTCTGCCTTGGGAGAACTGGAGGTACAGCCAGTCTGCGGTGCCTACCCGGCATTCACACGGGTTCTGGAGATCTGACCTCCATCCCCACACTTGAGCATCTAAGCTTTAACTACTGAGCTATCTTCCCAACCTTCATGTTGTTAGCAAGAAATAGCAATATACACGTGAAGGTGACTGTTATCTGCATTGGTAGGAGATTGGATGATTTGTTTAACTCTAAATCATAACCTTTATATTATCACTGTAATACAGAGATCACCAAATGCCTTTGTTTCCGTATCATCGGCATTAATTATTAACACATGGTTGGCTTCTAGGTACTTTTCAAATTATTTTACATCCTCAGATACTGAGTTTTATTGGCGTTGACAGAGCAGTCACGATGACAGACACAGCATTTTCTAACCAAGTATCTGAAGTATGTGCGACCTTAGAAACGCAAGGAGGAGGAGACTCAAGCGCCTGAAAGGAGATAAGACTTTCTCTCGCTGGCTTTGGTTTCATTTTTAAAAATAACATTGGCAAAATGAAAGAAAAAGGAAAAAGAAAAAAAGGAAGGAAGAGAGAGAGAGAGAGACAGAGAGAGATAGAGAGAGAGAGAGAGAGAGAGAGAGAGAGAGAGAGAGAGAGAGAGAAAAGAAAAAAAATTAACCAAGCATGAAAATGCAGTTAACATTTGTCACAGGTGTAAAGATTTGAGCAGCAATTTCTGGTCACTTGTTTAAATGCTTAGAATGTGGTTTGCCTGGGGTTTATAAAAGTCGATGATTAAACACACACTTTAAATTGAACTTTCTAGTTTGGATCATTTTGAGAAGTCCTGGCACTATTCCAAACGACCAATTTAATCTTCTCTGCTCTGAAGTATAGCTGGAGACCCACTGGCTAGGACATCATACACTGTCCCCTGATCCACAGAACAAAAGAAAGGAACCCTTTACCCTGTTAGGTGTGCCCGTCAGAGACAGCCCTTACCTTCACAAACAGGAAGATCTCAGGGTTGCTGGAAGCTGCTTCTTTTTCTCCCAACCCAATAGCAGCAGAAAGGCTGATAGAGGAATCCTGGCTTGTGGCAAGCACCTTGCTGTGCTGAACCCTGAAGCTCAGTAAGGAAGGCACGTCTTCCTCGGTTGCTCCTCCATTCTCCTGAGGTTCCCACGGGAGACGCTCCAGGTCCTGGCTTAGTGAATGTGAGGAAGACACGTCTTCCTCGGTTGCTCCTCCATTCTCCTGAGGTTCCCACGGGAGACGCTCCAGGTCCTGGCTTAGTGAATGTGAGGAAGGCACATCTTCCTCGGTTGCTCCTCCATTCTCCTGAGGTTCCCACGGGAGACGCTCCGGGTCCTGGCTTAGTGAATGTGAGGAAGGCACGTCTTCCTCGGTTGCTCCTCCATTCTCCTGAGGTTCCCAGGAGAGAGGCTCTGGGTCCTGGCTTGGTGAATGTGAGTCTCCCATGGAGACATCCCGAACCGCCCGGGACTCTGAAAACACCTCATCCGGCAGGAGGTAGCCATCTGCTTCTGGCTCCAGGGAGGCTGGGGTGGCTTCATCACTTTTCGAGACATACGGTGACAAGTATTCGTACTCCTGGCTTTCTAGCCTGGTGGCATACAGATCATTTTCAGAGTCTTCATGGACTCTGTCATACAAAGGAGCGTCACTTTCCTCCTGCAGGTCTGGAGCCTCATCTGTGCTCCTCTTTTGGATTTTATCATAGGTATCACTGTAGTCTTCATTCATGTTGCTTGGTCTGGCAGATCCTTTCCCAGGCAGAACGGAGTCGGTTGGGTCTAAGGAACGGGCTAAGGGGTGATGCTTTGCCGCTGCACCGCACGGAGGAATCAATGGGCTTTTGAAGTACAGCCCTCAGCAACAGCTATCAATGACAGGTCTCTAACAATCATTTACCGGAGATCTAATAAGCAAACCACAGGTCCATTGGACCAAAGATAAAGTCCATCCACTTGGTTAACTCCTTCACTACTGAAGACAACTCTCAACTAGACTCCGATGTTTCCTCCACACCCCGCAACTCTGAGAAGTTGAAGTATCAATGCAGTCCAAGTTGAAATTCTGAGCAGTTAGCCTCTTGTGACTCACGAGGAGCCCCCTGCTGCAGTTACCTAACTACTGACCCCATACAAGAGTTCCCCACAAGTTAGTGGAGGACTATAAGTCAGTGTAAACCGGTCTGCTTGCGTCTGAATTCAGCACTTTTTCTATTCTTTTTGCAAATACAGCTCTTTGTCATGAATTCCACGCAGCCCAGCTGCCCAGCCAAGGAACCGATTTCATTTACAGCTCTTATCTGGAACCTCCAGTAGGTGATTAAATGGCAGAAGGAAAAGAAGATAAGTGCCTGTGGGCTCATCAATACAGACCACACCAAATGAGATTCAAACATTTGTAGCTTTGGTTTTTATCCCCACCCTACTCCATCCCTCCATCCCTCCATTGTACATGGTTGTCCACAGTCGACAGATGTCCTCTGTGATGCTCTTATGCACGGGATTCTTAACTGAGCTCTAAACAACAGAAATAGAAGATCACTATCCTGGGAAGACAAAGGAAATCCTAACAGCACAGAGCTAGCTATGTGAGGTCTTGGGTGCAGTTGAGCTTAGCTTGAGTTGAGGAAGTTGTAGTGCTCATACACGTGCATAGAACACAGAAATGATCTCCTGACTTATTCAGAAAAGAGAAAGGGCTGCCTGATCTGACTCTACCTGATACCTACAATTCCACTGGGCTCAGGATGCATGTCCATTATAAGCTATCCCTTACTCCGTCTCACATTCTCTCTCTCTCTCTCTCTCTCTCTCCCTCTCTCTCTCTCTCTCTCTCTCCCCGTGTGTGTGTATGTGTGTGTGTGTGTGTGTGTGTGTGTGTGTGTGTGTGTGTGTGTGTATGCCTACATAGATATTCATGTGGGTGTGGGCATATTTGTTCAGGTGCTCAGACATGTGTATGTAGATGCATAGGGAGGCCAGAGTCTGATGTCATATCTTCCTCCACTGCCTTCTGTCATACTTGTTGCAACAAGTGTCTCTCACTGAACCTGGAGCTCATGAATTTGGATAGACTGACCGATCACTAAGCTCCAGAAGTCTGCCTGTCTCCACTTCCCCAGCTCTGGGTTAATGGCTACATCAGTACCCCGCTTTCCTACAGCTACATCTAGCTTTTGCATGAGTGTTCAGGATCTGAACGCATGTCCTCATGCTTGCATCTTACCAACGGAGTCACCTCCCAAGGCCACACCTTCCAAACAGTACCCACTGGGAACCAAGGCCAAGTCTATGGGGAACATGTCATTCAAACCAGCTCTCATAGCAACCTTGTAGACACCCTTGTAGGTTGTAATCACAATGCATTACTCAGGTGTCTGTGGGGACACTGGTGTAGACAAACCCACTGTATAGCAAGCGATATGAAAAAGCAGTATATATAATTGTGTAAAGTAGATAGTACCTGGTAATAATAATAAATGACTATGTTACTGGTTTATGCATTTGTTATACGATAATTTTGTGATTGTAGAGTGTATGTTCTCTACTTAAAAAATAAAATAAAATCTTTCTATAATACAATCTGCCCTGTTAGCAAGCTCACACATGTTATGTTTCTGAGTTCTCTTAGTGGGCCACATTTCAGGAGTGTCTAACCATTTGGTACTATGATAATGTTGTCAGCTACAAGTGTGTTGGGTGGCATTTATTTCATCGAATACAGCTTGGCCACAAGTTACCCTACATCATGTAGATTTGTGTAAATAAAGTCTATGGACATTCATACTATGGAGAAATCATCCAATGGTGGTTGGTTCAGAATTTCTTCTCCTCACTACAGGTGTGCAGGGAGACCGCACAGCTGCCTCTTGGAGAGTCTGTTGTGGAATTCTTCAGATTGGGGGAGGGGGAGTGTTTCATGACAGGGTTTCTCTGTGTAGTCCTTGCTGTCCTGGAACTCACTCTGTAGACCAGCCTGGTCTCAGAGATCTACCTGCCTCTACCTCCCAAATGCTGGAATGTGGAATGTGCCATCACTTCCTGGCTAGACATTTTTTTTTTAATATGAAGAAAACTTTCTGTTTATAAAGGAGACTCACACACATACTATTTTTTAGATAGTGAACACTACATTGGGTGATGTGATTTGTAAATTTAGAATTTTTAAAGGTGGATTTGTGTTGCTGTTGCCAAGCCAAATGAAAATTTAAAAGGCAGAGGATGCTGTTAAGACTGCTCATCAAATCAGGCACTGAGAAGTAGAGCTTCCCTGTGCTAGCTAAGCTATGTGCCCTTCCCAGATGCCAATGCTGTGGTTCCTTAGAAAACACGGATTTACGACCACAGCTGGGAGTCCACCCACTGTAAGGCATGACACATTCAGATGGTGGACAATCTCACCTTCCAGGTAGTGTGCTCAACTGCTATACATATGCAACATTTTCAAGCAGCATAAACAAGCCGAAAGGACAGATGGTACAAATAATGAAACTGAAGTATAGAAAAAGATTGTTTACCAAGACATTTTATGTGAGTGTGGGTGTATGTGCATGTGTGCATTCTTCAGAGAGAGGGGGGGTGCTCATGAGTATTTGAGTACATATGTGATGTATGTACGTAGTATGTGTGCTTTGTACAAGTGTGTGACTGTGTGTGATTTATGCACATGTGTATATGATATGTAGACATGCGAGTGTGATGAATGCATATGAGCGTGTCTATGATGTATGCACATGAGTGTGTGGATACACGTGTGTGTGCAGTCCAGAGCAGGCTGTCCCCTCTAGTCCTCTACTGCTCCTACTGTCTGTCTTGCTACTTTGAGACAGGGTCTCCCAACGAACTTGGAGCTTATCATTTGTTCTCGGCTGACTGGCCAGGAAGCTCTTGGGGCCACACCTGTCTCTTTGCCAAAGCCAGAGGCACCAGCATTCAGTCATGCCTAAGCCATGTGTGGATGCATAAAATTCCAACCCAAGTCCTCATCCTGGCAAAGAAAGCACTCTTACCCACTGAGCTACCTTCCTGCTCCTGAGATATTTCACTTAGTAAAAGTTGTGTAGACATAGGGAGACAGACCTTCACATTGTTTTAGCAACAGGAAATGTGGGATAGGGGTACTTGAGTTCAAATGCAGGTGCTGCCACTCGCAGCCCTGAGGACTCCTGGTCACAATCCTCTAAACTTTCATAATCATTTTTATGAAAATGGAATATCCTCCTCAAAGCATTGATGGGAAGAATAAGTGCAATCTACATTTAAAATCTTAGTATCCAGCAGACTGCATAGGTGTTCTGTGCTAGTATTTTACAACTAAGCACCACCCAGAGTAACATAAGACTTCCAAAAGAGAAAAAAAATGATGGAGAAGTAGGATAATTAATCATAGCATGTTAGCATGTAGCTGCAACCACGTTTCAGGGTGTCAAGCTGATTAGTATGCATTTGGAAACTTACTCTCCTTCAGTCAACCAATCCCTACTAATCATGGTGATTGAAATTTGCACGTTTCAATAATTTCAATCTTCACAAAGTCAATCACAGCCATCATTTCTCATGATGTGCATAGGAACACATAAAATAGGCGGACATATCCAGACCCACTTAAAGACAGGGTTCCGCCAGGGATGAGCCTGAGCCTGCGCTCGTGGTATTTAGGGCACTGGGCCTGTCAGGATGACACTGAATTTTCAGTGCTTACACACACACACACACACACACACACACACACACACACACACACACACACACACACGTATGTGTGGGTGCTTTCCTAAAAGTGTGTTGTCTAAAAGTCAGCCTCAAAATACCACATGCTATAGTTGATCCATGGTGATGGATAATGCACTGAAATTAATGTGAAGATGGTCATTTAAAAAAAAGCAAAACCAAAAACAAATGCAAACGTTTGAAAGAATCATGTTCATATCACTCCAAAAACTGAGAACATCTGGTGCATCAGCTTCCAGAGTCCACGAGGGGGCGCCATTGTCCACCGTATCTGATCTAGCCCCCTAAATCTTGACTACTACTGCTTAAAAACTGTCTCAGAATGTAGTCAACCTTGGGGCTTTCCCCCTAGGTAATTCTGCTTTAAGGAGGGCATCTTCAAGATCTAAACGTTGTTAAACATGTTTGATCGGTGTAAGTCGTGTTGCTTTAGGAATCAGTTTTACTTACAATTCATTTAACAACTCATATTTTAAACGTTTTTAATGTGTGTGTGTATGTATGTATGTGTGAGGAGGGATGAATGTGTGATTATGTGTATATACATTCGTGTGGAGGCCAGAGATTGGTGTTGGACACATTCCTCTCTCCACCTTATTTATTTATTTATTTATTTATTTATTTATTTATTTATTTATTTATTTTGTGGACGCTGATTGGCTACGCTGGCTGGGCATGGAGCTAGGAACATCTATGTCATGTTTTGTTGTGTTTCCCTGTCCCTAAGCCCCAGTTCTTGGGTTATAAATGGGTTATAAATCCCACACATGGCCTTTATGTGGTGGCAAGGTTCGGAACCCTGGCACTCAGGCTTTGGGAGCAGACATTTTACCACTAAGACATCTCCCCAGCCCCTGCCTTTAAAAACTTTTAAAGAGATAAAATTGTGTATACTTATGGTGTACAACATAGTGTGTGTGTGTGTGTGTGTGTGTGTGTGTGTGTGTGTGATGGGTAAATACGCTTAGCTTAGTTTATAGACATTCTATTCTGTGTGGTAAGAACACTTAAACCATGTTCTCCAATCAATTTTCCAACATATAATAATTTCTTATTAACTCTAGTCCCCAAGTGGTACAACAGACCTGTTTAGTTGCTTTCAAAGGTGCCAGGGCAAAATACCTGATTAAGGCACCGGACGGGAGCCAGAGGATCCACTTTGGCTCCTTGCTGCAGGTATGTCTGAGCTGCAGCCTGTGGGCTGCATGCAGCCTGACAGCAATAACCATGGCCTGACACAACCGTAGATGACAGCACCCTGGATGCCCCTGGCAGGCGGCACAGTCTGTTACGGCAAGGAAGGCATGAGGCATGACATGGGAGTGGTTTATGTCTGTGGCAAAAAGACCTTGTTCACATCCAGGGATATCAAGATACTGAAACGTCCTGTGTCTACGGTTAATTTTAGGACCCCGGCCCATTACGCTGTAGCGCCCACAACCTTCCCTCCCTGGGCCCCGGAAACACCCTCAGACACAACCAGAGGTGTGTTGCCTAGGCGGTATCAAATCCAGTCAGGCAGACAATGAAGAGTAACTGTTATAAGACCATATATGAGTTCGTTCTCTGTCGTTGTGGTCAAATATCAGCTTAGAGAAGGAAGTGTTTGTTTTGGCTTACAGTCCACAGTCCACCACAGTGGGGAAGCATGATGGCTGATGGCGGGCAGGGAGGAAAATGTGTATCAGGCATGGTGGCACAAGCAGGGAGCTGAGAGATCACACTATTTATTTATTTATTTATTTATTTATTTATTTATTTAAAATTATTTTTTACACTCCATATTCCATTCCCCAACACACACCCCCCATCCACCCTCTGACTGCTCTACATGCTATACGTCCTCCTCACCCTGTCTCCATGTGGATGCCCCCACCCCACACACCACCTGATCTCTAAACTCCCTGGGGCTTCCAGTCTCTTGAGGGTTAGGTGCATCATCTCTGAATGAACACAGACCCAGCAGTCCTCTACTGTATGTGTGTTGGGGGTCTCATATCAGCTGCTGTATGCTGTCTGTTTGGTGGTCCAGTGTTTGAGAGATCTCCAGGGTTCAGATTCATTGAGACTGCTGGTCCTCCTACAGGATCGCCTCCTCCTCAGCTCCTTTCTGCCTTACCTAATTCAACAACAGGGGTCAGTTGCTTCTGTCCACTGGCTGGGTGCAAATATCTGCATTTGACTCTTTCATCTGTTTGTTGGGTCTTTCAGAAGGCAGTCATGATAGTTCCCTTTTTGTGAGCACTCCATAGTCTCAGTAATAGTGTCAGGCCTTGGGACCTCCCCTTGAGCTGGATCCCACTTTGGGCCTGTAGCTGGACCTTCTTTTCTTTAGTCTCCTCTCCATTTCCATCCTTGTAATTCTTTCAGACAGGAACAATTATGAGTCAGAGCTGTGACTGTGGGATGGCAACCCCACCCCTCACTTGATGCCCTGTCTTCCTGCTGGAGGTGGGCTCTATAAGTTCCCTCTTCCTACTGGGAGAGGCATTTCATCTAAGGTCCCACTCTTTGAGTCCTGAGAGTCTCTCACCTCCCAGGTCTCTGGTGCATTCTGCAGGGTTCCCCCAACCTCCTATTTCCTGAGGTTGCCTGTTTCCATTCTTTCTGCTGGCCCTCAGGGCTTCAGTTCTTTTCCCTCACCCAATACCAGACCAGGCTCACCTCTTCCCTCCACTCCTTACCTACCCCTGTCCACTTTCTCTCCAGGTCCCTACCTCCCTCCCCACTTGTGATTGCTTTCTTTTCCCTCCCAACACATTTTAAAACACAAACATGAAGCAGAGAGCTGTAAGTAGGTCCATAGGTTGAGACTATGAACTCTCAAAGCCTTTACCAAATGATGTACTTCCACCAAGACTGTGCTACTTCGGCTGACATCGCCCCCTACTGGCAATCAAGAGTTCAAACCTGAGCCTATGGGGAACACTTCTCATCCAAGCCGTCACAGACTGCTTGAACTGCTGCCTCCCACCTGAAGCTTTGTATCATTTCACCAACGCGTCCTCACGGGAACCCCTTCCCCAGGGGCTGACAGCCACGATTACATTCTCTGTTCCGGACATTTTGTGTTTTACAGTCTACACAGAAGCGAGTGCATATAAAACAGGGTTTCGGAGCCTGGTTTAATACACTTAGAGCAATGTCTTCCAGGTTCAACTATGTAGTTCGAAATGACAAATTTTTTTTTAATTTAAAAAACCAATGAGTTCGAGGCCAGCCGGGTCTACAAAGTGAGTTCCAGGACAGCCAGAGCTATACGGAGAAACCCTGTCTCGAAAAACGAAAGAACCAAAAAACCAAAAAAAAAAAAAGCCAAAACAAAACAAAACAAAACAAAACAAAACAAAACAAAAAACCCAAACCAAACCAAAAACAACCCAAAACTAATAAGGCTGCATTTGTTTGAACACAATGAATTTGCTTTATCCATTCACCTCTTGGTAGAAACATAGGAGAATTCTTGATCTTGTCTATTATGAACAATGCTGTAATACAACATGGAAGTGAATATATATATATTCTTGGTAGACCTTAAAAGATATCTATTCACTCCAGCTAGCTATCAAAATATCTATTTGATGACAGACCAAAGAATTGTTACCCCCAAGTCTAGGTCAATGGGCCTGTGAGTTTCCTGGGGTTACTTACAGGAGTGTGGGTGAAGGGTAATTTACAAAGGTATGGATGACTCTGTAACAACCCCATGACATAAAAGCCCATGCCAGCATGGGTGATGATTTATGGAAGCTCTCCTTAGCTCCATGCTCAATTTGTAGTCAGCTCCACAGGAGAATCTCTGTTCCTCCAAATCACTACGGATGATGCAGCTCTGCTGAGAAGCCTTGTGGACCTTGATACTCTCTGAGCTTCCCAAACCATGGCTTTACATGTTTGCTTAGCCTCTGGCGCCTCACACACCTTTCTCCTACCCACAGAAGGCAGCATATCAATGTAGAGGAAATAGCTAAGCAACCACCTACCAAACGGATTGTGTTACATACATCTATCTATCTATCTATCTATCTATCTATCTATCTATCTATCTATCTATCTAGAAACTTTATTTATATTGTTTTTATTGGATATTTTATTTATTTACATTTAAAATGTTATCCCCTTTCCTGGTTTCCCCTCCAGAAACCCCTATCCTGTCCTCCCTGCCCCTGCTCTGTGAAGGTGTTCCTTCAACCACCCACCCACTCCTGCCACCCTGCCCTGGCATTCCCCTACACTGGGACATGGAGCCTTCACAGGACCAACGGCTGCTTCTCCCATTGTACTGCTTCTCACAGCGGCTGTGCTAATTTCCATCCCTGTCAACGGTGCACACAGGCTCCTTGCTTTCCACATTCTCCACTCCGTCTATCTCCTATGACTTTGGGAAGATCCACTCTATAAAGCAGAGTGGGAATGGCTTAAAGTTTCAAAAGGAAAGGGGGCCGAGCCCATTGGCTTTTCTACTGCACAAATGTAGACAGGGTTTACAACAAGTTGTCCGGGGTCAGGGAGGCAGGAAGTAAGAAAGCAGCTGCAGTCACAGTGGGTTCGCACCAGGGAATCCTCTCTTTATTCCACCTCTTAACATCTCGACTTCCACTGCAAACTATTATGGACTAATATGTTCTCCTTGCACCTGCTGAGGAAACAAATTCAGACGGTATTTTTAAATATTGCTTACTTCAAAAGTCCTTTTACAGAGCCTTTAAGGCTTTTCCCTCTATTTTTCTCTTTAACAATCCCCCCACCACACACACACCCCAGGGTTAGTCAACAGAAGTTTTGGGGTAGGGCCTGGAACTCTGCACTTCTAACCAGTGTCCGAGGGATACAAGCACTGCTGGTGTCCAGAACACAGTGAGCGAAACCATCTCTGTATGCACAAAAGATGACCGAAAGCTAAAAGGCAAAAGCAAAATATAGATCAAAACTGTAGTGGATGAATTTCTGTCATTGTGACGAATGCCCACCCAAAGGCAACTTTAGGGAAGAAAGGGTTTATTCAGCTTGTCATTCAAGGTCACATCATTGCATGGACGTCAAGGCAGGAACTTGAAGTACCTGGTCCCACCCACAGTCCAGAGGAGAGAAAGAATGAACACACGCTTGCCTACTATGCTCGGTTTATAGTTTCTACTCTCACAGGATTCAGAACCCAATCCAGGGGAAAGATGCAGTGTAATTGCGGGCTGGGTCTTCCTGCATCAGTTAACATAACGAAGACTTATCCTCCCACAGATGTGCCCAGAGGGCAGCCTGATCTAAATCCCTCACTAAGACTCTCTTCACACGTGATATTAGATTGTGGCAAGTTGAGTATTAAAACTACCGTCATGGATGGGTGGTAAGACAACTCCAACCAATATGGCTGTAATTAAAAACTGGATAACATGAAGAGCCCATGAAAATGTGCAAGTGCCCGGACTCTTGCATACTCTTAGTAGAAAGATAAAGGGCTGCATCTGCTTTGGGGGAAATGTGGCAAGATTCTGAGCTTCATTTACTTGTGAGATGTGGTCTCGTCCTGAAGCCTAGGCTAGTTCTCAACTTTCCAAATGCTGCAACCCTTAAATATATGTTCTCGTGTTGTTGTGACTCATCAAACTATTTCATTGCTACCTCATAACTGTAATCTTGTTACCGTAGTGAATCATAATGTAAATCTCTGATCTGCAGGATTATCTGATATGAAAACCCCAAAGAGGGTCGTGACCCACAGGTTGAGGACCACTTCTTTAGAGTCAGCTTCCTGCCTGCTGGAATTGCAGATGTGTGTCACCACACTCAACTTTAAAAAAATAATTCATCTCACACATCTCTGCCCTTTCAATTTCAATTCCAGGAATTTATTAGACATGAAAACGCACGTCCACAGAGATCATCGTAATTCATAATAGCCCCAACTGAAACTAGCCCAGATTCCACTAACTGGTACATTGATCTGTGGTTTGTGATGTCGCTCTAACATTCGATGTTAGCTACTCCTTCTATGCCATGGGATACGACCTCTACTGGTTCACATTCTTCCATGAAGGTGCAGTCATGAATAAGTATGGATAAATTTATGTTTTGCATTCAGAGACACACCAGACACAGAAGAAAACGTAAAATGTGTTGGATTATATTTCTTTTATATAGAAGAGAAATCTGTAACTTAAGCTGAGACACAGCAGTGATTATCTCGGGGCAGCTTATTTTAATGGGTCGTGTGGGGAGTTTCCTGAGGGTGGGGTGTTCTATTTTTCAATAGGACTCTCTGGGTTACAGGGATGTATATATGCTTTAACTCATAGAATAAAACACCCCTTTCCCTACAATATTTATCTACTTATTTCTGTGCTTGCCCTTGTGGTATGTGTATGTGTGCATGCATGCCTGTATGCAGGTGCACTCTCCCAAGCATGTGAATTTGGAGGCTACAGGCCAATGCTGGGTATCTATCTACTTCAGTGCCTCGCCAGCTGACTTTTGAGACAAGGTCTCACACTGAATGTGAAGCCTTGTCGTTAGCTAGTCTGGCTAGCCCGGGAGACTCCAGGATCTGCCTGCCTCTGTCCCTGGAAAACTGGGACTGTGGACGCATACCCTTGGCTTTTCCATGGGAGGGGATAGAACATCAGGACCTCTGCTTTGTTCAATTGAAGCGATCCATTTATTGAGTGTTAAAGACGCAGATTTATTTAGACAAAAATGATGGCAGAAGGATAAAAGGAATTCGTTTTTTGAATTTATGGCCAAAGCCTTTCATTGAAAAACTTGAGTAAACAAATATAAAGGATGAGTGCTTCAGCTTCTTGTCCAGTCCCCAGGCAGAGTCACTGGAGTTGTGGTGCTTAACAGAAGTCTTGACTTCCCCTCTGCTCAGGTAAATAGATATACTTTAGAACATCGAATCCAAATGAAGACCTGCAGATGTTTCAGTTATTGTTAGTTAGTGCTGAACCAATTGCTTGGGTGCAGGCTCCTTACTGGAGTCAAAATAAATTTTTTTCTTCCCCTCATCCCCACCAAGATTTATTTTGTGCATGTGTGCATGCCTGTGTCTATGTGTATGTGTATGTGTATGTGCACCACATGTATGAAGCTGCCTTTGGAGGCGAGAGGAGGGTTTAGATCCCCTGACATTGGAGCTACAGTGAGTTCAGAGCCATCCAATGTGGGTGCTTGGAATCAAACTCTGTCTGTCCCTTGCAAGAGCAGTAAGTCCTCTTGGCTGCTGAACCCTTGAAGGCCCCAGCCCTTGAAAGCTGGCCTCTCACTGGAACCCGCTGGTGCTTTTAACAGCTGGAGGATGCAGCCTACCTTAGAGCAGAAGGCTCAGCATGGAGTGATGCATAGAAAGAGGCCTGGGCATCAGTAACTGTCGTTTTATGTTATTTCTACCATTTGTGGGTAAGCGCTTTGCCTGCACGTATGACTGTGTACCACTTTTGTTCCTGTGAAGGCTAGAAGATGGTGTTGACTTCCCTGGAACTAGAGTTAAAAACTTGTGAGCTGCCATCTGGGTGCTGGAACAAATCCTAGTGCTCTAGGAGAGCAGCAAAGGTTTTGAACTGGAGAGCCATTTTTCTAGCCCTGGTGGTAGTAGTGGTAGTAGTAGTAGTAGTAGTAGTAGTAGTAGTAGTAGTAGTAGTAGTAGTTGCTGCTGCTGCTGCTCTTCTTCTTCTTCTTCTTCTTCTTCTTCTTCTTCTTCTTCTTCTTCTTCTTCTTCTTCTTCTTCTTCTTCTTCTTCTTCTTCTTCTCCTCCTCCTCCTCCTCCTCCTCCTCCTCCTCTTCCTCCTCCTCCTCCTCCTTATCCTCCTCCTCCTTCTCCTTCATTTATTATTCTTTCATATTATATCCCAGCCAGCTTCCCCTCCCTTTTTTCCTTCCAGTCCCCACTCTCAACCCCCCTCTCCCCCAGATCCACTATTCCTCCATTTTTCTTCAGAAAAGAGCAGGCCTCCCAGGCCAAACATGGCATAAGACCCTGAACGGAAGGCCATTTTCTGTAACCAGGCAAGGTTTCCAATAGTAGGACTCATCATTGTATTTTAAAAATTCTCCCTTTGGGTGGGAATTTTACATAACCAGATTTTAAATTTCTTTTAATGTATTAAAAATAATCTTCAAACAAAATATAGCTTTCTTTGAGGAGCACACTTCCTGCTTGTTCCAGTTCTAGAAGATGCTTATCAAAGTATGACTGAGCAATAAATTCATGTTACAATTAGGCAAACTTTAGAGGCTGGAGCAGTGACTCCGTGATTAAGATCGAATATTGCTCTTACAGAGAACCCCAGTTTTGTTTTCAGCACCCACACTGGGCAGCTTTCAATCTGCACACACATAGAATGAAAGACAGACAGACAGACAGACAGACAGACAGACATAAGTACATTATAATGAAAAAAATAGATCACTTTGGTTTTAGATTGTCAGAACATCTAAGTTTAGATTCTTAGGATAAGATCTCTCTGGCAGACATTATTCTAGCCTTATACTTACGTCCAGAATTCCTCTGGGTGGATCCACATTACCTCCTAGGCAGTATCAGTATCATGTGCTTAGGGCAAATGCCAGTTCCTTCTGGAAAAAGCTTTATGTTTGATATTTCAGAGGTAGTAGCACTGAAGGAGTCAAACAAAAAACAAAAACAGAATTATGCCAGTATTCCTTATTCCAAGTCTGGGAGGAGGGAGGAACCACGGCCTTTGGAAGGACTGTTGTTAGAAGGTCTCCGCAGCTTGTCCAGGGAATGCAAGGTGCTCTCCTGTTTCTGGGCTCTTGCCCCACCTGGCCCCGAGCTGTAGGAACATCAGACTAGGCCATTAAAGTACAGGGGAGCAGGAGTGAGCCTGTGCCTGCCCCGAGGGTTACACACTAATTGAGAACAGAGTCCATATTGTTCTTTCTTTGCTGAGCAGGGCCCACTGCCAGTGCAGAGCCACCAAGCTCAGAGATGCCCCGCTGGGAAGATGCCTCCAGGACCCAGCTAACTAGGTGTGGGAGGGAGCACCAGCAACTGGTGGCTCTCTTTCCTGGTCGAAAGGTCAGGAGGTGAGAGCAAAGAATGTGGTTAAACTGTGGTTAGAAACGTCAAACTTCCTAGACAGGTTCCACCACAAGATTTCAATTTGAGAGGTTGAAACCTAATAAAAGTTGGGCTAGCTCAAAGATCAAACTCGGGAAAGATGCGCAATTTATCCTCGCTACAGGTATAATGCTTGGGGCAAGGCAGTCACCTGGCTGTTCTCAAAGCTTTGGAGGAACAATCGGGACGTCACAATTTCCTGGAGTAAAGCGACCGCGGCAGGAAGCCAGAACTTTCTAGAAAGATTATCACTGCACACTGACATGTGCACAGGCAGTGGTTTCTTCTGTGTTCACAGGGGGGAAAAGGAGTCAATGCATACTTTTTAGAAAAACACAGGTGAGAGGATTGTGGGAAATTTTTACTTTCATTTCTGTGAAGTTCTAGAGTATGCAAAGGCTGTGAACATCTTTAAAACTCAGGGTGGGGGGATGGATTATGGGGGCTGTGGATGTCCACTGGCCATGTGGCTGGCGTTTGCTGTGTGCTCAAGTGCTGGAGAGTGGGACTCACTGATGGGCATATTTCCTCATTGACATGAAGGGCAGAACAGATCGTCCTGGTGGTCTAAAAGCCTGCCCTAAAGAGGAGGGCCGGCACTCTCTTTAACCGCTCTGGTGAGTTGCCGCCCAGCTCCTCACCTTGGTATGGTGTGATTTAGGCCATGGTCTTAGATCTGCATACACGCTAGGCAGATATTTGCCATGACAATGTGCTTCTGTTTGCTACCCGCCTCAACCCTTGCTTTGTCTGCCTTGCAATCTTTGCCTTCTTTCTGACTTCAGTTGCTGAGGTCAGAGCTGTGACACGTGGAAACGTCAAGTGGCTAGGGAAAAAGCAAAACAGAACCAAACGTAAACCAAATGAGAAATCTGTAGGCATATATTTTTGCAACCTACTTCAATAAGGGTTCAACCTCTCCTCTCGCCCACCGCCCAGCAGAGGTAATGGAAGAGAAACGTTATTAGGATATGGGGGAAGTGGGCCTGTTCATAAGAGTTCTTTGGGGGTGAGGTTGAGCTTCTTTGGCAGCAGTTTGGTCCTGTAGCAAACACCAAATACAACTCAGCAGTTGCAGACCAGTCCTCTAGGCAAGCAGATACCAAATGCGAACTGGCAGCTACAGTCCAGTCCTTCCAGCAAGCAGACACCAGGCAGCTGTAGTTCAATCCTGGAGAAATTATTGCCAGGCTCGCCAACCAGCCTGCAACCAGGCCACAGTAGAAGGAACCTCGAGAAGTGGCGAGCTGCCGCACCACACACACAGACACACACACACAGACACAGACACACACACACACACACACACACACACAGGATGGCGTGCACATTTCCATTCTCTAAGGGGACTGACAGAAACTTCAAGAGGCTAATATGCCTATAGTCACATAACTAGTTTTAGCAGAATCCATAATTAAGATTTTTAAAACAAACAAGCAAATAAACAAACAAAACATGGCCTCTATATGTTTTTTCCTGGAAGCCTTTGCACATAAACAGTTTTTTAGCTTGGTCTACCTTACCTTTAAACAACTGTTATACATTGTATACTTGTAAATTTGGTTCTACGTATTGAAAATTGCTGCTTTAAAAACATCTGAAATCCTTAACAGTTTACCAAGATGATTTCTGCTAATATAGAGATTTAATGAATATGGCAAAATGCAAGTGAGACCCACAAAGCTACATATGGAGAAAAACTGATGATGGGATGAAGGCCAAAGTTCTCAAGCAAAAATGAGGAAGAGGCTGTTTGTCAAGGATGATGGTATACAGCAGCAAACTGGGAAGAAAATACTCAGATAAGAAGACATGGGACATCAGCCAAGAAAGCAAAGAGATCTCAAAGCAATTGACAGCTGCTGGGCTAAAGGGAGAGTTGGAAAAGGAAATGAAGCATGGATATGATCATATATCTTTGTATACATGTAAAACATTCTTGAGAATAAGGAAAAAACTGAAGCCAATTATGCCTAGTACATAGCACTAGAACAAAGTAGCTGAGCCACAGTAAGTGAATTTTCAATTGCAAAACTGTCTGGCTTCCCAGTAGAGACTAGACAGTGTGTAGCAGGAAAGGAAGCAGGAATTGGGGAGGTAGGTACAGCAGAGCCTAGAGAAGGAGAGGTGTGACCAAAGCATTGCTAGAAGGAGATGGAAGCAAGTTCGAGGGCAGCATTGCCCTAGATGCCTGTGATGTCAGCAGGCTGGCCGTGGTGCTAGGCAGCCGAGGAGTAATTTAGTGCAAAGGTCAGTCACCCAGGCAAAATCAGCCAGTTCTCATTACAAGCAAGTGGTTATATGACACTGGCCGGCTTGTGTGGGTTCTAGGTAAGAGGCAGGTCAGGTCACATTTGCAAGCAGGTAAATTATGCTGGCAAGCAGACTCCTCAGTCTTTTGAGTGGGTAGTGTTATGAGCTGAATTGCATTCCCACCTACCTGAAATTCATATGATGAAGTTCCAATACCGAATGTCTTGGTGTGGGACTTTAGAGATTACACCTTTAAAGAGGTAATTAAAGCAGATCTTTAAGAGACTACAAAGTTTAAAGAAAGATATTAGGATATACACAAAGAAATGACACTATGCAGACATGAAAGATAGCTATCTTAGTTTGGTTTTTATTGCTGGGATAAGACACCATGGCCAATAGAAACTTGGGGAGGAAAGCATTTATTCTATCATAAAGGAGAATCAGGGCAGAAAGTCAAGGTAGGAATTGAACATGGAGCCAGGAACTGGACCAGAAACCATGGAGAACATTCTTTACTGTCTTGCTCTGGGGCTCTAGAGCTTTCTGACAGCACCCAGGACACAACTCACACCACATCACCCATCAACCAAGACAATACCAAACATAAGGCCCACAAGCCAACGTAAGTAGCGTGTTCTATCAGAGAAGCTGCTCTCTTCTCAGATGACTCTGTTTTCTATCAAGTTCACAAAAGCTAACCAATACAATGGCCATACAAGAGCCAAGGGGAGAGGCCCTCCAAAGCTTGCTGATACTTCAGCTTAGACTTTTAGCCTTTGAAACTGTCAACTAAGACATTTCTGTGACCATTAGCCTCACAATCTGTGAGGGTTTGTTAGAAACACCCTGTCAAATTAATATATGCACATAACAGCCATTAGTTTTGTGTGTGTGTGTGTGTGTGTGTGTGTGTGTGTGTGTGTGTGTGTGTCAGACAGACAGTCAAACAGACAGATAGACAACTGAGGAAAAATGTGAGTGAGCAAATAACATGGAAATGAACATGAAGTTTGGGAGTTGCTGGGGAGAGGGATGTCTGGAAATCATTGGGTGACCCTAGCAACTCTAGAAATGATAACTATTAGCTACTTTACTATTGCTGTAATGCAACACCATGACCAAAGTGCCTTCTGGCAGAGTTTATCTTGGCTTGCATTTCCAGAGGGAAAGACGGTAGTGTTTGGGGAGCCATGGTAGCAGGCAGCTCTGAGATCATATCTTTGACCACGCAGAGAGAACAGAGAAAGTGAACTAGAAGTGGGGTGAGGCTACAAACTCTTAAAGCTCACCGCTAGTGACATGCTTCCTCTAGCGAGATTGCATTTCCTTAAGGTTCTAGAACAATGTTTCTCAACCTCTGAGTTGTAACCCCCAAAAGAACACTGGAAAGTATCTATTTTTATATTATGATTCAGTAATGTAACAGTAACAAAATTATGAAGAAATTATGAAGTAGTAATAAGTAATTTTATGACTGGAGGTTACCACAATATGAAGAACAGTATTGAAGAGTCCCAGTATATAGAACCACTGTTCTATAACCTTCTCAAATGGCACCACTAACCTGGGTGCCAAGTGTACATAAGCTTGTGAGAGACAATAAGGAAACATCCTATTGAGACAAGAATGTCTGGATGCTGAAGATAAATCATATGGGTGTGGGAAGTGAGAAGATACTGGTTTGGGGAGCTAGCTTTGCATTGCCGCTGAATCACTAGAGGCTGAACCATAAGGAGTATTAGGTTTGACAGTTAAAAAGCTTGGCTTTTGAAAAACACCAGTTCTCAGGTATCACACGTAATTTCTCAGGTATAAATCTTTATGGGAGGAATCTGTCCCAGTTTAAACAGAAGCCATGGGATGGCTCAACAAACCGGAGGAAAGCCAAACCATGAAAATGCATTAGGTATCACATTAATCTATCTGCACTTAAGCGAACCGAAACTGGCATACATCTTAAAGGAGTACACTCATTGGGAGGTTACAGGATTTATTCCTTAAATAGAATTCCTTTAATTGTGCTGTTAGGAAGAATACTTATTGTAGTTAAGAGACAGGAGAGTATCCCCAGTGAAAATGATAGAATAAGCAAATAATTAGAAGATATAAATGACAAATAAAATGACAGGAATGAAGTTCTTGTTTCAGAAGTCACTTTGTCAAGAGACTCTAAATTTGAGAAGAGATACTATCTTTACCCATTCCAAATGGAGGGCCTTTCACATTGTAACACAGGATAAATTAGAGTATGTTCTGTGGCTGGCTGTAAACAAATTTGTTTAGTAGTGTATAAAATAAACACAAAATGGGGTCTCTTCCTCCAGTGCCTTGCATCGCTGAAGTACTGAAAGGCAGTGGCTAGTCTTTCCATTTCTGCGTATGTGTAACAAGTGATGCAGGTTTGCTTCTTGCCTAGGTACCACCCAAGCCTCAGCTCTAGCAACGTGACCACACATGCAGCTCCAGCACCAGCCAGCCCACTTCACGGTGTCCTGTACTCTGCTCCCTGTGTCCTTCCTTGGGAGATTTTTTTTTTTTTCGAGACAGGGTTTCTCTGTATAGCCCTGGCTGTCCTGGAACTCACTTTGTAGACCAGGCTGGCCTCAAACTCAGAAATCTACCTGCCTCTGCCTCCCGAGTGCTGGGATTAAAGGCATGCACCACCACTGCCCGGCTCCTTGGGAGATTTTTATTGTCTTTTGCATCTATTTTCTGTTTCTCTATATAAACATTTTTTATATTCTTCTGTGACCAATTAGCTTTTAGGATGTCTTATCACTTTGTACCATTCTAGGTCATTTCCTGCAACTGAATATAGCTTCTTCCTCTGTGGTGTCTCTCTCACAGTGTTTACCTCACTTGATGGCAGAGGACAAACTATCAGTTGGATTTTCATATCTGATATAAGCCATTGGAACTCAATTCTGACTAGTTTTGGAGAAAAGAATTTATCAGAAGCTGGGAGATAGTTCAGTGAATAAATCACTTGTGGCACAAATTACCGGAGTTTAGAAATCCCAGAAGCCAAATAATCTGGAAGCTTCCTAGGGCCTTTGTAATACCTGTGCTTCTGTGGTGAGATGCGAGGCAAAGGCGTGAGAACCCTTGGAAGCTCCAGAGAGCACAACGAAGAACAACTAAGGGGCTGCCTCTTACAAGGTGTGGGGGAAGGACCAACAACCAAGCTTGTCCTCTCACCCATTCTCATGTGATGTGGCACAGACAAATGCACATACATAGCTACACAAACAACAACAACAAATATACCGGGGTGTACAAATGACATTCTGATGAAGTTACAAGGAAACGTGGATAGAAGCAGTTGATGTCCCTGAGTGTTGAGCTCCTGCTCTCGGTTCCTCTTTCTTCTGCCTCGATTTATTCCCCATCAGCTCTTCCCTCTCCAGGGACCATGTTGTCCAGGATCACCTCTAGGCTTACAGACTTCCAATGTAACAACTGTGTTGAAACATTGACTTTCTCAATTAGCTCATCAAGTGTTTATAGAGATTGTACTGTTTGGGATTGGAGCATGTCCCCATGACGGAACAAAATCTTTCAGGTAGTGGAGTGGAATTGTTCCAATAGACCAGGTTTGGGTCAGTTTTTACCAACTCGCTCCAATTTGTTTATTACTCTTCTGATTTTCTATTTAAAAAAAAAAATAACTTCCCACACCCAAGAAAGTCCCCAATTTAGAGTTAATCAAGGCGCCTCCAGAGTCCTTTCTGGAGATGAAGGCGTACTATGGTTAGCCTCACCGATCTCTCCTAGACTAAGAAGCTGGAGCAGCCACACTGCAGAGATGGTGCTGTGGTGAAGAGCAGGCCCTGCTCTTTCAGGGGACCTGAATTAGGGTTGCAGCACCTACATAGGCAGGTTACAACTGCCTGAAATACCAGCTCCAGAGGGACCTGCAGTCTCTAGATTCCTCATGTGCCTGTCCTCACTTACACATAGCCATACACAGACACTCATACACATAATTAAAAATAACACCAATTAATATTTTTTTTTTAAAAAAAAGAAATGAAAGTAGCTAGTCTCCATTAGAACACAAGAAAAAGGAAGGAAGCTGAGCAGGCATAACACCAGAATAATACCTTCTCTTTTCATCTCTTTAGATTAGAGGTCCCCTAAGGGTGTTTTCATTCCTCTGGGGGGAGGGGGTGACC
This sequence comes from Mus musculus, assembly GCF_000001635.26. Taxonomy (NCBI): domain Eukaryota; kingdom Metazoa; phylum Chordata; class Mammalia; order Rodentia; family Muridae; genus Mus; species Mus musculus. Next base: position 44,115,387 of record NC_000083.6, on the reverse strand, counting down.
ATGTTAATCTCCATATAAAAAAGCCTCAGAAGGGGGCTAGAGATGGCTCAGTGGTTAAGAGCACTGACTGCTCTTCTGAAAGTCTTGAGTTCAAATCCCAGAAACCACATGGTGGCTCACAACCATCCCTAATGAGACCTGCTGCCCTCTTCTAGAGTATCTGAAGATAGCTACAGTGTACTTACATGCAATAAATAAATTTTAAAAAGAACATTACTAAAAAAAAACGCCTCAGAAGACTTTCTGCTTTCTCATTTTATTAAACACTTGGGAAAATATCTCTCAGGATGAAGAAGTGTCACAACAGATTATACAGGATTTTTTGATCACCTCTAACTAAGATGACTCAGATGCAATATTGCTTAAAACAAGCTAGGTGGGTACATAGGGAAGCAGACTACCCGGGCCTGTCCCGGGGCAAAAGCCCCTTCCGCTCCACTCGAGCCGCGGGCTTCCTGGCTAGCGGAGTTGCCTGACACCCGCAAGGGCCCACACAGGATTCCCCACGGGATCCTAAGACCTCTGGTGAGTGGAACACAGCGCTGGCCCCAATCCAATTGCGCGGACCTGAGACTGCAGTACATAGGGAAGCAGACTGCCCGGGCCTGACCCGGGACAAAAGCCCCTTCCGCTCCACTCGAGCCTCGGGCTTCCTGGCCAGCGGAGTTGCCTGACACCCGCAAGGGCCCACACAGGATTCTCCACGGGATCCTAAGACCTCTAGTGAGTGGAACACAACTTCTGCCAGGAGTCCTGTTCGAACACCAGATATCTGGGTACCTTCCCTGCAAGAAGAGAGCTTTCCTGCAGAGAATACTCTACCCACTGAAACCAAGGAGAGTGCTACCCTCCCAGGTCTGCTTATAGAGGCTAACAGAGTCACCTGAAGTACAAGCTCTTAACAGAGACAACTATAACAGCTAGCTTCAGAGATTACCAGATGGCGAAAGGCAAACATAAGAATCCTACTAACAGAAATCAAGACCACTCACCATCATCAGAACGCAGCACTCCCACCCCACCTAGTCCTGGGCACCCCAACACAACCGAAAACCTAGACCCAGATTTAAAAACATTTTTCATGATGATGATAGAGGACATCAAGAAGGACTTTCATAAGTCACTTAAAGAATTACAGGAGAGCACTGCTAAAGAGTTACAGGCCCTTAAAGAAAAGCAGGAAAACACAGCCAAACAGGTAGAAGTCCTTAAAGAAAAACAGGAAAACACATCCAAACAGGTAATGGAAATGAACAAAACAATACTAGAACTAAAAAGGGAAGTAGATACAGTAAAGAAAACCCAAAGTGAGGCAATGCTGGAGATAGAAACCCTAGGAAAGAGATCTGGAACCATAGATGTGAGCATCAGCAACAGAATACAAGAAATGGAAGAGAGAATCTCAGGTGCAGAAGATTCCATAGAGAACATCGACACAACAGTCAAAGAAAATACAAAATGCAAAAGGATCCTAACTCAAAACATCCAGGAAATCCAGGACACAATGAGAAGACCAAACCTACGGATAATAGGAATTGATGAGAATGAAGATTTTCAACTTAAAGGGCCAGCTAATATCTTCAACAAAATAATTGAAGAAAACTTCCCAAACATAAAGAAAGAGATGCCCATGATCATACAAGAAGCCTACAGAACTCCAAATAGACTGGACCAGAAAAGAAATTCCTCCCGACACATAATAATCAGAACAACAAATGCACTAAATAAAGATAGAATATTAAAAGCAGTAAGGGAGAAGGTCAAGTAACATATAAAGGAAGGCCTATCAGAATTACACCAGACTTTTCACCAGAGACTATGAAAGCCAGAAGAGCCTGGACAGATGTTATACAGACACTAAGAGAACACAAATGCCAGCCCAGGCTACTATACCCGGCCAAACTCTCAATTACCATAGATGGAGAAACCAAAGTATTGCACGACAAAACCAAATTCACACAATATCTTTCCACGAATCCAGCCCTTCAAAGGATAATAACAGAAAAGAAGCAATACAAGGACGGAAATCACGCCCTAGAACAAACAAGAAAGTAATCCCTCAACAAACCAAAAAGAAGACAGCCACAAGAACAGAATGCCAACTCTAACAACAAAAATAAAAGGAAGCAACAACTACTTTTCCTTAATATCTCTTAATATTAATGGACTCAATTCCCCAATAAAAAGACATAGACTAACAGACTGGCTACACAAACAGGACCCAACATTCTGCTGCTTATAGGAACCCATCTCAGGGAAAAAGACAGACACTACCTCAGAGTGAAAGGCTGGAAAACAATTTTCCAAGCAAATGGTCTGAAGAAACAAGCTGGAGTAGCCATTCTAATATCGGATAAAATCGACTTCCAACCCAAAGTTATCAAAAAAGACAAGGAGGAACACTTCATACTCATCAAAGGTAAAATCCTCCAAGAGGAACTCTCAATTCTGAATATCTATGCTCCAAATGCAAGGGCAGCCAAATTCATTAAAGACATTTTAGTAAAGCTCAAAGCACACATTGCACCTCACACAATAATAGTGGGAGACTTCAACACACCACTTTCATCAAGGGACAGATTGTGGAAACAGAAACTAAACAGGGACACAGTGAAACTAACAGAAGTTATGAAACAAATGGACCTAACAGATATCTACAGAACATTTTATCCTAAAACAAAAGGATATACCTTCTTCTCAGCACCTCACGGGACCTTCTCCAAAATTGACCATATAATTGGTCACAAAACAGGCCTCAACAGATACAAAAATATTGAAATTGTCCCATGTATCCTATCAGACCACCATGGCCTAAGACTGATCTTCAATAACAACATAAATAATGGAAAGCCAACATTCACGTGGAAACTGAACAACACTCTCCTCAATGATACCTTGGTCAAGGAAGGAATAAAGAAAGAAATTAAAGACTTTTTAGAGTTTAATGAAAATGAAGCCACAACGTACCCAAACCTTTGGGACACAATGAAAGCATTTCTAAGAGGGAAACTCATAGCTCTGAGTGCCTCCAAGAAGAAACGGGAGAGAGCACATACTAGCAGCTTGACAACACATCTAAAAGCCCTAGAAAAAAAGGAAGCAAATTCACCCAAGAGGAGTAGACGGCAGGAAATAATCAAACTCAGGGGTGAAATCAACCAAGTGGAAACAAGAAGAACTATTCAAAGAATTAACCAAACGAGGAGTTGGTTCTTTGAGAAAATCAACAAGATAGATAAACCCTTAGCTAGACTTACTAAAGGGCACAGGGACAAAATCCTAATTAACAAAATCAGAAATGAAAAGGGAGACATAACAACAGATCCTGAAGAAATCCAAAACACCATCAGATCCTTCTACAAAAGGTTATACTCAACAAAACTGGAAAACCTGGACGAAATGGACAAATTTCTGGACAGATACCAGGTACCAAAGTTGAGTCAGGATCAAGTTGACCATCTAAACAGTCCCATATCACCTAAAGAAATAGAAGCAGTTATTAATAGTCTCCCAGCCAAAAAAAGCCCAGGACCAGATGGGTTTAGTGCAGAGTTCTATCAGACCTTCAAAGAAGATCTAATTCCAGTTCTGCACAAACTATTTCACAAAATAGAAGTAGAAGGTACTCTACCCAACTCATTTTATGACGCCACTATTACTCTGATACCTAAACCACAGAAAGATTCAACAAAGATAGAGAACTTCAGACCAGTTTCTCTTATGAATATCGATGCAAAAATCCTCAATAAAATTCTTGCTAACCGAATCCAAGAACATATTAAAGCAATCATCCATCCTGACCAAGTAGGTTTTATTCCAGGAATGCAGGGATGGTTTAATATTCGAAAATCCATCAATGTAATCCATTATATAAACAAACTCAAAGACAAAAACCACATGATCATCTCGTTAGATGCAGAAAAAGCATTTGACAAGATTCAACACCCATTCATGATAAAAGTTTTGGAAAGATCAGGAATTCAAGGCCCATACCTAAACATGATAAAAGCAATCTACAGCAAACCAGTAGCCAACATCAAAGTAAATGGAGAGAAGCTGGAAGCAATCCCACTAAAATCAGGGACTAGACAAGGCTGCCCACTTTCTCCCTACCTTTTCAACATAGTACTTGAAGTATTAGCCAGAGCAATTCGACAACAAAAGGAGATCAAGGGGATACAAATTGGAAAAGAGGAAGTCAAAATATCACTTTTTGCAGATGATATGATAGTATATATAAGTGACCCTAAAAATTCTAACAGAGAACTCCTAAACCTGATAAGCAGCTTCGGTGAAGTAGCTGGATATAAAATAAACTCAAACAAGTCAATGGCCTTTCTCTATACAAAGAATAAACAGGCTGAGAAAGAAATTAGGGAAACAACACCCTTCTCAATAGTCACAAATAATATAAAATATCTTGGCGTGACTCTAACTAAGGAGGTGAAAGATCTGTATGATAAAAACTTCAAATCTCTGAAGAAAGAAATTAAAGAAGATCTCAGAAGATGGAAAGATCTCCCATGCTCATGGATTGGCAGGATCAACATTGTAAAAATGGCTATCTTGCCAAAAGCAATCTACACATTCAATGCAATCCCCATCAAAATTCCAACTCAATTCTTCAACGAATTAGAAGGAGCAATTTGCAAATTCATCTGGAATAACAAAAAACCTAGGATAGCAAAAAGTCTTCACAAGGATAAAAGAACCTCTGGTGGAATCACCATGCCTGACCTAAAGCTTTACTATAGAGCAATTGTGATAAAAACTGCATGGTACTGGTATAGAAACAGACAAGCAGACCAATGGAATAGAATTGAAGACCCAGAAATGAACCCACACACCTATGGTCACTTGATCTTCGACAAGGGAGCTAAAACCATCCAGTGGAAGAAAGACAGCATTTTCAACAATTGGTGCTGGCACAACTGGTTGTTATCATGTAGAAGAATGCGAATAGATCCATACTTATCTCCTTGTACTAAGGTCAAATCTAAGTGGATCAAAGAACTTCACATAAAACCAGAGACACTGAAACTTATAGAGGAGAAAGTGGGGAAAAGCCTTGAAGATATGGGCACAGGGGAAAAATTCCTGAACAGAACAGCAATGGCATGTGCTGTAAGATCGAGAATTGACAAATGGGACCTAATGAAACTCCAAAGTTTCTGCAAGGCAAAAGACACCGTCAATAAGACAAAAAGACCACCAACAGATTGGGAAAGGATTTTTACCTATCCTAAATCAGATAGGGGGCTAATATCCAACATATATAAAGAACTCAAGAAGGTGGACTTCAGAAAATCGAACAACCCCATTAAAAAATGGGGCTCAGAACTGAACAAAGAATTCTCACCTGAGGAATACCGAATGGCAGAGAAGCACCTGAAAAAATGTTCAACATCCTTAATCATCAGGGAAATGCAAATCAAAACAACCCTGAGATTCCACCTCACACCAGTCAGAATGGCTAAGATCAAAAATTCAGGTGACAGCAGATGCTGGCGTGGATGTGGAGAAAGAGGAACACTCCTCCATTGTTGGTGGGATTGCAGGCTTGTACAACCACTCTGGAAATCAGTCTGGCGGTTCCTCAGAAAATTGGACATAGTACTACCGGAGGATCCAGCAATACCTCTCTTGGGCATTTATCCAGAAGATGCCCCAACTGGTAAGAAGGACACATGCTCCACTATGTTCATAGCAGCCTTATTTATAATAGCCAGAAGCTGGAAAGAACCCAGATGCCCCTCAACAGAGGAATGGATACAGAAAATGTGATACATCTACACAATGGAGTACTACTCAGCTATTAAAAAGAATGAATTTATGAAATTCCTAGCCAAATGGATGGACCTGGAGAGCATCATCCTGAGTGAGGTAACACATTCACAAAGGAACTCACACAATATGTACTCACTGATAAGTGGATATTAGCCCCAAACCTAGGATTCCCAAGATATAAGGTACAATTTGCTAAACACATGAAACTCAAGAAGAATGAAGACTGAAGTGTGGACACTATGCCCCTCCTTAGAATTGGGAACAAAACACCCATGGAAGGAGTTACAGAGACAAAGTTTGGAGCTGAGATGAAAGGATGGACCATGTAGAGACTGCCATATCCAGGGATCCACCCCATAATCAGCATCCAAACGCTGACACCATTGCATACCCTAGCAAGATTTTATTGAAAGGACCCAGATGTAGCTATCTCTTGTGAGACTATGCCGGGGCCTAGCAAACACAGAAGTGGATGCTCACAGTCAGCTAATGGATGGATCACAGGGCTCCCAATGGAAGAGCTAGAGAAAGAACCCAAGGAGCTAAAGGGATCTGCAACCCTATAGGTGGAACAACATTATGAACCAACCAGTACCCCAGAGCTCTTGACTCTAGTTGCATATGTATCAAAAGATGGCCTAATCGGCCATCACTGGAAAGAGAGGCCCATTGGACACGCAAACTTTGTATGCCCCAGTACAGGGGAACGCCAGGGCCAAAAAGGGGGAGTGGGTGGGTAGGGGAGTGGGGGTGGGTGGGTATGGGGGACGTTTGGTATAGCATTGGAAATGTAAATGAGCTAAATACCTAATAAAAAATGGAAAAAAAAACCAAGCTAGGTGATTTCATTCACTGAACTTTCTAAGTCATTACAAAGCTATGTTTCATAAGGTAGGTTTATGCCTTACAGCTACAATAAAACCTACATTGTATATTTATAATATAGAAGCATCTGGTATATATGAGAATCTGAACCTTACCCTGCACTCTGAAGGCCTGAGAGTAACCCACTGGCTTGCGTCTCATGACTGTCTGCTTAGAACCGGGCAGTGAGCTGCTATTGTTTTGCTGTGGCCAGGGTGTGGCTTTTGCTCTGAAACCATTTTCCTGTAACTTCTGACCTAACTCCTGCCAACAATGAGTTGGGCATGAGGTTTTTTTTTTTTTTAACTTTGAAAATTAACTAAAATGATTTTAACATTTTGGGTTAGCGAATGGACAGGAAATCTTGAGCTTGGTTCATGAAGGACAAAGAAACATCCTTTGACATGCTACCTTAACTCTGTGGCTGCCTGTGGAGACACAGACTTTAGCCTCTGTGAACTGAGCCGGGCCAGCTCTTTCTGGAGCACAATATCTATCTGTGAATAATGAGTTCGGCTGTTGCTTCCTGGCAGTGTCTAACACAAGGTGAGTTTAAAGGATTTCTCTATAAAACCCTCTTTTCAAAGCTGAGATGAGAGAACACTGTAAGTCAATGTTAGTCTCACCTAAATGAAACATGTATGTAAAAAAACAAAATCACATCAGAAATGAAGATCAGTGGTAATGTCCCATTCTTTCATCATTACATTTCTAGAAGGTCCTTTCCAGCACCCACTCCATCTCAAATCTACTAAGGAAAAAGTCGTTTTGATAAATAATCCCTAGGGTGTGGATGGAAAGACTGGCAATTACCTGTTCTTTATTTTTGTTTTTCTTGGCTTAGAGTTGGGCATGTGAGACAGGAACTAGTTTAACTGAAATGGGAGGTGTCACTGAAAGACGAAACCCCCAAGAAGTCGCTTATATCACCCAGGGTATACGGGGGGTGGGGGAGAAAAAGATCTTATCATTTCCACGAAAGGATACATATGCCAATTAATTTCCAAGTAGGAAGAGGGGAGCGGCGTACATGAGTAATGCCCCACTCGATGAGTTGCAAAGCCAGCAATTTCTGAAGTGTATCTTCTCTTCTGGATTTCTTGTTGTACAAGGAAACAAATAGCACTTATCATTTACCCCTATTTGACATGGATTCCAAGCATGGTTGATAAAGGAAATATAAGAGAGATAACAGGAGTTTGGTGCCAAGGGAGACCATTTTGCCTCTTTGGCTTTGACTGCTTTATCTTAAAGTGGAGGAGACCGGATAAGGAAGCGTTTCTTTCTGTTAGTGATCAGCTTGATGCTCTCTTTATTACATGTGCCACCCATAGAGCACTCAATTCTGTTTTTTTGTTTTTTATTTTTGTTTTTTTTTGTTTTTGTTTTTGTTTTTTTTTTTTTTTTTTTGCATCAGGATATGCAGAATCTCGGTTCCCAAAAGCAGAAATTTAAGTCCTGTTAAACTGTACATTGCATAAACTCCCCTAGAACTCCATCTTACCCTATTGTTCAAAACAATTGGCGGTATCGCAGTGACAATGGCAGCTAACACGATGACCGGTGACTGGCTGAGTGCTTTATTTGCTTTAGAAAACGTATTGGACAAGAACCCTGAGAGGTTGGTCCAGGACTTGCTCTGCAGATGAGGAGATAAAGCTCAAACAGGTTGAGGCACAACCTTACTCAGTGCCCAACATTACTCAGTGCTGGCCAAGCCAACCTGTGGGTCCAAGACGCTCCAGTTTGTGAATGTACAGGATAGCTGGAGGCTTGAAACTGGAATCAATAATGAACTGACTACACTCATATTAAAATTGTCTCCTTGATTGCACCCAGGCTCTGAATTATGGCTGTACTCTCAACTCAGAGCAGGGTACCAAATTCAGCCTTTGACGTTTAATGCCCAGAACCCAATAAATCCAGCTACTGGGTTTCCAGCTAAGTCTTTTAGATTTCAGGGTATAGTATATGATTTTGATATCCTTAACTCGATTAATTGTATCCCCTTAAGTATCTTGTGTGTAGATACTGTAATGAAAACATTTTCTGAGCACTTGCATCTTAACAGAGGAAGCATTTAAACATGGAGTACCTTAACATACCTCGTTAAACCCAAAAATCATTGAGTAAGTCCATGCATGTCAGGTTCACCTTTGGGCATTAGAGATACAAAGAAAAAATACTAACCTCTTTGTCAACTATGTCTGGGCAATACAAATATTAAAGAAATATATCTCGGGCAATTCTGCTAATTAAGTTTGAAGTTGGATAATTCAGCTATTAATACTAGTTTTAAAGGCACGAGCATAATTTCACATCCACGGCTGTGGCAAAATTAGAACAAACTTAGTTTGAGGACCCCAACAGACTTTTATTTGGGACTGTAGAAACAGACAACACCTTATTCTAAATAGAAGGAATGTGCGCGTGAGATGACCAGAGGATGATTTTAAAACAGAAAGGGAATTTTAAAAGGCAGAAACATGACCAGAAAAAAAAAATGAACTGGTTGTTTCAGAGTGTCTTTCCTTGTGCAGGTGAAGGCAAAAGGAACTTCTTCGTCTTCTGCCTAAAACAAGGGACCCACAACAGAGTAATAAGAAAAGGGCAGCCAGGGCGGGTGAGAGGGTGGGAAAGGCAAACCTCTCTGTCCAGCTCCATTCTACCTGTCTCCGAGTGGTACCGTTAAATGAACCAATGGGTAAGGGAGTCCCATTCACCGCGGGCTCGGGCATCCAATCCGGGTACGCGTCTCACACTCGGCGGTCGGCCCCAGGCGCTCTCTGCGGCGTCCCGCAGCAGCTGCGCACTGGGAGCCTCCGGAGCGCCCCGGGGCAGCGCCAGTCTCTGCGGGGGCCCGCGCGCGGGGGGTGGGGGGGGGCGTCCGCTACTGCGCAGGCGTCCCAGGAAGCGCTCCGCGGAGCCGCGCTCCGCCCGCGTCCGCCGACCAGATAGTGGCCGGGAGCGCGGGGTTCCGCTAGCGCTGAGTTCCGCGCGCCAGACCGAAGTGGCGGTGGAGGCGGGTGAGTCCCGGAGGGAAATGCCACTCCCTTCCCCAGCTCGCCGAGGGCGGAGGGTAGAGACGGTGAGAGCTTCTGGTTCCTTCTTCTCCACCCGCGGGTCGGTTCCGCTAGTGGAGACGCGCGTGGGGTGACCAGGGAGGCGGGGAGGAGGAGCATACGGCGGCAGGTGGATGTCAACTGTGGCGTTAGGTGAGGGGCGGGGGTCATGGCCGGGGTCAGGGTCAGGGTCAAGGCGTAAGGGCGGGGCCACGGCTGCCTGGGTGTCAGCTTCAGGGTCAGTGCTTTCGTGCTGTCAATTGGCATTCCTGATCTAAAATGTAGAGAGCAGGCTGAGGGAGATGCCGGATGCTGGGTAGGCGCTGCGCAAACAACCCTTCCCAATGCTGGAGCCAGCCCTGAGCCTGGATGGCTGTCCAGCCAGTGACTGGAAAAAAAATCCCCTGTACCTTTGGTGGGACTCCAGAGGAGCCAGCTGCAGAGAGAAGCACGCGGATGTGTGGGTTTCCCCTTTCTTCCAGTTTCCCCAGAGATTTCTCAGTTTTAGGGGGACTGTTGAGTTTTCGTGCTTCTCCCCTGCCTTACCCCTCAACTAAGTTTAAAGGCAGTTTTACTGGGTGTGCCTGGGAAGAAAGTTTGTTGGATGTACATCATGGGGCATTTTGTGTGCAGTAAGATGTAACTGAGTTGAAGATGCTATGTGTGGCCTAGAACAGCGGAGAACCATTTAGAATCGTAGAATCATTGAGACTTAGAAAACTTTCAGGGAGTTGGGTTTCTTCCCTTAGGTTAAGCACTTAATAAAAATCTATGGGTAAACCACCTGTTACCTGTGCCACACGGGCAATAAAGGATATTGCTATTTTAAAGCCACATTTGAATTTCTTTGCTTCAAAGAGCAGAGGGAATGCTAAGGCTGATCAGGGACTTTTCCCTTACCCTCTTCCAGTCCAAGCCTTCGATGGTCTAGGATTCAGTGAGAGCTGATGGACGTTTAGGCAAACAGTTAACCCAGAGGAGGCAAGGGATATTTCCCCACCCCCACCCCCAAACTGGAGACTATATCAGATTTCCAGTTACTGCTAGTCCAGATATATCTGCCCTTTCCCCTCCCCTGCCCCCCTTTTTAAATTCCCTTTGGGGTTTTGTTGGGGTGAGAATTACAGAATTTCTTACAGCATTTTATAATTTCACTCCTGGATCCATGGCTTTCTCATTCCATGAAAATGGTCTGAGGACCTTTGGATGGGCGATTTGTTTATAGCTGAAGACTCAGTGTTAGCATGAAACATGGATCTCTACTCTGCTGAGGAAAGCTGTCCTGACAGACATGGCTCTGTTTAGCTCAGAGAGTGGTGTCCGGCTTGTTAACTTGTAATGTTTCTATACATGTTACAAGCAAGAAATTAAGATGGTAGTAAACTTTCTGAATCCTACCAGTCGGTAGACTAAAGAGCTACCATGGATAGAAAGAGACTAAAGTCTTCTTAGTTTATCATTAGTTCCATTGTAACATTCTGCCTGCCATAGCACAGGCCTAACTAACTTTATAACTAAAATGGATGAGGGAAGTGAATATTGAGGACCTGCTCCTAAACTTTATGCATTGACCTTTTACCTACAAGAACGGGAAGCTAGGAGAGAACAGATGGCCAAGGACCCTATCTTCTGGCAGACTTTTCTACTCTGTCCACATTGCTGAGCTTAAAGACAAGCAGTGCTTTCGATTCCCCTAAGAGTTCTGGGATTCATAATAGCACGTGTTCTGTTTTGTTTTGTTCTGTTTTGTTTTGTTTTTAAACATCCTCTTTATTCAGGATTTGGGGAAGAAAGTTTTTCTCATTTGTGTTTTGTGGGAGAAGGGCAGACATAGGTTTCGCTATGTGGTATCACTTTGAATATAGGAAGTAGTGCAAGACATTTTCACGTTAAAAACACCCAAATCTGCATTATAAGATGTAAAATTCACACCATTTTTGAGGTAAGATGAAATAATAAAGATGTTTGCTCTTTTGTGGTGGGACATTTAAGGATACAGTTCCACTTTTTAAAATATATGTTGATATGTAAGATACAATTAGATTCACTCATTTAAGTGTACAGCTTTCTGAAGCTGTAACCACCATCACAGGCAATCTGAAGGCACTTTTTACCACCCCCAAAGGAAACTTCCTTCCCTCTGACATTTATTGGTACTTTCTCACAAGCCTACCCCTAAGACCGTCTATGCTGTCTTATCTCTATAGAAATGGCCTTCTTAAAAGTTTCATCTAAATAGAGTTATACAAGAGGTAGTCATTGGTGATCTCCTCTTGCATCTGTGTGCATGGCAGGGTGTCTGAGATTTGCACATAATCAAAGGTGATGAAGAGTCACTGCCAAATTTTCCTCTAAGGACTTTAGGACTTTAGCTTTTATGCAGGTTGGTGGTCGGTCTTGGTTTAACTTTTCTGTGTGTTAGGAGATGAGAGTTTCATGGTCATTCTTTTGCATGTAGCTGCCCAGCCTTTGCAGAACTTACTGAATTGGCTCCTCATCTCTCTAACCATTAGAGGTAACTGTCTCTGAAAATTTTTAGGCACACTATGAAATTGCAACTAATCCAGTAATCAGTGGGCTGTTTCTAGACAGTGCAGTTAGGCATAGTGCAGTAGTTCTGTCTTAAACACACACTGGGGATGGGCCAACATGGTGGACTTCCCACCGGCTACTCATGTGGGCTGACGTGAACCAAGAGAGCTTGTCTTTTGAACAAAAGAATCCTTTTTATGTTTTCATCTATTTTTTGTAAATGTTTAGGATAATTTCTGCTGTACTAGATGAGCAAGATAGACAAAACATGGATGTTGGTAGTGAACTGGGAAAGAAAAGGCAATTTTTTTTTTCTGTTTCAACTTCATTGTTTTTCTTTGAAGCTAAGTTCTAAGTTGCATCAGAAGAGTTAGCATGTTACAGGGTTTGTAAATGTTGATTCTCTTCTGCTGGGTAAATTTCTGAAACTTAAATAGTGTTACTACTTTATGCATTATGGGTTGTTTTTATGTTTTAGGGGCCCTAGCTGCTGTGTGCAACATGTTCAATATGAAGATATTAGTAATTCCTTTGTTTTGGGGACTTGTCACTGGCTATAAAGGGAACTCTTCCGATAGCTCAGCACCTCGGTTACTTCTGGTATCCTTTGACGGCTTTAGAGCTGACTACCTGAAGAGCTATGACCTTCCTCACCTCCAGAACTTTATCAAAGAAGGTGTCTTGGTGGAACATGTTAAAAATGTTTTTATCACCAAAACTTTTCCAAACCACTACAGCATTGTGACGGGCTTATATGAGGAAAGCCATGGCATCGTGGCCAACTCCATGTATGACAGTGTCACAAAGAAACATTTTTCTGAATCCAATGATAAGGATCCGTTTTGGTGGAATGGAGCGGAGCCTATTTGGGTGACCAATCAGCTTCAGGAAAACAGGTCAAGCGCTGCCGCTATGTGGCCTGGCACTGATGTGCCCATTCACAATATCACAGCTTCCTATTTTATGAACTATAGCAGCTCCGTGTCCTTTAAGGAAAGACTGGGTAACGTTACCACATGGCTCAGCAGTTCCAACCCACCAGTCACCTTTGCAGCGCTCTATTGGGAAGAACCAGATGTAAGCGGCCACAAGTATGGGCCTGAAGATAAAGAAAACATGCGCCGGGTATTGAAAGAAGTAGATGACCTTATTGGTGATATTGTCCTAAAGCTCAAGGTGTTAGGACTATGGGACAGCCTTAATGTGATCATTACAAGCGATCATGGGATGGCTCAGTGTTCTAAGAACAGACTGATAGATTTGGATTCCTGCATCGACCGTTCAAACTACAGTGTTATAGACTTGACCCCTGTGGCTGCGATTCTTCCCAAAATAAGTAAGTAGCTGTCTAAAATAAGTGAGATAGACATGTCTTCCAGTGATGGAATTAGTTATCAGTAGTAAATCATAGTTTATATTCACTTAAGAAACTCAGTGTAAGGACTCTCCCCTTTCTGAGTCAACCAGGACAGGCTGGTCGGATGTGTGGGTTATTCCAAGTGCCCATCTGTGACACTGTTGCCTGGTTACAGTCTGTTGTGAAGAATAAAAGCAATTTAACTAGATAATATTATCCAGAATGTATTTCTATTTATGCTAGTCAGATATATCTTGGCTTCCGAGTCAGCCACCGTTTTCCCATTCGCCTTTCCCTTTTACAGATGTAACAGAGGTTTATGACAAACTGAAACGCTGTAACCCTCACATGAATGTTTATCTCAAAGAAGCTATCCCTAACAGATTTTACTACCAACACAGCAGTCGAATTCAGCCCATTATTTTGGTTGCTGAGGAAGGCTGGACAATCACCCTGAACAAGTCATCATTTAAATGTAAGTGTTTATCTCTGCGCTTGTGCAGTCTCTGAGGCTCCATCACACCGTGTTTGGAAAGGCAGGTGCTTTGCTGTAGTTCTGTTCATACCGTACTATCAGCTCAGCTTTGCAGGGCAGCTCTCACGTGGGTTTCCTCGCACGGCCGTGTACTGTGGCCACAGCTCACTCTTCCGTCTGGAGGTTGTGTGACTCCAGGGAAGAGCTGCACTTTCACTTTCCAGTTCCTTCTCCCTGTATGTGTTTGGGGAAAAAAAGTTTGCCTAGTGACCCCAGACTTTCCTAGATGATGAAATCACTTCCTTATGTGCTCTGGTTCTGTGGGTCACTGGGCAACAGTTAAAAGCAAACAAATGGTTAAATTAGCAAAGTCGATCTGTCACACCTGCTCAGTGATTGAATGTACAGGGAGATGGTGATTACTTATGTATCTGGTATCTGTTTTGTTTTGAGTGTTACTACTTTAAGAATTCTGATCTTGAAGTCCATTGCAATGCTCAGCAAACGTTCTGAAATTGCTGGGTAATAAATATTTCTGGCTTCCTGGGCCAGCTGCTCTCTGTTTGAGCTACTTAGCCCAGCTCTGGTTTTCTAGCTTGAGAACTGGCATGGAGAGCTGTGAGCTAGTTGAAGTATGTGTAGTAACGAAAGCTGGCTTGCAAACGAAGGTGAAGGACCACACTTAGGTGTGGACTGACTGTAACATGGGAATGTGGAAGTAGGTGGCAAGTGTAAAGTAGACTGGGTACTATTTATATTTATGTTGTTTTAAATACTTATTTTTGTAAACTAGGAAAATACAGAGAAGAGAACAAAACCATCGTAATCCATCAATATGGAAATACAGACAAATACTATTTGTAGGACTTTGCCCTCTAATACTTTTTTCATATTATTACTTGAATTGCAATTTTAATCACAGTGGAATCATTGGAGGCTTGTGATATTAGTCCTCTGTATACTACATCAAACTTCCACATCCCTAAAATGGAAATTCATGAAATGCATGTGGTCCACATTCACAGACAAGGTCGTTAGAGCCAAACTGAAGATTTCTATGGGGATGGTTAGCCATTATTTCTTTAAGCCAAACATTTACTGGAGCTACAAGCTAGAGTTGTCTGCATTTCTTTTATATTCAGTATACAAATGCTTTCTCTAAAATCCTCACTTACCTGCCCTTCCTGACTTTTGAGGTGTTGATTAGCCGGCAGTAAGTCAGTGATGTGTTATGCCATGGTGTTGCTTATTAGAACAACTGAGAGAGTTAAGTCTGGAATCCCATCCCCCATTCAGTGTTCTTTCTTCTCTCCCAGTTGTACAGGACCCTCAGCTCTTGCAACTAGCACTGGGGATGAGTAGGTGAAATAAGGGGCTTAGAGCTGAAACATAAGTACCTCAGGTTGAGAAGTGTTGAAGTCTAAAGCTGTGGTCCCTGGGAAAAGAGGTGTGTGCGTGTGAAATGCAGGCTGCCTTAAGCTGAAGGAAACAGATTTTCACGTCTGGCTTCTGTTTAGTGCAGCCAGCCAGAACCTTAATGGATGGAGACAAGAAGCTGGTGTAGTTATAGTGAACAAGATATTCTGTAGTAAAACACTGATGTTTAATAACGTAATTTTGTCTTTTCTTCCAGTAGGTGACCATGGCTATGATAATTCCCTGCCTAGTATGCACCCGTTTCTTGCTGCCCACGGACCTGCCTTTAGAAAAGGTTACAGGCAGAGCACCATCAACACTGTGGATATTTATCCAATGATGTGCCACATCCTGGGACTAAAACCACATCCCAATAATGGAACCCTCAGTCATACCAAGTGCTTGTTGGTGGACCAGTGGTGCATTAATCTCCCAGAAGCCATTGGAATTGTTGTTAGTGCACTATTGGTATTAACCATGCTAACAGGCCTCATGATATTCATGCGGAGCAGAGCATCCACATCCCGTCCATTCTCCCGTCTTCAGCTGCAGGAAGATGACGATGACCCTTTAATTGATTAATTCACCATGTCTTATTAATTTCAAAACTAAGGATCCATGCAAGGAGTGGTGTTACAGCCATAAAAAAGGTATATTTCAAAAGACAAGACACACATGGCAAAATTACTCTGGGGTGTGTGTGTGTGTGTGTGTGTGTGTGTGTGTGTGCCCTGTTTTGGTGTGTTGCCTGATGCAAATAACCCTGATGGTATTTAATTGCTGGTAAATCAGTTCAAACCACTAATGTCCCTAGCAAGACTAGCCTTTGAGAAAAAACAAAACAAAACAAAAAAACAAAACAAAACTTGAGTCCTTCTTCCTTCTTTCCTTCCTTCCTTCTTTCTTTCCTTCCTTCCTTCTTTCCATTATTCTTCCTTTCTTCTTTCTTTACTTTCAATGAAATATATCTTTAAGTGAAAATATACCAGAATTTAATAGGCATGCTTTTCTAACAAGTTTATATATTTGTAAATGACACAAAACTATTTATGTAATTTGTGCATTTTGTGTACCCTAGAGAAAAAGTTGCATATATTTTTATATTTGTCTTTAGTTAGTGTGTGTCCCAAGAAAACCCTTGAGATAGGAAATTCTGTGATAGTTAATAAAACCGATTAGCCACAGGGCATAACTGTAGCATACAAAGAAACTGTTTTAAATAAAGCTGCTAAAAACAATCAAAACCCAAGGAAGACTATGTGATGTAGAGCCCGAGCTTAGTAAGACCCGTCAGCTGTTGACACCTCAGAAGCTGAGTCTGGGGCTGGGCACAGTGGTGCACACAAGTAGGAAAGATGAGGCAGAGGCCTTGAGATGGAGTCCAGCTTGGTTACATAGCAATACCTTGGGGTTTTGTTTGTTCATCTGTTTGTTTTAGTTACATTTTTGGATACTATTGTTTATAAGAAGTTTCAAAGAGCATAGAGAAAAATTCTTCTCTGTTTGTGTTTAACGTCTCTGAGCAAGTTGTGTGTGCCAGTGTGTTTGTATGAGTGAATGTGCAGAGGTCATGTGACATGTGAAAGGGACATGTGCCAGAACACAGCTGTCGAGGAAGGTTCGGCTCAAGGAAAGGCTACTTCTTGCAGACTTTATGCGCATACTTTTACCAACTCATAACTTAATATCACTATTAAAAATACCATATTTTTGTTATAATTTTCAATTCTCATGTTTATTGGAAGTGTTCAATGCTGTAGGAAAAAAAATATGACGAGAGTATAAAGCTGCAAGGTCAGGGTTTTGAACTTGACCTTTGTGGCTCTTGAATGTGCCTTCTGTGCAGTCGAGTGGTCAGCCATGTAAAATGGAGTTGAGTGTCTTCTGCCCTGGCAGCAGCTGCGTGCTAAGGGCAGAGCAGCTCCAGCCCTGCTACTGCTCGCTTGCTCGCCTGACTCATCATAACTCCGAGAACCAGAGAGTTGTTGGGAAGCACTGTCATCATTCACTCCCTCCACAGCTGGGTCCTCAGAGCCAGAGCTATCAAAACAGCCTACATGATGTCCATTGGACAACAGACCACTGCTTCCTGGTACTGGGGTGATCTCCCGCATTCTGACAACGTAAAGCAAACTTGATTATTGCTCTTGAGACGCAAGATGGGTCTAAAGTATGCAGTGCAGGTAGACACCGATGATCCGTGATGACTCTCGACACTTGTCAGTCATCTTAGATTTATTGCGCTGAACTGGCTCACTGTGAATTTCCTTAAAGTTTGATGTCTGGAGCCTCATTGTATTTGGGTTTTGAGAGGCATTTCTGTACTGCGTACATAATCTATGCTCTTGGTCACAGAATGGATGTTTTAAGAACAGGATAGGAATGATTTTGTTCATAAGTGTTCTGATTTATTTTGTTACATGCAGTAGAGATACTAAAGGTTGAAGGGTTGATCAAGTAAAACAATAGAGAAATCTCTGCTTATTTCAATTTCCATTTAAGAAAGTAACAAACTGCAATATTCGCTTTGAGAAGAAGTAGGTGGGCACTTAGGACTTGTCTCCAGCAGAGTTGAAGACAGTTTAGCTCCCACAGTGCTGCGGATCCCAGCACAATCCCAGTGCGGTCTCCTTCCCCTGGCTGCACCTTACACTTGGTGTCCATGTGTAGAACAGACTTTTATAAAGGCTGGGATGGGAAGGGATGCTCTGCCAGTGTCTTAGTCCTTGCAGCACATGGATTTATTTTGTATTTTATTCTGTTCTCAGAATACTAAAACTAGTTAAAATGTTATAAAGTGCTTATTCAGGAGACAAGAATAGTATTTGTTTAATCAAGTATATTATCATATTGAACTTTCTGCTAGTTCGTTTGTATCCTTGAAAAACAAAAACTAAAGCCCCTGGCTGTAGTTTTGCTCTGAGAAAACCTTCTTAGTAAAGATAGGCTTTGACATGGAGATTTAGTGTTTGTGTTAGCTAAACCTGCTCTGCTTTCTGTTCAGGAGAAAATATTTGGCTTCCAAAATATTTAGCTCTTGGTGATAGTACCCAAAGATAATGGGAACGTGTTTGTCTGTGTACTTGTTGGTAATTGCACTAGTCAGCTCAGAATTTAGTACCTTGACTCTCTAGTAGAGGTCCAGGTGTGTTCCTGTTAGCCACCTATCATGTGTGCTCTTCTGTAAAAGCAGTAGGGTATGGCAAAGGCGTGCTGGCAGTGCTGCCCAGAAGGTTTCCTTTAAGAACCCACAGGTAAAGCCTTGGGATATTAAAGGCTCTGCCTTTGCACTGGTCTTGGATGTATCCCTCTCTGCCCACCTGGGAAGCTTTAAGGCTTGTTGGCTTTAATTCTTTTTGTGAAGAGTGGCTCATTTCATTTTTAATTTATAACATTACAAAAGAAGGACAAAGATTAGGTGTAGAGTATGTATTTATTGTCAGTTCTCAAACAGCATGTAAATATAGTGAGTGTGCTATAAGGAAGTTTGCAGTGCCTTAAGTTAAAGGGAGTACATTGTTTCAACTTGTAGATAATGACTTTGCTTATGATTAAAATGTATGTAAATAAAGTCTACCCAAACAAATATATCAGCCTTCTTAATTTGTCAACTTACAAAATGTACATACTGTGAAAACTGAATGTTCATGACTTGAGTGGTTCTATAAAGACCTTTACAGACATTCATTACAGATCTTTTTTAAAACCAGGATTAAAGGTATATAACAACCAATTTTTAAAACAATATATAAAATACATATAGTATGAAGGCATCATTGGCAAGAAACCCAGAGTAAATTTGCACAACCTCTTGAACTAAGATTAATGGCTTAGAGTAAAAGGGAAGAGACTATAAACTGATTACTGAACAGTGGGTGTGGTTAGAGTATTTAAACTTTGTCTTTTGCAGAACTATAGACCTTTAGTGACTTACCAAAAGCCTATGGATTCAACTACATTCTCTCTAGGAGAGCATTCAGTCAGTCAGTATTTTTAAATTAACCAAACACTGGTAGGAACTAAGAAAACTATTTGTTCTTTACTCTGAAAGAGAGGTCTTTAAAAATTGGGAACATTCATATGAATAGATGACACACATCTACCTGCAGTTTAGCTCTTGCTGTTGAGTTTCACGGAGCCAGAATAATTTCCTAGGCCCTCCACTTCTAGAGCTTAGATGACGCTTTGCCACTTTCTTTACCTAGTGTTGTGTATCGCTATACTGTCCTTCTCCCAGCACATACCCCAGGCATTGCTTGAGAGACTATGTGAAAGTCCAAAGATCCATTTGGGTCCTGCGGTGCTGTCATACAAGATGATGGTTTGTATTCTAACGTTTGTGAGTGTAGTGATTATCAGTGTCAACGTGGAACTGCTCTCACTCACGTCCCAGAGGTAGAACTGTTTGGCAGGCACACACTGGACTGCTACTCAGGCCTTCTGCCTACCTGTGGGCCCATAGGGAGTGGGACTATTAGAAGATGTTACCTTGTTAGAGGACGTATGCCACAGTTGGGGACAGCTTTGAGGTCTCATAAGCTCAGGCTTTGCCCAGTGTGACACACAGTCTCCTGCTGCTTGCGGATCAAGATGTAGGAACTCTCAACTCCTTCTCCAGGGCTGTGTCTATCTGCATACTGCCTTGTTTCTTGCCATGGCAATAATAGACTAGACCTCAAGCCAGTCCCAATTAAATGTTTTTCTTTATAAAAGTTGCTGTGGTCATAATGCAATGTGGTCATAGCAATAGAAACCCTAAGACAAAAGTTGGTACCAGGAACTGTGATATTGCTGTGAAAGGCCTGAGCATGCTTTTGTTTGGAAGAATGTGGGTCCTTGGATTTTGGGTTAGAAAAGCATTTGCACACATTAAGTGGTGTTTAATGGGCCATCTAATAGGAACATGGAAGAAAGTGGTGCTGACAGTGATTTGAACTGTAGAGCGCCTGACCCAGGAGGTTTTAGAGAAGACTATTAATGGCCTAGAGACTATTCTTGTGATAGTTTGGCAAAGAATTTGCCTGCATTTTGCCATTGTCCAAAAATTCTGCCTGAGGCCAAAGTGAGGAATTTTGAATTAATTGCATTGGTAAAGGAAATCTCAAAACAGCCTAGTTTAGACTCCATTTTGTGGTTACTAATGTTTACCCTTATGAAGCGTGTACTGCTGAGAAGAAGCACGCTGAGCAAGGAAAAATACAAAATGTAGAGATCAAGGAGAAAAGGGGCACCAGGAAGCAGAATTGAGCTAAATTTCATGTTCAAGGAGATAAACAGATTAAAGACATTAAATGATAAATGGAGCCGTGACCTCAAGGCAAGATCCCACCCAGTTATGCTTCCATCTTGTAAAAAAGGAATTAAAGAATAGCTTAGGTCCTTGTCCACCCCTTCCAGTGTGACAGCCTCATGGCCAGTCCTCTAGTTAGTGTATGTTTCATGGCCACCATGCTTAACCTCACTTTCATAAAGACTGTGGATAATTAGCTCCGAAACAAATCCAGAAATTATCCATAAACATACTTGAAGAGTTTAGCACTCCTCGCTAATTGGTTAGACTAAAACCACCCCTTCCACCACGCCCCCCATCCCCAAATAAACCTGGGGATGTCAACTCAGGTGTGGTGTGACTTACGTGTCATTGAGAGAACACTGCAATCTAAGCTGCAGAGGACATTCTTTTTATAGGCCCAGATCAAACAGGACTCCTGATTATGCTGAAGAAATCAAATGATGTTTTTTTTTTCATTCAAACTTCGTGTGACAAAGGTGCTGTCCTTGTGCCTTGCCTTACTGCTTCCTCTGCTTTTGCTTTAATATGTGAAAAGACAAGGAGAAGTTTATTCTCCTAATGGTAAACTGTGTGACTCAAACAGCCATCCTGCTAAAGACTGGAGAATTGGAGAAAAAAACCAGAAAGGTAGTGCTCAAGGTTTAAAGATGTTCAGAGGAAGTGAAGAATCCACAGGCTGAGGCTGAAAATGAAGAACTATGTACATGTGAGCACCCAATGGCGTCTGAGTATTCTAGAAAAAATTGTGAGGCTGAGGATCTGGCCTCATCATGGGGCAGGCCAGGGGTGGGGACTGAACAAGTACAGATGTTTCCGTATATCATTTAATCAGAAATCTATGTTCTTTGGTACAACTAAATTTGTATGTACAAATGAAATGGATAATTTTCTAGGGAGTTATTAGACATTGAGAAAAATACAATGGAATGATTTCTTGACTTAATTTATTTTTAGAGTGATTTTTAGTTTGCATATATACTGCACTGTGTCATGGAATAAATATAGGTATTAAAATGTTTTCTATAGTGAAGCATGATCATATCTACCATCCCTTAGTCATGGTATCAGTTTCTGTATCTAAAACAGGTTCAGAAGTTTCTAAGCTATCGTACAAGAACGTAACAGGTGAAGACAACAGACCTCTGAATCCTTTTATTTTTTTAATTAGTTTTCATTTGCCACCATAACAAGAGTTTTAAGAAAAAATAATTTTTAGGTGAAAAAAAACCCTTGATATCAAATCAAGGAAAAATAGAACAAGTTTCTTGAATGAGACAGCTAACGAAACGGAAATTTAAACTTGAAAACAAATTACATGTAAAGGAACAAAGCATTGGAATGAAAATGGCAGGGGTTAATAAAATTGGATGGAAAAACAGTATCAGAAGGTAGTGTACAAGAGAGATACCTCAACTGCAACATTGCATATTGCAAACAAATGCATGGAAAGTCGTTATCCAACCATCATCTGGATTAGCTGGGCTTGCTATGAAAAGCTCGCAAGACCCAGCTTTAATCTGGAGAGCAGCAATGCATTGTGGTCAAAGGAAGGGGCAGATGTGAGGAAGAGCCAGCATTTAACACCAAACCCTTTGAAACATACACATGGAAGACTGATGAAGCATCCCTAAACATACCTGAAAACAAAAGTTACTACTACTCTCAAATTGATAGAACTAGACCAAGAAAGTCAGGCAAAGAAATAGATTTGCCATCAACCACCTTCGACATCGAGAGAACACCACAGTGCAAATAGCAAAGGACGTTCTTTCTGATTCCATAGAATTGCCAAGACAGGGTGTTTACACATTGTCATAGCAGAGTCTTAGCACATAGTCTCAAAGGATTGCAGTCTTAAAAATTATATTTTCTGACCCAAGGGGAATTCTACTGAATATAAAATGAAAAATATTTTTAATTAAATAAATTGCATGCTTCTAAACCATGAGTAAGCTATGAGACAGGTAGAAATGCAAAAGAAATATTTTGAAGTTCCAATATATAGCCTATTGAATTCTAAGATTGCAGATAAAGCCTTTTTAGGAGGAAAGTCACAACCTAGATTTGCTATCTGAGAAAAAGTTCAAAAGTCAACAATTTAAGCTACCTCTCTTTGGAAGCTAGTAAAGAAGAAAAAAGAAACTTGCAAAGATAAAATCAGAAATAGAAAAGACGAGCTGAGAGAGCTAATAAAACCAAACTTGGTTGTATAGCCCTATTAGTAAAATGGTTAAGTCCACAGTAAGATAGCAAGATGAATTAAAAAGTGGGCAGTCACAACTACAGTCCTGTGTTTAGCAAAAAGGATGCCAACAAGTTTTACAGTGGAGATAAAATAAAGAGATTCTTTGACAAAATATGATCAAAGTTAACACAAAGTCAAGTAGGAAGTCTTAACTGCCTCCCTCTAAATGAGGAATTGTTAAAAACATTCCCAGACAAGGAAGTTTTATTAATTCTGTGAGAAATACTATCAGTCTTACACAGAATAAAGAAGTTCCTTGATTGGTTATTTTTACAATAAAAGACATAATGACACAGGCTTACAGTGAGTTAGGGACTTGCAATTTCCCAGCCAGTCTTGGAAAGTGTCTATATGAAATAATTCTTTAGTACCTGAAAGAACTACATGAAACATGATTAGTCTGATCATTGAAAAGTTAATTTGTTTCCCCTCAGAATTCACATCTTGAAGCCCATTCCCCGCCCCCCCCATATGATTTTTTTTCCAAGTTAGGGCTTTGAAATTTTCTAGTGAGGAGAGAAGGAGCTCCAAAACAGAGTCAGTGTCCTTTAGAGGAGGAGAGAGGACAGTGTCTTCCCCTCTCCAGCCCCTTCTGCCCTAGGCTGCGGGGAGTTGGCCATCTACAGGCCAGGAGGAGAACTCAGGAGAAAGATCCCTGGGACTTTCCACCCCCAGAGTTAAGGCACAGTACTCTCAGGGCAGCTGGAGCTGGCTGTAGTGTGATTTACTTTCAACACAAGGGTCACCTTGCATTGTCTCTTAACAGTCACCTTCCAATTCCAAGATGACATCATTTCAAGAATGTCATGTGAATAACTCCAGAGTGCTAGATTTTGTAATCAGCATCATCATTCACCAAGATTTAGCCATATCATCATAAATCTCAATAAATCTCTTTGCTGCTACATTTCCATGCTATTCTCTATGCTTAAAGCCCTGTTTGTTTATCCAACAGTTTGAAGAATGGTCAGTTTCAGAGTTTGGCTATTAATACAAAGCCAGTATGAACATTGTGTATAGCTTGGCTTTTCTGAAGATGTTTTTCTTTGGAATAAATATCACAGAAAGGCAAATACCAAGGCATGTTTGGCTTTCTAAAAAAACTGTTTGCCAGAGTGCATTTTCTGCTTATAGTTCCAGGAACAAATGGGTGATCTATGTGTCCCCATAGCTTTTGAGGGAAAGCTATTTTTAAAAATCTTAGCAAGTCTGATAGATACTGTTACTTTTCTGTGGTTTCACTTTGCAGTCCCCAGGGCCCACTGATGCAAAGCAGTTTCACAACCATTCTTGCTCGATTTG
Source organism: Mus musculus (assembly GCF_000001635.26). Classification (NCBI taxonomy): domain Eukaryota; kingdom Metazoa; phylum Chordata; class Mammalia; order Rodentia; family Muridae; genus Mus; species Mus musculus. Next base: position 44,091,054 of record NC_000083.6, on the reverse strand, counting down.
GTCTTTGGTGAAAAGTCTCCATGATTTGCTTGCCTTGAAATGGAATGTTCTAGGCCTTTGTTGGATGTGTGGTTTGAAGATATGTTCTTCCCAGTCAGTGGCTGGTTCTCTGGCCTCTCCACACGGACTTTCACAGAACAACAAAATAGTTCACTTCAGTAAGTGTCAAGTTCCCAGTTCATAGTCTTACCTCCCAACCTCTGTGTGCATTTGTGTGTGTCTGTCAGTCTGTCTGTCTCTGTCCGTCTAGTGGACTCTATACACATAGTTTCTTGCATACTAGGGATGCACATTACAGCTGAGCCACGCCCGTAGTCCCCAGTTTGTGCCTTTGCTAGAAGCCCACTAACTTCGTCTTGTTCTAGGTTCTGAAATTTTTCTACGTTTTCCATTTTGAGCCATTCTTAAAAGGAAGTTCTATTCATTATTCATGTGTTTATGGATGCATGCACATGGAGGTCAGAAGACAACGTATGGGGATGGCTGCTAGAGATTCAATCCGGGCTGCCAGGCCAGGGGTAAATGAGACTGCACACTGAGCCATGTCTCCAGCCCTGGCTTTAAATTACAGTTTAGATTAGACGGTGCATTTGTTTGCCTACAGATGTTCAGTTTCTTCGGGTACCGTCCTTGTAAAGTCTGCTCTTTCTCCATTCAAAGCTATGGACCCTTTGTCAAAGTCACAAGGCTATTTCCATGAATGTACCCAGTTTTCTAGTGTTCTTCATCGAGGTGCTGTCTCTCTGTCACTTCTATGCTTCACCGATTATCACCTCAAGATAGTAGGATTTAATATCAGGTCAGATAATTCTCACTTACCTCTGTCACTTGCAGGGACTGTGCCGAGAAGATATATAAATGCTGGGATAAACTTGTCTGTATTTATAAACATGCCCTGAGAGTCAGGTGATCAGGATCTATAGTAACTCTGGCTGACATGACATTTTATTATTTTGCAAGCAACCTATGAATATAGGCTGTTTTTCCCCCCCTATCTTTTGAGGTTTCTTCCAATTTCTTTCATCAGCATTTGGTTGCTTTCAGGATACAAATTCAGTAGGTTTTGTTATGCTCATACAACATACCTGTTTTCATCTTATGAGGTGATTATCAATAGCATTACATTTTGAATTGTCTTCTGCATGTTCTTAGCATGCAAAAATGTGACTAGTCTTGGTACACTCTGTTGACATGCAGAAATACAGGTGGTCTTGGTCTTGGTATCTTTGATGTTGTAGTTTGCTATGCTAGTCTTAACACACACATGTTTAGCATATGGCGCAGGGGCAGTGTCAGCCTAGTGTTCAGTCTCTGTAGTGGGGCATTGACATGCTTTGACTATGGCTGCTAAAAGTCACTTCTTCTGGTCTGGTCTGCAGGAAATGGAAGGATTGCCCCAGGGTGAGATGCCAGGTGTCACTTTGGGGAGGAGGGACAGGAGATTCTGTAATTCATCCTTCTACAGACATTCATGGTTTTGAGGAGCAGGGGAAACCAGTCTCGGGAAGCAGGGACAAAGGGGGTTTGGTTCTTAGACCAGAACACTTTCCATAACATGGCCCATTTATGGCTATGCTGCTCACCCCTGTGTCTCTGAACCTTAAGCCTTCAAGGACATAAAGGTTGGGCCTCTCTTACAGGTTCTGCTTACCACATCTCTTAGTAGTAGGGCTTCAGCCCTGAGGATGGGGAGAGAAAAGACTTCTCTTGGTTGATTTTTAACAGGCCCCCAACTGGGGCCAGTGAGACTATCTTACCTGATACAGGAACAGAGGCTCCTCTTCAGTCCCAGGGAGAAGCCTGCTTGGGCTGCCATCTTTCTAGGCTGGACTTTGAGAGTGGAGACCATCTGTCACCCTCTGTTGGGTAAGGAATATGTGAAACCCTGCCACCATTTTGGCCACTTACCAGCTCGATACCCTCTTACCACCTCTCGGGGTCTTCAGGTCCATTTCCAGGTTTATATTTGTGTTTGCCATGGAGAAACAAGGCTACACATGTCAATTCTATCCTGTTCTGGCCAGATGATTTCTGGTGGTTTTGTGTGTGTGCGTGCATATTCCAGTGTTCAAATGCACATGTGGATAGGTATATATGCTATGTGCATATACATATAGAGACCAGAGAAAAACCTTGGGTATCACTTGTAAAGAATACCATCCACTTTCTTTGAGCCAGGGTCTCTCTTTGGCCTGGAGCCCACCCATAGGCTATACTAGATGGACAGCTTGCTCCAGGGATCTTACTGTCTCTACTGCTGCAGTGCCCGGATTATAAACTTGGGATTATACCCAGCACAATCATGTTTTCATGTAGGTACCAGAGCTTTAACTTGAGTCCTATGCTTGTCTGGCAAGCATCCTCCCAACTGAGCCATGTGCCTAGACCAAGATTTATAAATGTCTTTTCAAAGTATCAAATTCCCTACAGCATAGGAAGGAGTTACCAGGGTGAGAGTCAGAGAAGGTTGAAATGCTGAGGTGAGAGCCAGCCTCTGGACCACCTCTGACCTGTAGCATTTGGCCAATCAGGAAGGAAACTAAAATTTTGTGCCTATCTCAAATTCAAGTGTGGTAGGACAGAGCTTGCCAACGCAGAAACCTTCCTTAACCACTTCCGGCTTAGGGTGGTTTCAACAGGCTTCCCTCTAGAAGGACCGGTAAGTCTTCTGGCCTCAACTTTGCATGTAAACTAAGTCAGGAACCTGGGCCTGCTTCTACCCCAGGCATCCAAGTTACTTCTCTGAAAGAGGGCAAGGACCCTAGCTAAATTAGATCATTGAGTGAACCATCAGACCCTTCCAAGCTGTGTAACATTAAAGGCTGTCCCCCTAGCCAATGAGCAGCCATTGGGCAGCCAGAAGAGCTAGGACTTTTCGGTAATAGAGTAATTTCTTGTAAGAAAAAGACTAAGAGGACGCTCACTTTACTGAGTCAGAATTTAGAAAAGCATTTAGCCTTAAATAGCAGGTGGCAGAGGGCATGAACTTTCTAAAAATCTATACTTAAAAAAAAAAAAGTCTTGCCAATAAATTGTACAAATACCTAAAGGAGCAGGAGGTTCCAGCAAATCAGGGAGAAAGAAGAGCTCTATTCTACTATTTAAAGATTTGCAATTATAAAATTAGGTAGTCTCAGAACTGTTGCCAAATGCTGACCTGTGTTCCCCACATAAAGTTGGACCATGAAGACATTTAGGTAAAAACTACCTAAATATAGCTACCAAAGAGTGGTTCCAAATGACAAGATTTTCCCAGGAAAGTTAAGTTTTCTTTCTGCTATCCCCTCTTGCTGCTGATTTTACAGGGATGTGGGTATCTCTGATGAACCGTTCAGTCATCAAATGTATGTGTGACAAACCTTTGAGTGACCTAACCATCCTACCTAAACTTGTGACGCGCTCATCACTTTGTTCTGAGGTAACGACATCTTCTAAAGTGAACTAAACACAGCCATATGAGTGTGCACAATGCCGTCTGGATAGTGGTTGTCTGAAATGGAGTAAATCCCATCTGCATGTCACTATCCTTGTATCAAAGCCACAGTCAGTCACCATGTGTGTGCATACACCTTCAAGATGTAGGCAGCCAGAATTGAAACTCATGAGGCATTTGCTACCAGATGTCTGACTTCCCAGCATCCTCTGGGATATTGGCCATTCACATGTATTCTCTTCTGTCCTGTTTAGAGGTTTTTTTTTTGTTTGTTTTTTTGTTTTTTTTTTTATTACTGAAATGACAATTATGTGCGAATATTCTTTACCTTAGGAGCAGTATAGTCATTTATAAATACCTCAGTTCATTTTGGGGACCTTGTTAAGATCCAGCTAAATTTCCACTTTTGCTGTGCACACATAGGCAAGCCTTTCCCTCTGAAATAATGGTGCCCTTTCAGTAATTAGCTGATGGTGTCTGGAATGCAGTATACATCGCATGCTGTCCTATGGGCTTTGTGTCTACTTTGGTATTGTTTTCCAAGGAACACTCTCCTTTGCTGGCCCTCTGCTTGTCCCAGCTTCCTCGATGCTTAGCATCCAAAAGGCACAGCTTGAAGCTGTAGTTAACAAGAGGGGCTGATGCCATGAGGAGCTGGAAACCTCTAGCTGGTGGGTGGGGTATCTGGGAAAGTGCATCCTCCTTTTACATCAGTAAACACCTGGCAGGTGTTACAAGAAATGTTCAAATATTTCTTGAAACAAAATTAAGCACTCCGAGTTTGTGTGTTCCCGCACCTATTATAACCAAAAGCTTTTTTGCCCTATTAGAGCTACACTTTGTTACTATGGTGACAGGCTGCACATTTATGTATCTCTCCCTCAATTTATTTTCCAGGGTTCTTGGTATTCTTGATAACGTTTGGTGGCCTATATGTTACCTAATACAGTTTGTCCTCTTTTGCAACTCTGGATTTTGAAAGGCTCAGGGTTAAATGGTGTCTGTATGCCACTTCTTGCCACCAGAAACAACCAGTAAGCAAAACAAAACACTATTTTTTTTAAATTTCACTTGATCTTTTTAATATGATTAATAATGCAAATCATGACAGGCAGGAAAAAAAAAACACAGCAGAGATGGTGTCTGGCCCCCCGCTTTTCAGGCCACCGCTATTCTACACAGAAAGGAAGACTCATGTGCATGGCATGACATCCTCATCACGGAGTCAGGACTAGACTCATCCACAGGGAACAATACTAATGTATAGAGATAAGATCTTTAGAATTCACCTTTCAGTGCTGGAAGCTAGCTGAGGGAAGAAGCAAATGAAAACGATGGTCACTGAGGTGTGGGTGGGGGGCATAACTAGAAATGTCCACAGTGCGACCTGCTGCTGGAAAAGCATCTATCCAGATGCAGGCTACAAACTTGGTCCTGCTGACTTTCAACACCTTTACTTCCTCCTCCTCCTCCTCCTCCTCTTCCTCCTCCTCCTCCTCCTTCCATTTAAGGAGACAAGAATTCTACATCATTTGGGAATTGCTAGAAACTTCCTTCACTCTGTACATGGAATGCTAGTATTTGGTGACAGAGATGAAGAAGGATATCATGTTCAATCAAGTTACTAGATGCATTTATAAAGTGCATGTCAGAGAAGTAGTACCTACTAGGATAGCACTTAGGTACTCTCAATAGTGCAAAGTTGTTAAGTATGTACATTGTACGTGCCAACCCCAGACAGAGCACCATCTACCTACTAAGCCAGAGAAAGCCGTGGAGGGGTACCCTTAACGTCTTTGATCATTTGCAGGCAGGGAGTGTTTCGATCTGTCGGTGTGCGTGTATGTACCTGTGACTGGGCCCGCGTATGGGTAAACTGCTTGATGGCCTATGCAGATATCTGTGACTAGCTTGTGAGAAGCTGAAGGGTCACCGCTGATAGAATTTCGGACCCTCCACTTTGATCTGCCATTCCATGTCAAAGAAGCACTAAGCTTGGAGTAACGGTTGAGCAACTTCGACCTGCCTATATTGTAAAGTATGCACTTGACTGCGTATTAAATGCTTAATGAGAACTACAAAGAATACCATAGCTATGATGCTGCCAAGAGAGACACCTATGTAATAAGGGTACGATTCCTCTTGCTCATCCTCCCCTGGTTTGTCACTCCCAAGGAGGAGTGTGGTACTCTGTGTGTAAGGAATTGGCTTGGGAGTTGCTGAACTGAGAAGGTCCTGGACATTCCAGAATGATCCATTGTGTGGCAGGGCGGTGAGATTGAGGAGGTGGCAGAGCAGTGAGTACAGATCTGTGGAGTTCATGGCTTCTTTTGTGAAATTCTTTCTGAAGGCAGGACCGTGGGCTAAAAATATTGGATGCATTTCTGCTAATGCATTATCATAACCATGGTTGCCTACTGTAAAGAGAAAATGCATGAATAAGTTAGCCAACCAGATGGCATTAGAAGGGAAAGAAACTGTCGTAGGGTCAAGTTCTGACCTTAAGTGCAAAGGTTATCCAATTTGACTTTATTTTAAAAAAATGAAGTTATCACTTATCATCTCTGCTGCTGTCAGCCCCACAAATCACCTCAAGAAGTCAAATGTTACCTAGATACCCGTCTTTCTTACAGGCCTGTACTACCTTAAATCACAGAGAAGGAAGGGAACAGAGAAAAGCTGAGCCAAGCCAGGCTGGGGGATGCAGGCAGGTGGTTGATTTTGCTTTGTCCTGTGGCTGGCTGATTCTTAGCAAATACTTCCTGGGTAGCTACAATGTCTAACTGTCATTCCAAAGTAAGGTGGTGGAAGTCTCAGTCACAAAAAGTAGAACCCCTGATGGCCAGCAGAGAGTGAAGAGCACTATACAAACACGAGACAGCACAGCCATCAAACCTTTAGTCACAGCTCTGACCCACTCTGAAACTCAAAGGTCAGGACACGTAGGGGGACTGAGAAGTTTGGTGGCTCCGATGGAGACCCAGCTGAGGGTGCAGTGCGTTAGTGTGGCTACAAATAAAACCTGAAGAGGTCTTCTGGTGGGCATTTCCCAGTGATTCCATTAAAAAAAAGGGGGGATTGAAACTGCGTATTCAAAGCTGAATGTATGGCTGGCGTGCTGTCAGAGCAAAGGCATGGCCACGGTTATGGCAAAGATGGAGACCTAAGAAAACTGACAGGCTTTTATTGGAGAATAATGAGGAGCATGACTCGTGACTCCAACTGGATTACTTTATCCTTGCTTGCTACAAGGAAATCCACAACAGCATTCACATGTAGAACGGGAAAGCTCAAGTTCACTTCTCTGAAAGTCACTGATCTGTCATCCCCAAAGCAATCTGACATCTTCCTGTGAGTCAACTCCACCCGCAGAACCCATTCTGAACGCCACCATTCCTTTTAGTTCACTCGAGCATGAATATTGCTGGGCTTATAAGCCAATAGCAACCATCAGACAGGGTGCTGTGCTCGTCTGTTTAGTTGATAAATTACACTGGGAAACGTACCGTTATGTAATCCAGAGTTGATTTAGGTTGTGTTCATTTTTGTGAGAACTCAGGATCTAGCGTCTAAGTCATATGAGCAAGCAACGATAATTCTCTCACACGCCATGGACCAGAGAATCAGAGTCCAGAGGAAATCGCAATGAGCAGGGACCCTGTTTTTTAATGGTAGTGGTTACCATTACCATTTGAGCTAGTGGACAATATTTAATAATAAGTGTCCAAGGGTGATGGTTCTCAGACTAGGTTGGGAATGTGACTCCTAGGGTCTATGTAAAAACAGAGGAGTAGGCCATGTTCACCCAGTGTCCAATTCAGTGCAGCTAGGTTGGGCTCAAGGATGTGCCTTTCTGACAGTTTCCTGATGGTTTAGACACTGATGTACCAAAGGACACACTTTGAAAACTCCTGCCTTTGCACTCAGTAACTTGTAGAATTCTGACAGAAAAGGACCACAGGGGGCAGAGTTGAATTCTCCATTGAACACGGAAGCAGAAAGCAGTAGAAACAGGATCGCTGGAATGTTTCTATCAACAACATAAATGTGACCAGCCCACAGTGTAACTGTAGCTCACAGAACCAAACGCCCTACAGCGTCTCCCTAAATTTTGGTTAACTTGAAAATAGAAAATGCCCTCAGATAGCAGCAGACCTTTTCTGAGTAATAAATACATCTACCTACAGAGTTCACAAACAAATGAAGGTGGAGATTATTCTCAGGAAACAGCCTTCCCAGTTTCCTTGGTGTGATCAGATGCTGTTTTACTGATTATTTGTGGGTACAAACGGTTAGAAACCAGAATGCATGTAGCTGTACACATCCGCTATTAGGAGTCACAGAAACACTACAAGTACATAGTCATGCAACTACTTTGCTTTCAGTCACTAAACAGGGCAAGAACTCAATTGTAACTAAAGAGACATTTTTACACACTTTTCCCTGGTTGGGGATCAAGCCCAGGGCCTTTTACATGCTAGGCAAGTCTATGTGCCACCAAGCGGTAGCCTCAACCTTGTATGTTTCTCCTGTGTATATCTTTATGGCATTTCTAGGTGAGTACCAATACAACACAGATCCTTCAACGTTTAAGTAACAGAGAGTTAAAAAAAAATCAGTAAGTAAACTGCTGTATTATCCACAGCCTCCAAGTTAGCAAGAAACGGTGCAGAATTGGAAGAAATACGATAACATACTCACACAGAAAATCATCTGACTTATTCTGCAAAATATACCACCCTTCATCGGCCACAGCTACGATTGGTTGAACTCTGTCATTGTGCTTGTAATGCCATCTTTCTGGTATCTCCTCCTTTTTATAGACCGTTAGATTAGGATGGGCACCGGCCAGCGCATCATAGACTTCATCAAATTTACCTAAGGAGAAAGGAAGAGTGAGGGACTCAGAAGAAGACTCACATTCCAGGACAAGTCACTGAGGGCCAGGAGAAAGAATGTGAGCCATGCACAGTGACACTCCACACCCCGAAGAAGAAAGAGGCTCGAGGGGAAAAGAGAAACAGCAACTTTCTTATTAGCACATTCTCTTACAGAATAATAACAAAAAAGGCTTTTTTCAAAAACTGTACTCGATACTCTCTAAAGACTTAAATATGCATGGAGATACAAGCACTTATTTATTGTACTATAGACGCCACCTCAACACTAAGGTTTTATGCAACCCAAAGGAGAGAACACAGGTAGATTAAACAGACAGCAGCCAATTGCTGTGGATGTAGAGTAGAGCAGTGTATGTAGAGGTCAGGAGTAACGGAAGAAAACTAGGGGTGGAAATCAGCTTGAGAAATTACTGGGGGGATTAGAGAACACATCAGAACTAAAAATGTCCCACATCTTGCCACCATCTTTAAGTCCTATTTCTCAAATCCAGTTGTCAGGTCTTTGTCTCTCTGATCAACAAACCTCAACAAGAGAAAACCCACACCACCAAAACCCAACTGCCCGAGGGAATCTAACGGGCTAGTGGGAAGCTAATGGGCTAGTGGGAAGCTAATGGGTTGGCGGAACATTTGAGTTGCAAACCATGTGTACAGGCAGGCAGGCATACTTCCGCATTGCTACTTAATAGATTTTGCTTAACTCCCCCGAGAGGTCACAATTCCCCTAGGTGAGGTAGTAGAGCTTTTCAAAATCCCTTCTCTCTAAGTAGGACCAACTCTCCAGGGTGCTACAGTTTCATTCAGAAAAGCAAGCCTTGCATATTTGGCTGCATATTCTGCAACCTCTCCTCCACATGATTCCTTGACCTAGTTTTAAAGTGTTGGGGAGGGGGATTCCCAGACGTTTATCAAGAATGCAAGGCACTATTCAAAACTCCTTACAAAAATTTAAAAGAGAGAGAGAGAGAGGGAGAGAGGGAGAGAGAGAGAGAGAGAGAGAGCCTAGGATTGACAAGCACAGCCCCTAAAGTGTCAGTATTTCCAGGTGTGAGAGGAAATTAAACTCAAGAGGAAGGAGATTTTGTTTTCCAAGTCTAAGGACTAAATCTTGGTACACCGTTACGGCACAGGCAAGTGTCTTGGAAAGACCGCTGCTTACACACTGGGTATGTGTGGTGCTGTGCTCCGATCGGCATGAGGTCAGACATACCTTCTTTTGGCAGGATGGCAGCTACAGGTGAGTGATCAATCAAGGTGTAGTGCTCTTTGTCCAGGTAGCGGTCAAGTTCTATCACCCTTTGCTTAGAGCACTGGGTCATCCCATGGTCGCTCGTGACGATGAGGTTAACATTATTCCACAACTTTGCCCTTTTCAGCATCTTTATCAGATACCCTAACTTGTGGTCAACATCAGAAATAACAGACCCCATGAGAGGACTGTCAGGTCCCACATCATGGCCCGTGTCATCGGGTTCTTCCCAGTAGAGGAAACCGAGATTGATGGGATCTTTGGCTGTAAACCACTCAATGATTTTGGCAACTCTGTCTTCAAAGGAAACAGACTCATTGTAAGGTAGATAATAGGTCGGGAAACTATCGTGGATCTTCACATCTGCTCCGGGCCACATGGCCGCGCCACTAGCATGCCCTGCCCTCTGGTTTGTGATCCATATTGGTGTGGCTTCTTCCCAAAACTTAGAATCATAAATATCCATGTGCTCCAAGGAGAAGGACTTGTTCAGAATAGGGTCGAACATGTCATTTGCAACAATCCCATGATTCTCTGCAAAGAGACCAGTGACCAAAGTGTAATGGTTAGGGTAGGTCTTTGTGATGAAAACATTAGTGACTTGGTTCACATGGACACCATTTTTCATGATATAATGGAAATGAGGGGTTGGAACTTTATATAAGTAATCCCAGCGGAATCCATCAAAAGAAACTACCAGAACTTTCTGCTCTTCTGGCTGTAGAGAAAACGGAGCCGAATGGCATAGAGTAGCCAGTGTGCAAGACGCAAGGAGAAACTCTGGAATCATTTTTCAAGACCTTGATCAGCTCAGCATAAGGTAATCTGTAGAATAAGCACAAAGGAATTAATGCTGACAACTGTGATTAATACATTTTCTTCCAAACTGAGAATGACAGCGATGAGTGATCTCATTTACATCCTAAGTCACAGCCTGAAAAAACTGTACAGAACTCCATTTGACACAGGACACCAGGGCCAAAACGCTTTAGTGCCACTTTACAAACAAACAAACAAACAAACAAACAATCTTATAGTTTCCTATATTCTATCAAAAGATATTCCTCAAAGAAACAAAGGAATTACTCAAATGGACCCCACAATAATATTTAAAAAGATGATTTGTATATGTGACTTTTCAGAGACAAATTCAGGATGATTTAGAATGCTTGAAAATTTGTAGATATGGTGTGTGTCTGTGTGTGTGCGCGATGTGCGCATAGGTGGTATGTGTGCATTGTGATGTGTGTGCATGTGTGGTATGTATAAATGTGTGGTATGTGTGCATGTGTGGTATATGTGCATGTGTGATGTGTGTGCATGTGTGGTATGTGTGTATGTGTGGTATATGTGTATGTATGGTATGTGTGATGTGTGTGCATGTGTGGTATGTGTGGTATGTGTATGTATGGTATGTGTGCATGTGTGATGTGTGTGTGTATGTGTGATATGTGTATGTGTGGGATGTGTGCATGTGTGATTGTGTGTGCATGTGTGATGTGTGTGCATGTGTGATGTGTGTGATATGTGTGCATGTGTGATGTGTGTGATATGTGTACATGTGTGGAATGTGTGCATGTGGCTCTGACTTGCCTTGCTATGGTCTAGGAATGGGCAGATGTAACCTATGAGGCAGGCTGGCTTTGTTTTCAGAACCATAAGCTGTATGCAAAGGATGCATATGAGCTTAAGGTTAGATTTGCTTTTTTAAACTGTGGTTTCATCCAGACTAGAAACTGTTTTGGACATTGGTCTCAAGACAATGACTGATTCCAAACTTAAATTTACTATTGTATCTTGAATGCCACTCATTCTGGGAGCAACATTAATAATGGCCATGACGGGGAATTAAATGTATGCAGGAAACTGCAAATGACTGATCCCTGTTTCTTCCCTCTTTTCTTTTCTTTCCCCCAATTTTCTCTCCCATCTCACTAACACGAAGGAAATTATTATCAACCAAATACAATTTAATGCCAAGAAAGAATCAGTTGCACGGAACATATGATTTTTTTCCCATCTATTTTAGTTAATTGAGGTAAATAGAAGACAACTGTTTTCTTGGGGCAAACTGAAGCGAAGTATGAGGCTCTGTCTAAAGCTCGGGGATGTTCGATAATAAGAAGCAACATAATTACATGGGTGCCACAACGCAGGTGGGGGTGGGGATGAGGAAAAAAGGACAAATCTCTCATTTCTCCACGCAGAAACAGCACGGAGCCCTGAAACTCTCTAGATCTCGATTGAAATCGCCCTGGCCTTTCCAGTCCTTCCTCTCTCCAGCCTCCCCCACCCCCACCCCGCCCCAACCTAAGCAAACAGGCGCACCAATCAAAGAGCAGAGGAGTGGGCTTATGTCAGGGTGTTTGCCAGGGTGGGTGGGTGCGTCGCCTCTTCTCTACGGGGTTGCTAGGCCTCCCCGCCCCGCTGGCCGGTGACAGCCCCAGTGTGGGCCTCTGGAGGCAGGCCACCCTTCTCCGGGGACTCACCCGCGCTGAGACAGATCTGTCCTGGAACGTTTGGGACCAAGAGGAGGCAGAAACAAGGGGCACTGTAGGATCCTGTTCGCTCACCTGCACGCAGCCTCAGCGCAGAGCACCTGACTCGTCGCTGCAGCCCGCCCCGCTGCTGGAACGCCATTGGCTCCCGCCAGCTTGTCACTGTTACCAGGGTGAAAAATCCGCTCCTAGGAGTAGCTGTGCTGCCTGTCAATTAGCGGAAGCAGGGGGGCGGGCGCTGCGTGGGTTTGAAGGAGGGGGACTTGGTGGCCAGGTTTGGGGATAGGGATGGGTGGCTGGGGGCTCTTGTCACTCAGAACTGCCCTGGTAGGCCTGTTGTGTCCGTGATATTGAGGGACTTTAGTGTGCTATCCCAGTGGTTGGAGATCTGAAACTCATGTTCATTATAAGCTAATTTTATTCTACCATCTCTTCTGAGTTTTCTTCTTCCTTTATCATAAACTGATGACGTCACTCAGTAAGCTTTAATTGAAGGAGGGACATCAGAATATCCAAGCTTGCCATGAGATGGTGTTAATAATTCGAAACAGGGTCTCATTTAGCTCACCATAGTGTGGAACTCAGTTTGTAGCCCAGCATTACCTCAGTCCTAGTACCTTCCTGCTCCAACTTCCTAAATTCTGGGGATTACAGGCATGTATCACCATGCCAGGTTTTATGAGGTGCTGGGAATTAAACCCAGGTTTTCCTGGATGCCAGCTGAGCACTCTCTCAACTGAAGAATATCCTTAGCCCTCATGAATCTTTTGTTCATGAATAGCTGGTGTCAAGTATTTCCTCTATGGAAGGCTTTGGGAATCTAGTCTGTTCTGAAGCCCAATGTGTGACTTCCAAGTGTTTGCATCTTATTATAAGTTGGCCACGCAGGCACTCCCCACTCCTATCCTCCAAGCAGTAGCACCTGAAAGCTTCAGCTAACCAAATCTGTCTGCAATAGGCAGTATTATCTGCTTGATTGTCACAACTGAAGTTTCAACATTTAATCAGCTGGTAAGGCTACAAGCATCCACAGCTGTGGCCTTGGTGCCTGTCTGTAACAAATGTCTTCTGTTCTGTGTGCTGGGGCTGTGATGTTTGTAGCCACGTTCTGTAAAGGAATTGAGCCCTTTGGTCTTAGCCTTTGGTGTATTTCTAATGAGGGGACAGTCTCAACTCTAGCCATGGGCACTTGCTAAATTGGGCGGCACTGCCCTGAAGGGCATTTGGGCACTCTGCCATGGGGATTTTTATCATTTTCAACACGTGGGAAGGAGGCGGAAAGGGAGGTTGTTTCTGCGTGTAGCCAGACCCAAAACCATGAAGCTGCACAACTTGTTCCGAAGCCCCAAGTCCTGACCTTTGAAACTGCTCAAAGTTGGAAGGAGGTGGTTCAGTCTAGTAAGTCCTTATCTCCCAGCCTAAGAAGCCAATTCCTTGTTCACTCCAAAGAAAGAAAACCTGGAAGAAAAAAAAATCAGGGGTGAGAATGGGCCTGTTTCTATGTGGGTCATTGAGAATTGGAGGCTCTGCTCACGTGACAGGCTGCCATGCTCTGCAAACTTTTTATGGAAGTTGGGATTGTTTCCCACCCGCCACGCTTACTAAATTGTACAGTGTAGTTGCTAAGCACAGCTCAGAACACAGAAGACAACTCTCCGCGGGCTCAGCGAGCTCAGGACCTACTTCTGGATCTCCATACAATAATGTCTAGTGGTCAACTGGTAGGCTTGAATATAACTCACTTTCCCAGTGGGCAGGGTCTGGCTCAAATAAGGAATGATTGTTGAGTTTTTGTCGACAAACTTCCTGCTTCCACATCTGTACTCTGCCAGTTGTTTGAATTTCTGTCCAGTCACAATAGCTACTGAGCAAGTTATGTCAGCATGGGTTAGAAAGGTTCCTTTATTTCAATGGAAATAGCAGGATAATGTCAGAAGTAGGGATGCATGTCTGAACACAGAGCAACAGGATTCACTTTCGTTTCACAGGCTTGGGGTAGGGAGGTCCCTCTACCTTTTAAAGTCCTCAGAGAAATCTGACATACATTTGGGGACTAGACCATTCTCTTCCCCAGGACTGTAAGGACATTGTGCTAGCACTGGAATAATGCAGTTTATAAAATAGCAAAAACAAAACCAACTAGCTGTATCAGAGAAGTCTTTTTTTTTTTTTTTTTTTGACCTAGAATTTATGGTAAGAATAACTAATTTTAAAGGCAGCGGGCAGGAGAGATGACTTAGCAGTAGGAAGAGCCTGCTGTTGAGTTGGTTCCTGGCACCCATGGCTATTGGGCAGCTGGGCTGGCTGGTTTTATGTCAACTTGCTATAGTCATTTTGGAAGAGGTAGCCTCAGTTAAGAAATGTTCCTACCTGCTTGGCCCATGGGCAAGCCTCCGTGACATTTTCTTGATTGACATGGATGTGTGAGGGCCAGTTCACTGGAGATGGTGCTCCCCTGATCTGTACTGGTCCTCCTGAATGCTTTAAGGAGGCAGCCGAGGAAGCCTCGAGGAGCGAGCCAGGATCATAGTATTCCCCCATGACTTCTCCACTTCCTGCTTTCCAGTTCTTGCCCTGACTTCCTTCAGTGACGGACTACAATATGGAAGTATAAGCTGAAACAAACTCCTTTCTTCCCAAGTTGATTTGGTTGTTGTGTTTTATCACAGCAGCAGATCCCTAAGAGCAGTGGCTCACAACTGCCTGTAATTTCAGCTTCGGGGGCTCCAATGCCCTCTTCTGGCCTTCTTGGGTAAGTGCACTAATAACAATAAAAACAAATCTGAAAGCAAAACCAAAAATAAACCCAACAACATCAGGTTCATGTTCCAGGTCACTGTACTATAAAAACAAACACAACAACAGAAACTAAAAGAAACCCCATTTCTTAATCCTTTATAGAACATTCTGCAAGATAGGGCTCTCATCAACTCAGTAAGCACAAGTATGCACTTGGACTGAAAGGCTTCTAGAAGTTACCGAAGCTGACCAAATATATTGCCCCCACCCAGGCTCCAGTGTGTAAGAAATAAGGACTGTGGAGAGAGACTCTCAGACCAGCTGAGCTGCCTGATCAAAAAGCAGCCCTTTAACCTGTTGACCCTCTGCAGGCTGTGCAGTGTGCTCCAGGGATCCAGTTTTCAATGGCTAACACCCACGACAGCGTGGCTTTTGGTGATGCAATTGTTGCTGTGTCATTTCTGCTTCTGTGAGCAACCCCTTGTCCATACTTCTACAAGTAACTCCAGCAAAGGTCTTTCACCCACTTGGATTTTGGTGGTATCCATGCTCTGCTTCTCTCATTGGTTCCTATTTGGGGTGAGTGGATTTTGTTCACATCTCTCTAGGAATCAGATCACATGACATCCTGAGATGGTGGAAGGAGAGGGCCAAGTCCTGATATATGGAAACTTTGATTTCCATACACACACTGTGGCCAGTTCCTTTCCTCCCTATCCCACACCATGGATAAATACAGTGCTAAAAATAAAAATTCTAGGCCACCTGTCTTAGTTAGGGTTTTACACCTGTGAACAGACAACATGACCAAGGCAACTCTTATAAGGACAACATTTAATTGGGGCAGTCCATGGCAGCTTCCAGGCAGGCATGGTGCAGGAGGAGCTGAGAGTTCTACATCTTCATCTGAGGGCCGCTAGTAAAAGACTGACTTCTAGGCACCTAGACCACCCATAAATGACACATTCCTTCCAACAAGGCCACACCTACTCCAACAAGGCCACACTTCCTACTAGTGCCACTCCCTGGGCCAAGCATATTCAAACCACCACACCATCCTAAATTACAAAGAGATACCTTGTCTAATTCCAGGTGGGTGGTAGAGTTAACAGTTCACAGGGCCATGCTGCCTACAAAGGCTCTGAGGAAGGATTGCCTTTGCCTCTTCCACACAACCTTAAGTTCTGCCTCTACCATCTCATGCTGGCCTCCCAAGTCCCTCTGTAGGATCACATACAGCTTTTTACTAGATGACAGCCATGAAAAGTGAGGTTCACTTTCTCTATAACCAATTAGACTTAATTACATATGCTAAGAACCTAGTTCCATGTCAGGTCACAATTTCAGAATCTGGTAAATTTTAATTTTCACAGGCCTAAACCAAGTACATTTAGTTAGTAGAGGCTTAATTTTACAGTCTAGCCTAAAGAAAAAAATAGAAAAATATCTAAAATGAAAGAAACGATAGTATCTAGTCAGAGAGATCATCTGGAGAGCATGCTACTGATGGGAAGGGCTTCTCCGCTACAGAAAACAGTTGACAAGTTTCTTAGGACATTAAATGCATGCTTACTAGTCCTGGGTATTTATTTGAGAAAAAGCAAGATGGAAACTCACTAAAAAACATACATATTTTTATAGCAATTTTATTCATAAAAATCTAGAAACAAGGCAGATATCCCTCAGCGGGTAAGTTGTTAAATTATGATGTGTCCATAAGTGGAATACTATTAAGAAATAACAAATAAAATCTGGTGACACAATATAATTGAGTATCAAAAGCGCTACACTAAATGAAAGAAGCCAGGTGCAAATAGAAACACACCGCACAGACTCATTTATGTTAACACTCTAGAAAAGGCAAGGAAATGGTGATAGGAGTTAGAAGGTGGAAGTTGGGAGAGGCACTGGCTGTAGAGCCAGCCAATGATAGTCACCTCTCGTGGTGGAGTTTGGTTTGCAATGGTGCTTACATGACTGTGTGGGCTGATCTGATTCATATACTATGTGCATGAAAATGTTTGCTATGGAAAGTCTGCCTCAAGGAACTATCGTGACACAGCCCCACCTCACAGTGACCCCCTTAACCTCCCATCAGGAGGTAGCTCTGATGGTGTTTGACTTGCAATGTTATTTTTTTCTTTATGAATAAATCTATGTTAATCCAGCCTGCAGGATCAGTAACAGACTCCCTGAGCAGAGATTTCCCCCCCCCCCTTTTTTTTTAGGCTAGGGGTAAATCTAATTAATTAGCACCAATTCAAAATCTAGGCTGTATGAATCTAGGCTGAAAGGACAATTGCCTATTTGTGTGTGTGTGTGTGTGTGTGTGTGTGTGTGTGTGTGTGTGTGTGTGTGTATGTGTGTGTTTGTTTGTTTGTCTTGAGGTAGGAACTTGCTGGATGGCTCACATTGGCTTCAAAATCATTGCAATCCTCCTGCCTCAGTCTCCACAGGGCTGGGACTGAAGGCATATATCATCATGCCTTTGGAGTCTGTTCTATAGCCATTTTCTCAAAAGAAGACAGATATAAACCCATTCATGATTTGGTGGCCCAGGAGGAAACTGCCTTCTACCCCAGTGGAAGAGCATGTCAATTTCCCTAGATGCCTACATGGTTCACACTCACTGTGATGCTGAACGTGCCTAGCAGTGTGGATCTATGGATTCACTCCAGAGTGGAGAGCCTCAGATTACTCTTCAGTTCCCGTGATTTTCCATTTCAGGCATTTATTTGCTTTACAAATATAAACAATCAGCTGTCCTGTGGCAAGTCGGTGAAAGTAGTCAGTGGATGAGTCTCCCTCCCTATTCTGGGACCCTGCAGCTTGCTTGAAAATTACTCAGCCTCAAGCTTTTCTTTAAGGAGGAATTTCCTAGTTGCCTCTACCAGCCATATATAGGAGGCCAATAGCATAGGTCACAACATTCAATAGTGTGCACATAGTGTGAACACCTCCTTTGTTCAGAACAACCCTAGATAAGTTGTATAGATCCCAGGTAACCATCTAGAGTTATGACACTAATAGCAGCAAATTCCTAACAACACGAGAACCTCCTCACTCTCTTTTTCTCTGCAAATACTATTAACTGCCAGTCAGTTTATGGTGTGCTTGTGTGTGTGTGTGTGTGTGTGTGTGTGTGTGTGTGTGTGTGTGTGTGTGTGTATGTGTGTGTGTGTGTATGTGTGTGAGTCTGTGTGTGTGAGTGAGTCTGTGTGTGCATGTGTGTGTTGATGGAGAATCCCAGGTCAGTTTGAACTACAAATGGAGATCCTGTTTTGTCTAAGGTGAGGTCAGGAGTGGGGTTGCAGGGCCATGCTGCCATCAGAGGCTCTAAGGATTGATTCCTTCCTTCCTTCCTTCTTCTACCTCATGTTTCTTGGTTCATTGAAGTATAGCTCTGTTCTTCACTCTGTCGTCACAAGCTGTTTGCCTAAATATGTTTGAGGCTTCCCATGGCTTATTTATACAATAGCAGTAGAATTAAGGTCTACTTTAACCTAATGCCATCTCATCTTAATTACATATTCAAAGAGCCTAGCTCCAAAAGCAATCAACCTGTGTATACTGATACACAAAGAGCTGCAAAGGTTAAATTATATAGAGTGTGTGTGTGTGTGGGGGGGGGTGTAAGCACATGACTGGAATTTATATTCCTGTGTTTCCAACTATCCGTTGTTTGGTTTTTGTGCCTTTTCTTGTTATTTATGGGCACAATGCCACAGTCATACCCTTCTCTGTCTAAGGTACATGCGGCAAAACTGGTACAAACACCGACTGCAGTCCTCGACCCCTGCTGACCTTATATTTATGCAAGGATGCCATAACACTGCCTTTACCATCGATGCCTTACGAACATATTTCTTTGTGTCCTGCACCATCAAGGAGCATGTGCAATGCAGAGGTGAGGCTGCGGAAAAGCAGGTGAAAGGACACATGACAGTGTGCAAATACTATCCACTTGAGAAATCCCTAACTTTGAGAGTGTAACCCCCCTTTTCTATTGGGTAGTCAAGCAAAATTACAATTAATCTCAATCTCTTTACCTGACCCCTCAAAATTGTTCCTTACTAAAGAAAGACTCAGGTCACCTATCATATTAGCTAAAGATCACCAAAGAGATAGAACCAGTGATATAAAGGGACTAGATTAGCATGGACACTGGCTCATCTAATTATGGACTTTGAATTCCCAAGAGTCCCACAGTACACCAGCTATAAGTTAGAGAATCTGGAAAACAGGGACACAGTTGAGTCAAAATCCAAAGGCTTTACAACTAGTGAAGCCAACAGTGTAATTCCTGCCAGAGGCCTATGACCTGGGGCCCAGTGTAGGGGTCAGATGCTGGCTATTGTTCTAAGTTCCCAAGTCCAAAGACTTGAGAATCAATAGGTCCAATGTCCAGGGGCAGGAGAAGATGGCTGTCACAGCTCAGTAAGTTAGAGCTGAGGGTGGGGGGGAGTAGGGTGGAGCATGAGATAGGGACTTCACTCCTCTGCCTTTTTGTTCTTGTTGGATCCTCAATAGGTTGGAAAGATGTTTCCATCAGTGAGGAAGAGCTGAATCTACTGGGCTCTTTGCCTAAAACCCTCATGGCCTGTTTTGTCTGTCTCAGCCCACCCTCCACCCCTTCTCACTCCTCTCTCTTTATGCTGCTGTATATATATATGAAGACCAATTTTTTCCAGCTCCTATGATAAAAGATATGTTATGACATTTAATTTCCTCTGTGGGATCTTAGCAGCATTGGCTAGAACATCCAGTGATGTGTTTTGTAGCCTGGAGCAGGCTGTAGAGATTTTTATTCCTTATAAATGATGTCAGATAAAGCCGCTGGCATTCCAGATAATGGCTAGGTGACCCTGTTGGAGCACTTTTTACACCAAAATGATAAATTACCCCTCTTGATATAAAAACAGGTAAAAAAAAAAAACTGAAACAAATAAACCTCGCAGGCTAACCTCATTTTAGGATTCTTATCTCTTCTATTCATTTGTTCCTAATTTTTCTTGGCAATTTCAACATGTTGAATCTCACATTCACTGTTTATGCTCATCATAATTTAGTGATATAGGGAAGGAAGATATGCCCAGAGTGAAGTAGAAACAAAGTTTTCCTATACATAAAGGGATGTGTTATCCTCAGGAGTCACTGGCTTGGTTGAAAATAGGCAGCCCAAGGAACCATCTGACAAGAAATAAAGAAGTGGCCTGGGAATTTGTATTGAATCTAGTATGGCGAGTGTGGACCCCTGTCTTTCCTTCTCTTCTACGTTAATTCTTCGACAGACTTAGAAGGTTTCTATCCTAAAGAAGAAATGCAACAGACATACTCACTACAGGACATATGGATCTCCTCCTATGACCTGCATGCAAGCTACTGACTGCACTCCATTCCTATTGCGTCCCCAGCAGCATCCAAGACCTGTTATGAGATGATGCAGAGTATCACTGGGAGTAGGGGCTGCTTATTCATCTAGTGGCACTAAAAGAAAACATACTTATGGTAACAGTGTACAACAATCCCTTCACCTGAATTTCCTAAAGCCACTATAGCATTCCCTTTAAGTCATTTTACATGCTTAAATTTTACGTTTTGCAGCTGATATTTTCATATCTCCTCCACAGTGTGTGTGTGTGTGTGTGTGTGTGTGTGTACATGTATGGTAGTTTGAATGAAAATGGCCCCCATAGGCTTATAGGGAGTGGTACTATTGGGAGATGTGGCCTTGTTGGAGGAAGTTTATCACTGGGGGCAGGCTTATGGGTTTCAGAAGCACAAGCCAGGTTGGTAGCACCCTTTCTTCCTGCTGCCTTCTGATCCAGCTGTAGAACCCTCAGCACCATGTCTGCCTGTGTGCTGCCATGCTTCCTGCCATGAAATCTCTGAACTGGAAGCCAGCCCCCATTAAATGTTTCCTTTATGAGAGTTGCCATGGTCATGGTGTCTCTTCACAGCAATAAAACTTGGGGGGGGGGACGGTGTATGGAAGATCCCAGGCATCCTTCTTCAAAACTGACACCCATCTCATTGTTTGAGACAAGGTCTTTCACTGGCATGGCATTGTCAGGATGAGGAAGGCTGGCTATCGATTGACCATTGAGCATCAGAGACGCATCTTCCCCACTGATTCCCACTGTGGTCCCCACTGCTGGGATCACAAAAGCAGCCACTGCACTCTGCTTTTTAACTCGTGTATTGGGGTCCAGACTGGGATCCTCACTCTTGCGCACAAAGCACTTACAGACTGTGCTCTCCTCAGCCTATGCTCACACTTCCTTGAAATGGCTAGCTCCTGTCCTCTCACACCATTCAAATGATTTGTGGAAAGCAAGATGTATAAGGCATATTCTCCATTACCAAGTGTGGTGGTTGGTTTTGAAACCTTGATTGACTTCACTGAGAAGAGATGACCCACCGTGAGTCCTGGCGGTACCATTCCATGGGCTGGGGCTTTGGACTGATTAAAAGTGGTAGAGGAAACAACCAGAAGACCAGATGAACGATGCATCATACCACTTTCTTTACGTATTTTTCCACCAAGATGTGACCTGGCAGTTCAGGTTCCTGCCGGTCTTGTTCCTGTTGCTGTGACTCTGTCTTTAGAATGAACAGTACCCCTGAAACCATGAACCTAAATAGGCCCTGCTACCCTTAAGTTGCATCTGGCCAGGTATTTGGGCACAGGCCTGAGAAACGTAATTGATGTGAGAAGTGATAGTGAGATGTGGGAGGCTGCCACTTCTGTAAGGGATTTCATCATGGGGATCCCAGGTCTTTGGAACTGTTGCATGGGAGGAACATGGAAGAGTTTAAAGCCTCAGGGACTAGAGAAATCCCAGATTTACACAAGCAAGCTTAATGGGTGGCCCTGCTTGGGATGAAGAAGACTCTAACTGGTGGGGGTGGGGGCAGACTGTAAAGACTCTACCTGTGTGTTTCGAGAAGGGAGCAAGGCCATTCTTAGGAGCTGGGCAAGGCCATCCCTTTTACATTCTTCGAACATCTGCTGGCTTTTGTCTCTGTCCTAAAAATGTAAGCAAGGCAATTTTTGACATGAGTGGACTAACTTGTCTTCCGGAGGGAATTTCAAGACATGTTCACCATTGGTGTGGTATTGCTTAATGCATTTCCTCAGACTCATGGTAAGAGAGAGAAGAGAGCCGAGGTATGGAACGTCTGTGGTTCTGTGGGAGGGTAGAGTGGAGCCAGTTAAAGCTGCTGACAGTAATGTGACACGTGGTAAGAAAAGGGACTTTAATGGAGTTCAAGTAGAGGACAGAGTGAGTGCACAAAGTGATGATAATTGTTCAAGAGATCAGTGCCACTGACAATAAGGCTCGAGCTCAGCACTGGGCCATTAAGAAAGGTGCCCATCTGCTGAAGACTGCCTTATGAAAGTGCAAACTCATTTGAAGGGAGAGAGCCTAAACTGAGAATGACATTGAAGGGGTCTCTTGGTCAAGAACAACCACTAGGGATGGAGTGGGGGGGGTGGGGGGGTGGTGGAAGGTGGTGGATTCAGTAACAAAGGCACAAAAAAGGAAGCTGTCACAGATTGGGTCCAAGTTTGGCATGCAAGATCGGGAGCATGCCAAGCAGGCAAATAACTTGGCATCCGTAGAGAGGATCTCTTATGCAATGTATAGAAGCATCACCTGCCCCAAAAAAAAACCCACTGCTGGCCTATTAGCTTAGGCGGGGTAAGGAGGTGGGAGTTCTGGTACAGAGAGAGGATTTCTGGGATAGAATCAATCATGGAAGGGATTCACCATAAACTCTGAGGAAGACGGTCACATGAAACTGAGGAAGTGGTAACGGGCCACATGGCATGACAGAGAAAAGAATAAATGGGATAACTAAGTTATGAGTTAGAGGAAATGAGCCTACTTCATTGGCCTTGTCACTTATTCATATATTAAAAGTCTCAGGGTCATTATTTTGAGGAATTTGGGCATGGGTGGAAAAGCCCACAGTTACAGCCATCATTGTTCATGTAATGCTTGCTTTGAAGGGATAGGAATGAGGGTGTCCTAGAGTCTTGTACAAAGCTTCTTAAAAGCCCCAGAGCCCAGGAAATTTGTAGGCAGGTTGGATTCTCTAAAAGGAGCTTGCAAGAGGCCGTTGTATGAACTTGTGAATATGAAGTCAATGTGGCAAGGAGTTCCTAAGATACTGGAAATATTCATCATATTCCAAAGAAACCTGAAGGCAGCAAATGGAGTCGGTGTCAAGAGAGGCAACATGCATCTATGACACCACAGGCTGGTGAGTACATCTGTTCAAGACCAATGGAGCCCAGATGGTGCCACCATACCCCAACACACACACACACACACACACACACACACACACACACACACACACACACACACACACCATACTGCATGCAGACTGGCAGGATTTAGCATCTGCCCTGTTGGTCTTGCTTAGGTCCAATCTGTCCTCTGCAAGTTTGTTCTGTGACATTGTGTATCTGTATTTGTATCATGTAGTTAGATTTGCAGTCTACAAATTCACAGTCCAAAGTTTGCCTTCAGCCTCTGAAGAGACTTTGGCCATTTGAACGATGTTAGAACTGTTGCAACTTCGGGAAGTTCTTAGAAATGAAGTAAGTATATTTTGTATTATAAAATGTCCACGAAGCTCTGAGAAACATAGGTAAAAGTGGAATGGTTTAGATTTGTTTATGTTCAATTGATGTTTATATTTAGATTTCAAGAACAGAATTGGAACTGTTGATTTTAATGATAAACTTGATGGAATGGAGAAACACCTAGGATATTAGGGATGTGCGTATCTTTGCAAATGTTTGTGAGGGTCTTTTCCAAGAGGAATGGTGTGGGAAACCCATCATGAATGTGGATGATACTATGGATTTCTCCTGTCTCTGCTCCTATTCCACAGAAATACAAGCATCCTTGTACTCAGGCTGCGGTCCACTTTGAGAGACAGACAATGTCCCCTGAATAAATCATTCCTCCTATAAGTTGATCTTTGCCAATTATTTGGTCACAAAAAATAGAGAAAAATAACTAATCACGTCATGTTAGGTACCAGGAAGCCAGCCCCAGATATTTCTATAACATTTCATCACGTTGCTGGGCTAGCCATTGCTTCCAGAATGCAACCATTTTCACAGCTGCAGATAAAATAACCTCACTGTGAACTGTCATCTGGAAACACCCTTGTTGAAACATGCTTGTGTAATTCTTGACGAGCAAAGTTAGGAGTAAGTTCCTTCAGGAAATCCCACACTCCCTCAACCTTCCTGTTCATATGGCTCCCACGATGGCCTCCATACTTGGGTCATTGTTCTGACACTAGAATTCTTGGTTGATGTACCAGATAGCCAAGATGAAGCCCAATGCGTCTTTCATCCTTCGGTGGTTTGAATGAAAAATGTCCCCTATAAGATCACGTAGTTCTCCACCTGTTCTCCAGTTGGTGGAGCTCTTTGAGGAGGTGATGGGAGTGTTAGGGGGTGGAGCCTCCCTGGAGGAAGTACATTACTGCAGGTAGACTGTGAGTGTTGTGCTACTCCACTGCCTGTTCTCTCTTTCACTGCTTCCAGTGTGTGGATGAAAATGTGACCAGCCAGCTTTCTGCTCCTGTTAACCATGCCTTCCCTGCTCGTTGCTATGCCTGCCACACATCCCTGCTGCAATGGAACCAAATAAGCCATTTTCCCTCGAAGTTGATTTTGGTCATGATATTTTATTACAGCAACATAAAAATAATTAATATAAAGTTTACTGAATGGGTGAAAGATCTCCCATCAGTTACCTTATGGGAGCCACAATTGTGTTGTCTTTGGAGGACAAGAACCTTGTGTTTGCTTCATAGTACTGGGGTCGGCACATGTAGACTTGCTCAATGTTTTTATCTTACTGTCCCTTAGTCTTTGAGGAGGAAACTTCATCAAGTTAAATACAGCTTATGTATGACTAGTTTGCCACATCTGGGAATGAAGTATTCACTACAGCTTTCTAGTAAATCATTTTATTTTTAGTGGAATTATCTGAAGTGTGTCTGGGATATGGGATTGATTTGTCTGATGGAATAGATTCAGGAACGGACAGCCTGTGTTTGGCTCATAATCACCGGGAGAGTTCAGTCTGTGTCAGGAACAATAAGAGGTAAGATTGTTATACCATGTGCACCACGAGAAAGGGAAGAGGATACATCAGTGGGCTTGTGAAACAGCAAAATCTTTTACTAGTCACACCACGGAAGTGTGGCCTCTAATAGATCAGGGCCACCAGATAAGGACTCAGCACACCACATAAGTGTGGTCTCTAATAGATCAGGGCCACCAGATAAGGACCCAGGAGCGCTGTGTATTCTGGCAACCCCTAGTAGAGGCTGAAGATGGCTTATAAGCATAAAATCCACAAGCATCTAAGCCAAGTTACAGTTATAATATTTACCAGTCAGAAACTCAGGGACTAGGGACTTTCCCAAGTGTTCTATCTTTTTCAACTGTCATTAAATCTAAGTGCTTTGCCCAAACAAGCCAGTTAATTTGCTCTTTCTGTTGTTAGGAGCAGGCATTATATTTTGAGTAGCTCTTGTTACGTAGAAAGGGAGTTGGTCAGCGTAGGTAAAATGGAGTCTGAAGTCAAAAGGGTCGCACTTAAGACACCGTCCTTTGTCTGTCCCCAACAAGATTATAAAGTTGTTGAAAAGTCAGCCTAGTAGTCAGTCAGGCTAGCAAAGTTGTATTTTGTACCTGCAGTCAAAATGGAATCATGAAAAATTGTTGAGAATTAAAAAGAATTCATATGAGTCTATACTATCTATAAACAGTGACTGTAAATAAAAGTTTATTTTTACATGCTGACTTTTGTCTTGTTTTAATTAATAAATAATCATAGCTATCAAAGCTTTTAGTAATTTTAGTTTTACTAAAAGTTAAATATATGAAATTAGTTTTAGGAATAGAATACCACATAAGAAAAAGAAGTGAGAAGAAAACTGGCATGGACATACCAATAGGCTAAGCACAGAAGATGAGACAAGAAGACAGCTAACTTCAGGCTAACCTGGGCCATGTTTCTATGTAACAAGAGCTACTCAAAATATAATGCCTGCTCCTAGCAAGCTTTGCTAGTATCCCCAGAAATAATTTTTTAAAAAAGGCAGAGAATGAATGGAACATAATCAAAGACCAAATCAACCTTGCTGCTTAAAACATGTCCCAAACTCAACTCACCCATCCTGTGGCTTGTCCATGTTTATAGTTTTTTTTCTTTCACAGACAGCCTCTGTTCAGTGTAAACACACCAGTGATCAAACGAACCCTGTTAAGATGCAAACACAGAGAAAGCCAAGTTCCGCAGCCGAGAGTCTAAAGAGGCAGTCAGAAGATTTAACAGTCTAGAATAGCATTTTTTATTGGAACACAGGTATGGATTTCATTCCATCTGGAGACCATTCAAGCATAGACCATTAGCCTGCGGTGCCTTGAAGCAGAAAGAAACTATAAAACTTTATCATAATAGTTCTTGAGAAAGTTGAAGAGGAGTATCTTGGGGGCTGTCAGGGATATAATTCTAGAAAATGGAGGTGAAGTTGAAATAAAACGTAAGACAAAAGAAGTTGCCATATGAGATGCTAGACCCTGGCTCTTTCCAGCTCTGCCTCTTCCCTACTGTATCCTCACTGCCACCAGTGGCATCTTAGAATGCTTCATCTTTATGTGTGCCTTATTTTTAAATCACACTAGCCTAACTAGGCCAAAATAATGGAGAGAAGTTATATGAAGGAAAGTTACTAGAACCCCATGGAACCGAGAATGATCATCTTGGCTTACTGTTTTTGTGGAGCACAAAAAGAATAGAGTTTAAAGGGATGGGGTGTGGGATACCTGAGTGGATAAGAGGGCTTGCTGCTCAGGTGTGAGGACCTAAGTTCAAATACCCAGCATCCAAGTTAAAAAAAAATCCAGGTGTAGTCATTCAAGCCTGTACCCCTCGTGTTGTGGCCAGAGACAAGAGGACCCCTAGAGCTTGCTAGCTGTCTGCCTAGGTCAAAGGAATGAGGTAGAGATTTACAGAACAGGAAACCTGACTTCCCTCCTCTTTTCTCTGCATGGATGTGTGTGCTTTTACACACACACACACACACACACACACACACACACACACACACACACACACACACCATTCCTGTTATTCTCCCTTACCTACCTACCCACCTCTTATTTTTTTCCCAATCCTGAAAGCCTTTCTTCTTCTGCACAAATATCTTCCCATAGTCGTTACATTTTAAATTTATCTTTTTTTGTCCCACAGGGTTTAACTAGGCCTTCTGTGTGACGATGGGTCTGGAATTAGCCATTGGATAAGAATTGGATTTTCCCTTTCTTTAATCTCTTTGTGTTTTCTACGAATTCAACCAATTCATTCCCATCCTTTCTAAGTTCATCCTGACTTTTTTTCCTTTTCCCTCTTTCAGGACTTCTTTGAGTCCTTTGAACATGTTTATAGTTGTTCTTTTGAATTTTACATTTTAAATTTAATCTAAGTTATTATCTGTGGGACCACGACTACAGGATTGGTGACGTGTCGGGGACATGCTGTCTTGGTTTTGCACGGCATCCATCCTGTGATCATTATAGTTGAAGATGCCTTTAGAGGTCGATAAATGTCCACTGAGGGCATCAATTGGCCCCAGAATGAGACCCAGCATTCAGGTTGCTGCCCTTCCTCGTTCTGGCGCTTCCTTCTCTAGGAGTTTCCTTCCTACTCTTCTGTGTGTTTCCTTAGCATTTGACGCTGCTGTTGACACATAATTGCTAAGTTCTTACTTAAGTCTATGCAGTAGCTAAGTTATTTTCATTTTATCATTTTTCTTTTGTTTAATTAATTAACTAATTAATTAACTAAATTTTTTCACTTTACATCTTTATCACAGCCTCCCTTCCTCCAGGTACCCTCTGCACATGGCCCTCCCCCCATTCCCCTTCCCCATCCCCTCTGAGAAGGCGGAGTATCCCTTATATCAACCCAGCCTGGCACACCAAGTCACTGCAGGCCTAGATGCACCCTCTCCCACTGAGGCCAGACAAGGCAGCCTAGTTAGGGGAATGGGATCTCCAGGCAGGCAATGGGCAGCCCCAGCTCCAGTTGGTGGGGACCTACAAGAAGACCAAGCTGCACATCTGCCACATATGTGCGGGGGGAGCTGGGGGCTAGGTCCAGTCCCTGCTTGTTGGTGGTTGGTGGTTGAGCTAAGATTTTACATGAGGACTGAGGTATGTGTGTGGATGTTTGCCTGCATGTATATAAATATACCACATGTGTGTCTGGTGTCTGTCAAGTCCAGAAGAGGGCATCCAATCCCCTAGATCTGGAGTTGCAGAGTTGTGAGCCACCCTGTGGATGCTGGAACCCGATCCGGATCCTCTGCAAATGTTTTTAACCAAGGAGCCATTCCCCTAGCCTGTGTGTTTTCTTTTTCTTTCTTTTAAAAATGAACTTTACTTTTGAAGGCACATGTATGTGTTTGCATAGGTACCTGCTGTATGTGTTCCTGTGTGTTCATATGAAGACACCAGGGGCTGATGTCAAATGTCTTCTTCTAGGATTTTCCCCATTACTTTCTGAGACAAACAGTTACACTAGCTAGCCAGAAAGCCCCAGGGCTCACACACACACACACACACACACACACACACACACACACACACACACACACACACACACATTGCTCCCTAGTGCTGGAATTAGAGACACATGCTACATTACCCTTATGTGGTATGAGAGATCTAAACTTAGGTCTACACACTGAGTCATGCTCCTAGTTCCTAGGTTGGACATAGTTTGAGAGTGTCGGCCAAGGTTGCATGTATTGGAATTTTGGTCCTTCGGGTGACAATATTAAGCAGTGGTTACCCTTTCCAGGTAGAACTCTCTCAGTGAGAGGTTATCTACATCCTTAGGAAGGGTCAATGTAGTTCACTCTAGTTGCAAGGTCCTGCCTCACCTGCAACCACTCCCTCTCACAGACATGCCACCTCATAATGCCACCTTCCATTGACTTAGACAACCTGGACCTTCACTTCAGTGTCAAGTGCTATGGACTTCCCATAGCTGAAACCCTGAACCAGATAAACCTGTCTAGTACGCCTCAAGTTTTAGCAACAGGAACACAGCACATTTACTTTGTTATCTGTATAAGAGACCTGTGCGGTAGGCTCTGTCGTTAACTTTTATATGAATGACAAAGGTAGATTTAGCAAGGTCAACATCTTGCCAAGCCACAGAGCTGAGAGCCCTGAAGCCTCTGCCTACACGTGGGTCTATTGCTTTCCAGTGCGCCTGTTCTGAGCCATCTGTTGTCTAGCAATGTTAGCCTCTGGCTATATCTTGCCTCCTCCGCTTGTCTACAGATTTTCAGAGGGCAGAGACCAAAGAGTCTTTAACACCCACCATGACCTGGAACGAGGCATATGCTCAGCTCAGTATTTCTTGAGCAAGGGAAGTGGGTTAAACCCTAGGGGAAGGTTTTACAAGCCACACATAATTTCTCAATATGAGGGAGGACTGCTATCCCACATTCATGAAGCTGTGGCTAGGATCTGATTACAGAAAACTTTGCAGGGCTGGGCAGAAAGCCCATCTAGTAAAACACTCAACTTGTAAGCAGAAAGGTCTAAACTTTAATAAATCTGGGCAAGGGATCACATGCTTGTAATCACAGTAATGGGGAAGCAGTGATCCCCAGAGCTTGCTGGCCAGCCAGCTTAGTCCATGAAGTGATGGCTAGGCCGATAAGAGACCTTGCCTCAGAGTAAAATCAACAGTGCCAGAATAGCAATACCTGACCTCGTCACTCTGGCATCCACATGCATGCCCACACATGTGTATTGCACTTCCTCACATGTGTATGACTGCATGAATGCATCGCAAGTGTCTAGACAAACACAAAAGACTAAAGACGGAATGTATGTTGTATGTCTTTCCATGAATAGTCTTTCTTTTAAATTTTCTACTTAAAATGAATTCAAGGAGAGAGAGAGAGAGAGAGAGAGAGAGAGGTGAATGTGAGTCCATCACTATGGTTATTTAAATGAGAAATGTCTCTCTATATACTCATCAATTCAGGCTAATGTCCACAGGAGGCCAGCCGGTGGCACCCTTTGGGGAGGTTTAGGTAGTACAGCCTTTCTGGAGGAAGTGTGTCACTGGGGGTGGGATTTGAGATTAAATCCTCAGCCTACTTCCAGTTTCACTCTCTCTACTTTGTTCTTGTGTTTGTAGATGTGGGTTCTCAGCTTCCTGCTCCTGTCACCATGTCTGCTGCTCACTGCCATGACTCTTACCATGACAGGCTCTTAACCCTCTGGTCCTGCAAGCCAAAACCAACTCTTTCTTCTATAACTTGTCTTTGGTCCTGGTGATTTATTACTGCACTAGGAGAGGGATGAGTAAAATCAGACTATACATTCTTTCTCAACATGAAAAGCATACAGGCCTCTGTAATTAAATCTCATACATCCCCAAATTATGTTCAGAAAATTCACTTCCTCCAGGATGACCTCTTACAGGTAAATACTGCATGATGAAATGCATCATGGAGGAGATCTAATTTTCTATAGCTCAGAAGTGAACTCTTACCAGGGGCAATCAATGTCTGATCCCTGAAGATCCCTGCAGAACAAGGTCCTAGCTAGGCTTTCAGGGTAGTGCTGTCACCCAATGCAACTCCCTCATGCTCCTGTCCAAGACCTGACTCCTGAGACTCTTCAGTGTGTGTGACAGCGCATGAGAGTGCTGGTTCATTTTTGCCATCTTGACACAAACCTAGACATATCTAGGAAGAAGGACTCTTAAATGAAAAAAAAATGCCTCCAAAAGTTTCTCCTGTAGGCAAGTCTTTTGTGTATTGTCTTGATTGATATGGGAAGACCCAGTTCACTGTGGGCAGTGCCAATCCTGGGCTGGTGGTCCTAGGTGGTATAAGAAAGCAGTCTGAGCAAGCCATGGGGAGGAAGCCAGTAAGAAGCATTCTTCCATGGCCTTTGCTTCAGTTCCTGCCTCCAGGCTCCTGCCTTGGGTTCTTGCCCTGACTTCCCTTGGTGACAGACAACAAGCTGTAAGCCGAAACAAATCGTTTCTTCCTCAAGTTGCTTGTGGTTGTGATGTTTTCTCACAGCAATGGAAACCTGACCACATATTAAGTACTATCTAGAGTTCTGCTGCTTCCTGGTAAATCTCACTGGGTGACTCTCAGATAATTGAGTTAGCATTTTCTGATCTGTTAACTTCTAGAATCCGGCCGAGCATGGTGGTGCATGCCTTTAATCCCAGTTTTCAGGAGGCAGAGGCAGGTGGATTTCTGAGTTTGAGGCCAGCCTGGTCTACAAAGTGAGTTCCAGGACAGCCAGAGCTATACAGAGAAACCCTGTATCACTCCCCCCCCCAAAAAAAAAACTATTAAAAAAAACTTCTAGAATCCGTTGGCCATTCCTTGTTCCTCTCCCTACATCAGTGTGAGCTATGATAGAGAGTTCTGTATCCATGCTCTGACCAGAAACTGCAAGAATACAGGCATCAGAATGTCAAGGTGTTGAGTAGGAAGACCTAGGATTGAGAAAAGATAGAAAAGATAAAAAGGAAGATAAAAACAATACCTGGGACCAGGAGGTCTTCCATAAACTGATGATTTATGCCAAGCAAGATTATTAAGAAGTGTAACATCCTATATACTATTTGCAGAGGGAAAGTGACCAAGGTCAGTAGAGAGTGAAGTCCGACAAATGCCAGCAAAGAGAATGCAGGCTACCTCAGACACAGCTGCTTTAGAAACACAGCCCACAGTCAGAGTCGAGTCCACAGAAAACACAACACTTGACGCCTTCTCTCCTTCCAGGCACTGGCTTCATTCTCAGATCAGGATGGCCAAACTTGCACTTAGCCAAGGACACAGAGCTACAGTTCCCTTTGTCTTTTCATCAGGGCCTCTGGGAAAACCGTGGGTCAATCTAGCTCCCCACAATGCTCAATATTTTTTCCCTGTATTAGTAGACCTTCTTATCTCTTCTTGCAGGAATGGGTATTTAGTCCAGGGTAAAATGTCTTCCCACTGGGACCATCACAGAGTTCTGCATTCCTTTGGGGATGGGTTCTATGTTTGTATTTGTGACCCTACCTGCTAACACTATCATCCTGCAAGGGGGATTGTTGGGAACACTAATGTAAGGAAAGTTATGCTGTGTTCTTTCCTATCCATAACCCTCATTAGTCCCAAGAGAGATATAAATGTAGCCTTAAGGCCGTTAAGTGTTTGAGGGGAGCATGAAGGATGTCCAGCCTCAGCAGCTGCCGAGTAATTTATAAGCCATAAGTGCATATACTTGTCTTTTGTGTTTGTATAGTCCCCCAGTGTCTTTATCATTAACATGATGCTTTGGTTTGGACAAGGTGAATTCCCATGCTTTGGTGCAGTTGGCCATTTCCTCTCTCTTGGTTTGCATTATGAAGAGCAGAGGCCCTCCATCATCTTCAGGATGCAGGTTCTGTCACTTCTGCTTGTGTCCATGGCAATGGTTCAGCCATCATTCTATTTGAGAATGATGAGCTAGGGGAGTCTGTCTCTGAAAAGCAGTTGCAGTGTTCTGTTGGTGATGGAATTGTGAAAGTTGGCTTCCCAACTTTATCTGTACTTCTGTTCTTCAACAGAACTTCACACATCCCCTGTATCAACTCTCAATCTTTTGAATCTTATGGGAATTCTCTCCACTGTGGTTCCAAGGTGACCAGGAGAATGGTTTTTCTTCTCTGACTGATATTGCTAGAAGGTGTTTATAGTCACCCACAGTAGAAAGCCAGCTGGCTATCTTGACTGAAACAGAATCACCCCTCCTCCAGTAAGGTGTCTTCAAGAGATATTGTCAAGGTCCTCAAATGGGAGGAGTTGGAGAGTCATGCTTCTCCAGTTACCACAAGACCTGAACAAGTTTCTTTTTCATTTGCCTCATTATCCACAGGAAAGTATGTTGTGCTTGTAGACAGGAACCTAGCATGGCTATCCTCTAGGAGGCTCTACCAGCAGCTGACTGAGACAGATGCAGATACTTAAAGCCAACCATTGGGCCGAGGTCAGGGACCACTATGGAAGAGTTAGGGCAAAAATTGAAGAAGCTGGAGGAGATTACAACCCTATAGGAAGACCAACAGGGTCAACTAACTCGGAATTCTGGGAGGTCCCAAAGACTAAGCCACCAACCAAAGAGCATACAAGGGCTGGTCTGAGGCCCCCAGCACATATGTAGCAGAGAACTGCCTTCTCTAGTCTGAGTGAGATAGGATGCACCTAACCCTGTAGAGACTTGGTGCTCCAGGGAAGGGGTATACCCTGGGGGAACACCCCTCTAGAGGTGAAGTGAAGGAGGGATGGGGTGAAGAACTCTTGGAGTGGAGACTGGGAGTGGAGCAACATTGGGATGTAATTAAAATAAATAAATAAAAATGTGTTGCAAGATCAGAGGGTAACCCCTGGCTTTGGGTTTTCCAATCCTCCATGAGAAGTTCTCCAAGGAAGTCTGGGAATAAAGCCATGCTTCGTTAGTGTTTTTCAGTGTGTGTGTGTGTGTGTGTGTGTGTTATATGTGTACATGTCAAAGGATGATGTCATTTGCATTCTTCAATTCATTTATTTAGAGACTCTTACTGAACTTGGAGCTCACCAGTTCCATTGAGTTAGCTAATCATGTCCCAGCAATTTCCTCTCAGCTTCACCAACTCTGCCACATCTGCAAAGCATTTTCCATATGTTCTCTGGGTATGTGGACTCTGCTCCACACACTTGTTAGGCAAGTGCTTTGTCCAGTGCGCATCTCTTGGCACCACCCTGGTGGGGTTTGTGGTTGTTTTTCTGCACCTTCTGACCTAACAGTCTGCCATGAAATCAATTCAGCCTGAGGAACTTTGGACCTGTGACTTTTCTAGATGGAAATGTACACAAAGGTAAGCCTGGGATTCCAAAGTCCAAGGACAGATTAAAGTGCTAGCTACCATTTCATTTGATGTCCTAATTCTGAGACTATTTTTCAATGTGGGGAATCACAATTCATTGGTAGTTAAATCTTATGTAATGACTGTCAACTATGCTTTTAAAAGA
Organism: Mus musculus; assembly: GCF_000001635.26. Taxonomy (NCBI): domain Eukaryota; kingdom Metazoa; phylum Chordata; class Mammalia; order Rodentia; family Muridae; genus Mus; species Mus musculus. The sequence continues at coordinate 44,057,103 of NC_000083.6, read as the reverse complement.
AGATCTATTTATTTATTTATTTATTTATTCATTTATTTATTTCTGTGTGTGCATATGTATATGTGTGTGAGTGACATGTTTGTGAATGACATGGAGGCCAGAAGAAGAAATCTGATGTCCTAAAATTGGAATTATGGTTGGTTGTGAGCCCACTGTATATAGGTACTGGGAACCGAACTCAGATCCGCAGGAACAGAAAGCACCCTTAATCTCTGAGCTATCTTGAATCAGAATAGAAATGAGCAGAGTACACCAAATGTAGCAAGGGCAGATGCTTTTGGGAAAAAGGTCTCCATCCAGGACCTGCATGTAAACCAAAGGCATATATAGATACTTGAGTGTTGATTCTCAAGTCAAGTGTATTTCTAGCTGTGGACTTTGGTATAAAGAACTTGCAGAAGATCTGATTAGTCTAGCAATCCTACTGTGCAATCTATAGTTTCTTTGGGATCATACAGACATAGTTTTGATATATTATAGGTAACTGAAAATGAGGAATGTGCCTAACCCTTGCTCCAGAAACAGAGGAATGGGGACTTTAAATATATTTTTAGAAGAGTTTGCTTGTTTATTTGTTTGTTTGTTTGTTTGTTTCATTGTTTATGTATACACATGTGTATGGGGCAAGGTGCCCACATAGACCTGAAGAGGGCATAGACTCAATGAAGCTTGAGTTACAGGCAGTTCTGAGCCTCCTGATGTGGGTGCTGGGAACTGAACTGAACACCAGGCCTCTGCAAGGGCAGTGAATGCTCTTAACTGCTGGTCCATCTGTCCAGTCCTTAAACATACTTTTGAGACAATGAAGAAAGTGGACTGTGGAAGCCACTGTAAAGTCAATTTTTTTCTTGCTATAAATTTGTATGGTATATATTTATTGTACATGGTGCAGTGTTACATGAGATATGGTAATATATTTACACTGTATGTTGGGCATGATCCTCTACTCTCGTCAATCCCTCACTCCAAACACTCCTCTGTCACTCTAGGCAGTTTCACTTCTTTTATACCACACACCACACACCACCACCACCACCACCACCACCACCACCACCACCACCACCACCATCATCATCCTTCTGTTGTTGGACACCTGGGTTGGCTCTGTCACTTAACTATTATGAATGGTGCTATAGTCTCTGTGATATGCTGGAGTCCCTTGAATGAGTCGTTTGACTGAATACCCAAGAGTGAGACGACTGCGTCATGTGGTAGAATCTATTTCTTTTGACACACTACAGTTATTTCCACACCAGCCGACTAGCTCATATCCCCACTGTTAGTGTATAATTATTCCCATTTGTACTTAACCTCACCAGCATTAGCTGTTTGTCTTCTTGGTGACTGTCATTGTCCTGTCTGAATAGGAAGGCTAATGCTCCATTTAAGTAAACTGTCCAGACAAACACATTTGCAGGACTCAACACAATCAACTTTGCTATTGGTCGATTTCCTGGACATAAACTTTCTGGAAAAGTCACCTTGACTCCCAAATTTAAGCATTTGTAAGATTTCTAGATATAAGTTCTTTAGATTTAAGTTAATTTTCCTACTCTGTGATGTTGTTTTCTTAGTCACAAAGTAAGCACACAGGATCAGGTACTAGTTGTTTTTGTTGTTGTTGTTTTAGAAATTGGGTGCTGGCAAAATATGAAAGAACAAGAAGGCTTACAATAGGGATTAAATTGTCGGATTTTACTAGTACTTGGCATTTTTCCAATGAATACTACAAATACAATTTCTTTTAATTAAAGATGTTGATATTACGATTGGCCAAGTAGTTGGTAGTTTAATGAAAGCTTCCTCTGTCCTAGCCATGTCCCTGAAGAGCCACGTGATTTAGCAACACTGAGTTCATTGAATGACCTATTTTACCCAGATAATCGGAACTGAAGCATTATATTATATTAATTATGGAGCATTATAAAGCAGAATATAACACAAAAGGTAAATTTCGTGAATCAGAAAATCCTTTGTGAGAATAAGTGCAGGTGTGACCGTTTTGTCCTTATCTATGGGGGCATTTTCTATAATATCTTAATTAGGTTTAAAATTTTAGTTGTATTCAATAACAAGTATTAAAACACAAATAATGCCATGTTCAAAGTAGCTTTAAAAATCAGATTATTATTTTAAGATTTTTTCTTTATATTATGTCTATACGTGGACCAAGGGTACGTGTGCCTGAGTGCAGGAGGTGTCAGAGGCCAGGAGAGGGCATCAGATCCTTTTGAGGTAGAGTAAAAGGTGTTTATAAGCTGCCTGATGTGTCTACAGTGAACCAAGCTTTGGTCCTCTCTTAAAGCAGTCTGTGCTACGAACTGTTCAGTCATCTCTCCAGCCCCTAATGACATTGTTTTAAAATTTCATTTAAAATCAGTTAAGAACCTACAGTAGATAGGTCATGGGCCTAGGGGAAAACCTACTCTTTTCATTCTGCTAAAAAAGCATAGCATTGACGTGACCCCTAGTGATATATTGATATGCCCATAGAGCTGTGTATTCAGTCATCATCAGAGATGCTCCTTGCAGTAGATGGGAACTAACACAGAGACCCACAACTTCAGACCACCCAGTCCTAAATGGGATGTCTTCATCAAACCCCTTCCCTCAGGGCTCAGGCATCTGTGTGAAAGAGGAGGCAGAAAGATTGTAAGAGCCACTGTTGATGGATGACTCTAAGGAAACAGTGTCTTCCAGATACAACAGGACAGATGCACATATGAACTCACAGAGGCTGTGATAGCATGCATGGGGCCATGTGTGGGTTCATGCCACATGGAGTCTCAGCACTGAGAGGGACAAGTGGACACGGGGCCCAACTCCTAACCAAGACTCTATTTGCAACTGATACTTGCCGGCAAAGGGAAAATGGGTTTTCTCCAAGTGGAATGTCACTGCGTATATCAACCACGCTCTGGGGCTATCATTTTATAGTGTTTTGTTTTATGTAGGAAGGAAGGGAGGGAAAGAAGAAGAGAAGGAGAGAAAAAGAGAGAGGGAGGGAAGTTAAGTGGGTAGGGACCTGGGAGGAATTGGGAGAGGAGAAATACAATAAAAAATAACCTATAAGTTTTTTTTTTAAATTAAAAGTTCCTTTAAAAAAATCAATCAAAGAGAGATAGCGCCACATTTAATTATGTCAGGAGCAGCACATGCCACCAAGCCACAGCTGTGAGCCTTTTTTCTATTCTTACATCCTGGCTTGTCTACCTAAGCTTGGCTGACACAAGCTGGAGGCACCCACTCTTTTGTTGGGGAGTCAGTACATCCTCGTCCCTGGCACCTGTGGATGATACTATATGTGGGAAACGTGTAAAGGCACTATCTGAGGCTGTGGACACTAGAGAGACATACTCTACAAGAGGGAGCCAAAGAGAAACTTGGCTGCAGAAGAGGAAAAGGTAGTATGGCCACAGATACGGAACAGAAACTGATGTGGAGGGACGCTAAGCAATGCCAGTGGCCACAGAAACCACAAGAGACATAGAATGCCTTCCCCCCCAGGCACACTGGAGGAAGTCTGACCCTGGTGATGCCTTGCTATTGACCCCGTGACACTGACTTTGGACCTCAGTCTGTTCAACTTGTGAAAAAAATCAAGTCCTGGTGTTTTGCACCACTGTGATCATTGTTAGAGCTTGGAGCTAATACAGAGAATGAAAGTGAGACTTCTTTGCCAGCCTCCTTTAAAAGAGAGAAATCTCAGAAGTCCCATTGCCGATCCCTACCTCATACCTCCCAGTTTCCTGCCCAGATCCTATTAAAAAGCCTCTTGTTTCCTGGATGCTTAGAAATATGTGTCTGATATAAAGCTCTGCTAGCAAATAGAAACAATGTTGAGAAAAGGCACCTAACAGGGTCTGTCATAGTTAGTATAGGGGAACAGTTGGCATTGAAGCAAAATGCACCAGCTAAATGCCAAGGTCAAGCTGCTGCAGTGTGAGGGACTGGAGAGTTTACTAAGGTCCTCGAGAAAACTCTTTCATAAGCACCCAGTACTAGGCATGCTTTCTTACCTCACAAGCCATTGTGTTCTATGTTCTGTGACAAAGCAAACACAAACACTTTCTATGTGATAGGCACCTCTCAGGGATGAGGTCTCACTTTCTCATGGCTTGGATGACCTGTCAAGTCATCAGGCATGCAAGTGAAATCTTCCGTAGAGGCTGGTGAGCTTTCCTGGTAACTTTCAGCTAAAGATTCTGCCTTCCAGTTCTTTGTTCTGCCTTCTAAAATGCTGTCCACCACAAGGCAGATGTCTTCTCAGCGTCCACTTCTGTGTAACTTCAGACAGCTGACGCTAAGCATGGAGGTGTGTGCCTATAGTTCCAGCTACTCAGGAGTCTGAGGTGGGAGGTTTGCTTATCCTAGGAGTTCAAGGCCACCCTGTGCAGTACAGCAAGATCCTGCATAAAAAGCAATGTAGGCTGAGTCGGTAAATATATACTTCAAAAGTGAGTTCTAACCCCAAGAAATCAGCTACAAACTGTCTGTCCTCTCAGAGCCCTTCCAGTAGCATGGGAGGCAGATACAGAATTCCTGAAAACTTATGGGCCAGGTGGCCTGTCACAAGTGATGGCAAAATAAGAGACCATGTCTGAAGGCAGAAGACAAGGATACATCCATATACATGCTATGGAACACACACTTATATTCATGTGCAAATCACACAGCAACATATAACACACACACACATGCACAGACAAACACACACACACACATTTTCAAAAATCCAACCTGCTGATTCATGGGTAGTCACTTATATGATTTTCCTGGTGGCTCTTCACCCACTGATTTTGGGACAGCCAGGAGTCTTGCTTCTTGCCTTTAAGACCGAGTACTGTTACTGCTCGCCTCGTTCTGAGCTCTGAGTTGAACTAAAGAGCTCGGAATTCTTTGTGGCAGGTTAGTCTCAGCAGCTAAGGATGAGGTCTTTGCAAGAGACTCCTCTGCTGAGGGCATTTTCTGAAATTAAACAGTCTTCAGATGTGATGAGTTCACCATCTTCCCCAAGAAAATACATATCTTATTTTTTCTTCATTAATTTAAAAAAATATAGAAGGTCGACCCACAGAGGATTGTATAGCACAAAGTCTTAACCATCTGGAAAATTCCTGTCTTGCTGCTTTTCAGTAAGACTTCATGTAAAGAAAAGCTTCACAGCAAACACCAGGTGATGTGGTTCTGCCAAAACATAATTTATGTTGATGCACAGCTAGGGACAACTTGTGTTTGATATCTCTTACTTAAGGAATCGTTCTATTCCTACTAGGCTAGTGATTGTCTTGGCTAGTGGAGCTCTGTTGACTTGGCCATGTAGTGAGTCTCTTGAGCACAGTTGATGTTTTTCAGAGAGCAAGGGCTGTGGAAATTCAGGCTTTTAAAGGAAACTGACACTGTATCTGGGGCTTAGGAGCCTTTAGTGCTTTAGCAGGCAATAGATAAGATTTTCAAGCTGCATTCTGCTCGTTTCTGGAATAGTTCAGTAGTTTTGGGCCTGAGTTAACTGCCAAAATCTCTGCAGAGAGGTATTTGCTGCTCTAATGCTACTTATTCGTGGTATAACCAGAACTCCAAAGCAGAAGCTCCAGGGTATCAAAGTCCCTTATCATGCCAGGAGTTATGGGAGAGACTGGAAGGAGCCCTTGGTGAAGCACCAGCTGGTAGAGAGCAAATGGCTCCGACTAGGTCACTGTCTCAGTGTGCTTTCTGTTTCTCTGGTTAAATACTATGACCAAAAGTAGCTTGGGTAAAAAAGGGTTTCTTTTCTTTAGACCTCCAGAATACAGTCCATCACTGAAAGGAGGCAATGTGTAAACTTAAAGCAGGAACTCGGAGGTAGTTTATTGGCTCACTCTCTGGCTGGCTTTTGCTCAGCTAGCTTTCTGAAACATCCCAGGACCACCTGCCCTGCAGTGGGCATGCCACAATAGGCTGAGCCCTCCTCCCACCTGAATTACCAATTAAGACAGTCTCTTGCAGACATGGCCACAGGCCAATCTGATCAAGGGAAAAAAAAATCAATGCCCAGGTTCCTCTAGGTTGTGCCAAGTAGACAATAAGAATTAACTAGGGCAGACCCTAAGCTGTGAATGAGTATTACAAGAAATGGAAAACAACCGAACAACGTGGACGGTATGGGTCCTTGGTGGGGTGACACATTAGCCAACTGTCTTCTGCCATACTCCCCATTTTCTTGGACTCCCCGAGTCTCACAGGAAGGAACTCAGTGGAGCACAGACTTTCTCCCTCTTAGGATGAGGTTGATTTGTAGCTAAACCTGTCCCTTTCATCCCTTCTCTCTTCTCTACAGAGATGCCTGTATCCTGTGATTGCTCTGTGTAGAGCCTGGTTCTTTTGATCCCAAAAGTGAGGCTGGGCTATTGTGTGACTGAGCCCTCTGGTGGTCAGCAGCCATGATGTAAACAAAACAAAAACAAAAACAAAACTATGTAGAGGGTTTTGAAATTTCTAGTAGCCATAATAATATTAAAAGAAGCCTGTAAAATGAACTTTGAAAATACATGTAGCTCAGTGGTTGGAGTACATGCAATTTCAGCATACCACACTGTCTACCTCTCGATTGCTCCTTCGACACCATTGTTAGTGGTCACCGCAGTTCTAAACTTGATCTTTGTGCCATGCTGTGGCCTGAACTCTGGTGGTGCAAAGGCTAGCCTCTCAGCAAGCTATTATGATGTTCCAGGCAAGCCTGTAAACCAAATGTCCTGTGGCCAAGGATTCTCCACTGGGCCCTTCACCTTCTCTGCTTAGGCAGATATCCACTTTGCATATTTGCGTACCTACCTAGATGGTTTTTAACCTTCTGAAATATCATTCTTGATAATTCTTAGGAAGAGATAGAATGTGGGGGGGGGGGAGTAACATAATAAATGTATTCTTGTGTGCTGCTTAAGGCCAATCCTATAGAGACTTTGGAAACCCAGGCTGGTGTCTTTGATGGGTAGTCTATGTCTTGCTTTCCTCTTGTTTATCCCTTCGAGGTCCTCCCTTTTAGCGTTTGCGTTTCTCCTCTGTTGATAGATAGCCGAGTCTCGAAAACCTTGAGTTGTCTCTATCAGGGACACAGTTTTTAAATGAAATTAGTTAGAAGAGCAAATGAAACACGCCATAAATCATATAACTGTAAATCGCACAATTTCCTCCCACTAACCCCCCCGCCCCCCATAAGTAATTACCTTGGGGCTTCTGAGGTGGCCCAGAGGTGGCACACAGAGGGTTGGGTGTTTACTTGTCATGCTTGATGACCTGAGATTGCTTATTGGGACCCACATGACAAAAGGAGAGAACCAACTCACCAAAGTTGTTCTCTGACCTCTACTCTATACTGTGGCATGTACACACCCGGCCACCCTCCCCTCCAGAATAAATGTAATAAATATTGTTTAAAAAGCAGGGCAAATTTTCAGATCTTCGAGAATGATAACAGCTGTGATCTTGACCAAAAATTCAGGTCTTAAACTAGATATTTGACTAGAAAATAAACAAACAAAACAACTATGACAACAAAACTCCACCACTTTTGTTTGTTTGTTTGTTTGTTTGGTTGGTTGGTTTTTTGAGACAGGGTTTCTCTGTATAGCCCTGGCTGTCCTGGAACTCACTTTGTAGACCAGGCTGACCTTGAACTCAGAAATCTTGCCTGCCTCTGCCTCTGCCTCCCAAGGGATTAAAGGTGTGCGCCACCACCACCCAGCAAACTCCACCAATTTTAACTGTCTCTCCCCCCCTCTTTGTATCCTATGAGGGATGAAACCCAGGGCATCATGAGCATTAGCTTAACACTCTACCACTGAGCTGGATTGCCCGCCCACAGCTACACATAACAGAACACCTAGATGTAGACATGTAGAGCCCAATCTTTAGGTACTAGGTTGTCATCAGCAAAGCTTATGCCAGAGAATCATGTAATCAAATTACCAAGACTTGGCCAAAAAAATTCACCCTTATAATATTTTAAATAAATTTATGATTCTGTGCAAACCTGTATCCATAGGTTAAGCATTCATAGAAACTTCTTTTCCTCAGAGGATAAAAAGGTTGGTGGTGGCTGCAATTGGTTCTATTTGATAGTATGATCGCTGACACGTATTCTTCACTCTATCATCCTTTAGTGTTGATATTCTTTAAGCACTTGCCTCAGGAACACAGAGGGCTCTTAATGTTGTAGACACTGAATCCCAGCTGGAAAAAAAGAAGAAATTCTTAGAAAAACTGAAACATTCTGAAGTAAAATTATTAAAATCCCAACCCAGGGTTTCAACCCCACTTTAGGTTATTGAGTTCTTGGAAGAAAGACACATTCACAGCCTTTACACTTACAATACACTGTAAGCGGCACAGTAGCTGGGCAGATACCTACCTTCCATGCTGTTAGAATCTTCTGTTCCAACGATATCCCCAAATTATTACTTCCTATGTTTCATCATGGTTACTCTTAGTTCCAATTGGGCAGCCCTGAGGTGCCACACTGTCCTCTCTCTTAACCCATGGCTATTATCTCCTCTCCTGCACACTCTTTCTTTATTCCATGGTGGCTTCTTCCTTCTCTCTGCACATTTTCCTCCTCTTCCTCTTCTCCAATCCCAAGCCTGAGAAACCTAAACCCTGCTTATGTCTCTTCTGCTCAGTTATTAGGTATTGTTTTTTTTTTTTTTTAATTTACTGATCACAATTAACTGGGTGCAGGGTCATTCAGAGTCTTACTTGCTGACCTTTTCATTTCTGGGGCACTAGTCTTGGGGACCCCAAATTAGCACTGGAATATAAGCAGCATTAGGCCAATCCACTACAACATTCTATGATCCATCCCCAGCCCCACTACAATTGGTGCCATGTGTGTAGCTGCAAGAGAGTCCTGGGGAATGTGCCATTTGCTTTTTAGTTCCTAAGGTGGCAACTATGAGAGAAGGTTAAGTTGATGAACCAATGATGATGGAGGATGTAGTAGCTTGCCTGTTGGGTTGTCTTGCAGGATCAGAACATGACAAGCATTTTACAGATAACTTTTCATTTGATCCTCACAGCTGCTTTTTGCTGTATGTTCGTTCAGTGCTCTCCACTTTTAAGGACTTAGAAGAGGTCAATTAGTTTAGCCAATTCATGCAGAAGTCCCTTTGTGGTTTTGTTCACCTCCGCCATCACTGTCACTAAATAGCCACCTCCATTTCCATGCATTTTATCTTCCACATGACTCAGGAGAGCTTAATTGATAACTTTTCTCCAAGAAGGCAGAGTGAGGGAGAGGAAAGATTTCTGGCTTGGGAAATTAGGACAGCATGATATAGTTTTTGAGATAAGAAGAACATTTTTTTTTTTTGGGTCAGGCATTACATAAGCATCATCTTGGGTGGGTTTAGTAGGTGGTACCTGTCAGTCACCCAAGTGGCTGAGAGGAGGTAGTAGGTGTCTGGAGTTCAGGAGAAATTTCATATAATTAACTAATCACTGAAAGATTGACAATCACAGCCAAATCAGTACCACCTGCCTAGACTCCTTTGCTTTCAAATTAACAAGGTAAGTGGGCCTTTTTTTTCCAGCAAAGGAGAATAAATGGGGAAGATGCATGGTGGATATAAGTGACTTCTCATCTACTTACCAACACTGGTAGTCAGCATCTCAGATAAGCCCTAATGATCCCCCACTTCCTGATACCATGAGTGGATTGCACCTAGAGGCTTCTAGTGAATAAGACAAGCAAAGGCAATAAGAGGAGATCCATGGCCAAGTCATAGGCAGTATGACTTCTACCTTCTAGGGAGACTTCCTTTGTTTCCTTGGCTATCGTGCCTTGGGGAAGGAAATAGCCATGTTGTATATTTGTCCAAGGCAATGATTATAGGGTTCTCACTGACCATCGGCGCCTTCAGTCAACTGAAGATAGCAGTGCAACCCGTGAGCCTGTCAGCCCATAAGGAACAGACAGAATTCTGTTCAGTGTGTGAGCATGGAGGGAGATCCTTCACCAGCCAAGTGTTCAGACAGGCCCCTAGCCCTGTAGGCAACTTGAGAGCTCAGCATGTGGTAGATCCCTAAGTAAAGCAAGACTTCTGACCTGTAGATATGAGATAGGCCAGGCTAAATGTATGTTGCTAATCTGCTAGGTTAATGGTGACGTATTAAATGACATTAGATAAAAAACCCAAAGAGTTAAGATGGGACATAGAGCCTTGTGGCAATGAGCTGGCTCTAATGCTTGCTTAGTCCAAGAGCCAATAGACTATCTTCAAAGAGATTTGGCCAATCAAAACCTGCTCTAAAGAATCAGTGCATTTGGCTCACTGGAATGAGAAAACCCCGTGCAGGAGACAGCCATATTTGGAGCAGACTCTGAGCAGCAGCAGCTGATGCATGAACCAAGTGCACCATGGGAGCAATGGCACAATCCCAGGAACCAGAAAACCCAAACATAATCACACAGCAAAGGCTTTCAAGAGTGTTGAGGCAGTCAGATAATGATCATCGGAGTTAGAGATTTTCCTTACCTGAATGAGCAAAGAAATGAATGATGACTTTATCAGATAAATGAAAAGAAAATCAAGCTGATGAGTACAGCCTTCAGTATTCTTGTTCTGTAAGCAATTTCTTCTTCCTTCCTATAATAGTTATGGTTGGCTCACAGTTTGAGGGAGGCAGAGGAAGTCTATCCTGTGGTGAATCATAAAACAGCTGGAGCACAGAACAGCTGGTCGAATCAAATCTGCAATTGGGAAGCAAGGAGAGGTGAGTGTTGGTGGTCAGCTTGCGTTCTCCCTCTTATCAATGCCCCTGGAACATCACTGCCCACATTCAAGTTGATTTTTTTCTCCAGTAAAACCTACCCAGGAGCCTTCTCACAGTTACCCTCAGAGGCATATTCCCATTGCTAAGCTATATTGCGTTAAGCTGATCATAAAGATTAGATATATTTTCTATCTCCTTAGAGTGGTGTTCTTATGAATCATCTTGGGTTTCTATAATGTACTTCCATAAAGTCTGAAGCCTGCATGGCTTAAGTAACAAAAGTTTTGTTTGCTTGCAGGTCTGGAAGCTAAAAGTCTAAGACCGAGCTGCCCTCAGGATTGGATTCTGCTGAGGCCTCTCCCTGGCAACTGACAGCTGCATCCCAGAGTTTCTTCACATGTCCTTCCTCCTAGGTTAGGCATCCCTCTAGTGGGGAGGTCAGAGGACAATCATCAAGAGTCAGTTCTCTTCTACTCTGAGGGTCGTGGGGGTGAATTGAACTCAGGTTGTTAAGGCTTGGCTGCAATCAACTTTATCCACTAAGCCATATCATCAGTCCCCTCTTGCCCTTCTTATAAAGATATTATTCCCATAGGGTTAACTAATAATTGGACACTATCTCCAAACATACTTACATTGAGAATTGTGGCTTTATGACTGGATTCTCAGGGAGATACAGCTTAGTCAGTAACACTTGAGAGTCAATAAGTGTCTATAAAAGGTAATGTCAGACAGAATTTTTTTTATGCTTTTTCGAGGACTACTGCAATGATGGGCACAAAGTAAGACTTCAATAAATACTCATTGATCAAAATAATGAATGACAGACTACTCTAGATTCTCAGAGCTTGAGGAATCCATGAGAACAGGCAAGGTAAGCAGATGTTATTTTTCATTCAAAGTATATGGTTTTCATAAAGTTCTTCTCCAGTTTTATTAGACTTATACATCCCACTGGGATTCCAAATCATCTGATATGTTCACATCTTTCTTGAATCAAGGATTTATTGGGAGTCAGGGAGCTGGCTCTATCAGTTTTATTGTAAGCATGAGGGCCCATTTTTTTCTTCCCAGAATCCATGTAATCCCATCACTGAGAAGGCAGAGACAGGCATATTCCTCAAGATTTCTGGTCAGCCAATCTAGCCTACCTAGCAAATCCCAGGACAGTGCAGAAGCCATTCAGAGATATCACTGGCATGATTACGAGGTTAAATGTTCCTTTTGAGAGGACTCTGAGTTTGAAGTCAAGCCCAGGGGAGCAGTATTTTGGAATGAAGAAAATGTTATGAAGGCACTCACATTTTTGTCTATGTGTGGTTAGTTGAATTCACATTTGTTTTCACTCTTAGCATGATTGAATAAAAGAAGGAAAGTTCAAAGCCCACAGTGACAAAAATGAGAAGATAACAAGAACATGTGGGTAGCAAAAGACATGAAGAAGTCTAGCTACTTCACTGACAAGGAAAATCTGATATCTAAGTAGGTGGTCAAGGTAAGCCAAGATGCAAAGAATGTGCAGAAAATCATACTTATTTAAGATGTCTCTGAAAGTGTGGGTGCTGGTAGGACTACATTTGAGAGGATTTAACCAGAATATGTAACAAGTGGCACCTGGAATTCTAGATTAGTCTCTCTGTCCCCTTCCCATCTAGTACGATGACCCAAGTGAGTTGTGAGCAGGGGGAGATGAGACTATTATAGACACGCAGCATCCTGAAAGGATGACTGCTCTATGAGCTTCGGAAGTAGTGGTCACCAGACTTAGAACCTCCAGACAAGAGACTGGGTGACTCTTTGTGTAGATAGGAGAATACTGGGCTATGGTCCAAAGTAGACATGTGCAAGTGGATATGAAAGACCGTCTTCCTTGTAAAACCTTCAGTGTCATGTTTTAGCTTAGAAATATCACAAGTATGTGTGCTCTCTCTGTGGTTCAATAGTGTAGACAGCATGGTTGTTGATCCTTAGACGTAGAGTCATCTGCCTACAGGGTAGAGTGGCCTGATGTGTTGCTGGTCCTTAGATTTTTATAACATCTGTGCAATAGGCGCCGATGAAAGACAGATGCTTTTCAACTTGTAGGTACCTATGGAATTGTCTAGTATATAGGATGGGGGTGTGACTCATGTTAGAGCACTTGCCAGCACCACAAGAAAGCTATCTGGCCTCACTGATGACCATATTAGGTAGGTGAGGACAATACTGGATAGAAATGGCTTGCACAGATCTAGGGAGCTCAATGTGATGGAGAGTAGGCTTTGGTGTAGTAGCACAAGCCTTTAATCTCAGCATCTGGAAGGCAGTGGCAAGTGCATCTCTGTGCACTTGAGGCCAGACTGGTCTACAGAGTTCCAAGCCAGTTAGGGTTACATAGATGTTGACCCTGTCTCCAAGAAAAAAAATATTGACTAGTAAGTATTGTAGATAAATAAGGCTAGCTTCTCCAAGATGTAGTTTCTGACAGTGAGACATATATGCAGGAGGAAGACTGGGGGAGTCTTCAGTGTCTATTCCTATGAGTGACCAGAGAAAATGAGTACAGGCAGAAGAAACACCTAAATTGAGATATAGAGACCCCAGCGAATCTCACTGGTAGCTCCATAGCTGGGGTGGCCCTGGGCACGGTCTTCCTATTCCATGCTGACTAATCAATGCAGGTAGCCTATCCCTGAGTAGGGGTATAACCTGAGATGGGGGACTCCTTTCAGCACAGGTAAGTGTTTGGCCACTCAGTGACCCGAGCTGCATCTGGGTGTGTGAATGCCTCTACTGCAGAGTGGGAACTCAGATTCATACATAACACCCACTCTTACACATGGGATGACTCTCAGGGTATGGAATTTGGGAGTACTCTAGAGACAAGCACATATCATGCTTTAAGAATAAAAATACTTTAAGAGCTAAGTGCAGACTGCTTAGAAATGGCCATCATCTTAATGATGATCACAATTAGTCAACGAGGCCCCATAGTTCTTCTTAACCCTACGTTCTCAGACTCAGTACTTAAGTAAGAATGGGCAGTTATGCAAAAGAGCCAAGGTTGTGTGTGTGCGCGTGCACACGCGCGTGTGTAAAATTTCAGAGTGAAATACTTCAATTATATTACCTGATTCGGAGTTTTCCTATTTTTCTGCCACCGAGCAACATCTGTAGACATTCCACTGCCCATCATCTTTGAAAAGAACCGGTAAACGAGTTTGAGAGAAAACATTTTGCTTGAAAATTTCCCTTACTCTGATTGCATAAATTTAAGAGGCGGATCTGCCAAGAGCTCAGTGACGCTTTGCACAGTGACTTTTGGCAAGAACGCTCTGTACCCGTAGCTAAGTGAGTGTTTTCCTGAATAACTGACCCATCATCCTTTATAATCTGTTCTTGTGACTTGAGGAGGGGGAAAAAAAGTCTCCAATTTTCTCAGACACTCTCTGTTAACAGTGGATGCTGAGAATCCAGTCTTGAGTAGGTAAGTGGGTCCAGCCCCTCCCCAACCCCCACCCCTGCTGCCCCAACACATACCATAGAGCATCTATATGTTTAGAATTCCAGCTTTGGGAAAAGAAATCTCTCCCATTTGTGCCAAGATTCATCTGATGAAGGGAATCACGTAATCTTCCTGAAGAAAACTCTCCTAATTGTGATGAAAATGAATTCCAAGATGCTCTAACTTAGCCAGACAATCTTGGATCCCTCTTTACTCTGTCTACCTCCTGTGAGAACATGCTTAGCCTCGATCCTGTGTCTCAGCCATACTGACAACATCCTAGAGGTTATTCAAATATGACCAGTCTTTCCTCTGCCTCCCATAATGCTCCTTTCTTCAGTACTTCCATAGTTCATTTGGCTTTTTTTTTTTTCAAGTCACTTGCACAATTAGTGTTGTCAGCTTCCCAGAATCTGGAATCACTCAGAAGATCAGTCTCCCAGCAGATGGTTTAGCCTCTAGGTACGCCTATGAGGGATTAAACTGCTTAGGTTAACTGCAAAGGGTTTCACACTGAAACCTTAGGCAGCACCATTCCCTAAGCTTTGGTCCTGCATTGAATAAAAGGGAAAACTAGTTTTTAAAAAAAAAACCCAGGTATCCATTGCCCTCTGCTTCTTGCTGGGACTGCAACATGGTTGGGTTCCTCTAGCTCCTGCTACTGTGACCCCTGCAATGATGGTCTCCAATTTCTAATTGTGAACCCACATATGCTCATCCTCACTAAGTGGCTTTTGTCAGGGCATTGCACAGGAAGGAGATGAAGGCACAGGGCATCTTCTCAGCCTCGCTGCCATGGGCCTCCGCTTCTGAGCTTCTGCTTTCAGAGTGAGCCGTCAGTGGTTTGCACTGTACTTCATGGTCAGAATTTGGGGCATGTGTCTATTTCTTGTGCTGTCCCCACACAAGTGTCCATTCTCTGAAAATGAATGGTAAGTCATTCAATTCACTGAAAGCTAAGCATAAGATAGGCAGTGTAAGGGCCCCCTGGGTAAATAGTGTCTCTGGGATTACAGTCTGGACTTCCTATTAAAGCATACTCTTGTCTTTAAATGAATAATTTGTACATGAAATGGCTGGGAAACATTTCCAGTGTGAAGATCTTCCTTCGTAGCCCCTGTTTACAACCAGTGGTCTGCTCTTTCTCATTCTGATGATGGTTTGATTTTGGCTGAAGATAGCTTTCTTGGTATATCATTTGTTGAATAAATTTTATGTATGGAGATTCAAATCAAGAATGTATGCAGTCCTCTAGACAGTTCCCACATGTTCCTGCTCTGTTAACACCCTCTCAAAGGCAACCCTATTGTAATTCCTATCAATATAGTTCTTCTTAAAAAATATTTCTAGGTATGTATATGATGTGTTTTGGTGAACAAGCACACTAATGTCATGGACCACACATCTGGATGTCAGAGGATGACCTTTGTTGGCCTTCCTTGACTTTCATGATATTTTTGAGGCAGGGTCTCTCTTACTGTCTGCTACTGTACTGTGTATTCCAGTCTAGCTAGTCCAGAGGCTACTGGGGGAATTGTCCTGCTTCCACCTTCCACTTTGTGTTTGATTGGGATTACAGATGTGCACCACAGTGTCCAGATTTTGCATGGGTTCTAGGATTCAAGAGTTCTTGACAAATTTTTAACCCGATGAGCTATTTTCTTGGCCCTTTAGCATGCTTCTCAACTCCCTAACTGGAACAATATGTTAAATACTCAGTAATTTATATATATGTACATATATATGTATATAAACACATATATATGTATATATTACACTTGTGTGCAAGAATATATATTTATAAATATAATTTACATTTAAGTTATATAAAAAGTATACCTATATGTATATATACATATACATATATAACTTTGAAATATATTTATGCTCTTACTTGCATCAGGTTTTTTTATGTATGCATTCAACACTTGAAGGACATATGAGTTGTATAACGTTAATAGCTCCTGGTCACTCTTCTCTGGGCCTTGTACATATTTTTATATTGATATGAGAGCTTTCCTCTATGTGCTTCAGAGTGCAAGAGCTTTAGCCAGGCATGCCCATGGTGCTGTTAGCTACTGCCCAAGCATTCTCAGATGATCACTGTGTCTTCTTCATGCGGGCCTCTTCTGCTGCCTTCCCAGGACTCCCTAGTTCTGCACACTTCACTGCTGCTAGAGGCCAGGTATGTTCACCTTTGAGGTTTCTTCTTGACTGACAAGAGGTGAGGTGGAGCACCTTTGACTGTTTATGGGCCTTCAGATAGTTAAGGCACATGGATCTATGTGAATTGCCCGATGTAGGTTAATCATCAAAAAGAAAGTATTGTATGTCTTTTACAACTGGCTTTTAGAGCAGCAATTCTCAACTTGTGGGTTTTGACCCCCTAAAGAACATTGGAAAAATACAGATATTTATATTATGATTCATAACAGTAGCAAAATTACACTTAGGAAGTAACAATGAAAATAATTTTATGGTTAGGTGTCACCAAGACATGAAGACATGTATTAAAGGGTCGCAGTGTTAGAGAGGTTGAGAACCATTGCTTGGCTGTGAGTTATTTAACTCCTCCATGTGTATCGGCTCTAACCTTAATGATTTCCAGAAAGCAAACCTTTTATATTTCACGAGCATTTCTTTTATTGTTTAAGGGCTCTCTATCAGAGGGCTTCCTGTTAGTGTTTTTAAAGAACATAGTGGGAAGGTGTTAAAAAATGTTCTTAGTCCTGAACACAGGGACCCCAATGGAGGAGCTAGAGAAAGTACCCAAGGAGCTGAAGGGGTCTGCAACCCCATAGGTGGAACAACAATATGAATAGCCAGTACACCCAGAGCTCGTGGCTCTAGCTTCATATGTAGCAGAAGATGGCCTAGTCGGCCATCATTGGGAAGAGAGGCCCCTTGGTCTTGCAAACTTTATATGCCCCCGTGCAGGGGAATGCCAGGGCCAGGAAGTGGGAGTGGGTGGGTTGGGGAGCAGGGTGGGGGGGGAGGTATAGAGGACTTTCGGGATAGCATTTGGGATGCAAATGAAGAAAATATCTAATTTTTAAAAAGGTGTTCTTAGCACACTTGAAATGCCTTTTGGAATCAGTATGGTTGAACTTGACAGTAAAATAACCTTCTGAGCCCCCTTAATGAGAAGCCAACCCATCTTTCCAGGCTTGGCTTAAATAACTTCTTCATGGGAATGCTATTACCAGCTTCCCTCCTAGTTCATTAGGAAGAATATCATTGGGTTAGCTCCATACGTTGGTTACCCTTCAGAAAACTCCAAGCTGGCTTGCACTCCCCCACCTCCCCAGCCTCAGGGATCCTTAGTCCAGGCAGACAAGTCAGAAATGATGCCACACAGACAGTCATTCACCAGATATATTTGAACTCTAAGCTCTTTGAGCTGTACACGTGCACAAATGATTCAGTTGGTGGAAACCTTCCCCTTCCCCTCCATTTAAAAACGTTTCAAACTTAAAAGAGCGCTAAAGAGGTTTGCATAATGAGCATCATGGAAGTGTCCAGGTGACTTTCTCGATGCTGGGAGGTCCCGTGGCTTCCCCATTCCTTCTGGGGAAAGCTCCCCCTCCCCCGTCCCCATGCTCAATCTAGCGCGAGAACCCCTTGATCTGTAGCAGGTTAACGTCAACAGATGGCAATACAGTTTACTAAGACTAATCATCTGGGCCGTCTAGAACACTGAGTTCTTAAGGACTATGCAAGGTAGTCACACTCAACTTTTACTAAATTAGACATTTCTGCTATCATTGTTTGGAAGCGCAAATTATTTCCCAGACTTTCATTTTGTTTCTCTCTCTCTCTCTCTCTCTCTCTCTCTCTCTCTCTCTCTCTCTCTCTCCTGCATCCTGAAAGTTAATGTGGATTAGAAGGTCAGCCCCTGGTAGTTGACTGTTGTAATCAATCCATCTATACAACCGATTTCACTGTTTCTGCCACGAGAGGGCATCATCTCGCCACTATTTCTAGTCTTTCCATGGCCAATTTAAAAAAAAGAAAACAAAACCTTCCACAACAAAGGAAAGTCAAAGCCTTTGCTTACTGTGTACACTCCTCAGATCTGATTTTGAAAAGACGACTTGTTTTCCCCATGGAAACTTAGGATTCCACAAGCAATACTGTCCTCGGTCTCAATCGTACTGTACCGTGTCCGGCACTATATTGCTATATTTCACAGTAGAACGGACTTTTAATTTTCTGAATGATCAGTCTAGGTTTGAAGTTTCTGCGGAAACTAACATACACCTTAATCAAAAAACCACAATTATCCCCCCATCAGGTGGCTGTGTTAGTGTTCTTGTGTGTTACTCCGAGGCTTAGGCCATGAAAGTCCTTGCCTGTTGTGTGGTAAATGGTATTTGCATCCAAAGTTACTAGTTAATGAACAGGAATAGATGAGGCTTGACACATGGAGCAGAAAGTATGGTTCTGCAGGTGTATCTTCTGTAATGCACTTTGGGCTAGAGATATACAAAAGTCACACATAACAAAAACAAGGAACTTTTGAGCGCATGGGCATTGGATGAATGGGAAGGGCATCCGTTTACCCATCATCCTTTGTGCTCTGAAATGCTCAGCTGTATACATTTCTTGGATTTAGCGTCACCCAAGTTGCTTATAACTGATACTTGGATCTTTGTTTGGAAACAGGTGGTTTGGACAGCAAAGGTTGGCTAGTCAGTTATCTATTGGCATGAGACATTGCTGTTCCCTTTTACAACTTAGCACGAACCGCAATAGCATGTAATAGTATCAGGTTATCTACATTAGAATCAGAATGCATTCAGAAGCAACACAGGTATGATGTCATTAAGCAGCTAATGGTTGAACAATCACTAAATAAAAAACATCCAGATTTTAAAAGCACAGCTCAAACATCTGTACAAATATACAAAGGGGTAGGGGACAGTCATTCAGACACTATGAGATTTTATAATAAATAGGTTTGTCTGAAATCGGTCTCTGTCACTTGGACAAGCCTCCCCAGTAACACTGGGTAGACCTCTGTGGTAGTGATGTTCAACATCTTTGGGGCCATGCTCAATTTTACCTCCAGGAATTTGGCCAGAGTTATATGATGTAATTGACTCAAACTAATAATGATTCCCAGACTTATTGAGCTGAATGGTGCTGCGGATGCCCCTTGTCTATACAGGACAGGGCTGGGATACCACAAGTTGGGGCATACCCTCAAAATCATCAAAATCAATGCTGGTGATCGTGCATGTCCTGGGAATGTCGGGATGCAGAGGACTGGGTGAGACCAGATAGGGGGATCTCATGCAGTCAAAGCCAAGTTTACTTATGGTCCTATATAAGTGGCCAGGAAAAAAACATCACACACACACACACACACACACACACACACACACACACAGGACTGAACTGGAGCAGCTCACAAACAACATAAAGGCTCTTCATTACCGATGTCTCTGGCTTGGATCAACATGAAAGAACAGAGATATGGGCTGTACTGATTATTTAATAAGAAAATACTACCCTCTATCTAGAACTTTCTAAGTGATGGATTGTAGTTAATGGGTAGGAGTTGATTGGGAGACATATCACCTTTGCCTAGCCCTTTTGTCCGAGAGGCTTAATTACAAGGAAGGATTCGCAAACAACCAAACACCCAGGGACTTAAAGGCAATTAATTGTTTGGACAAACAACAAGGGGGGGGGCGGGAAGCATGATAAGAGGAGATGCATGTTATCATGGACGTGCTCAGTTGGACACGGAGGGTGGCAGGCCGGGACGCCGGGTCTGGATGATTTTTGGCTTTGGGGAAGTCTTTGGGTCCTCCTCCTCCTCCATGTCGCTGTCACACACATGCACCACGACGCTCGGTGTAGACTCAGTTCCAGCGTGCAGCTCATATTTCTCTCCTGAAAAGCAAGAGACATTGGCTGAGAAAAGGGACAGAGGTTTGTTGTTTGGTTGGTTGGGGTTTTTTTTTTTTTTGTCTATTTGTTGTTGTTTGTTGTTGTTTTGTTTTGTTGCTGTTTTGAGACAGGGTCTCTCTGTGTAGCTCCAGCTGTCCTTTAACTCACTCTGCAGACTAGCCTGGCCTCAATCACAGAGATCAACCTGCCTATGCTTCCTAAGTGCTGGGATTAAAGGCATGAGCCTGGCTGAAGGTGTTTTTAAATTCATTTTCTCATATATTACATCCTGACCACAGTTTCCTCTCCCCCACTCTCTCCCTGCATTTCCCCCACCTACCCCTCCATTTCTCTTCAGAAAAGGGCAGGCCTTCCATGGATATCAACCAAAGAGCATGTCAAATAAGACTAGACACCTCCCCTCGAATTAAGGCTGAACAAGGCAATTCAGTAGTAGGAAAAAGATCAAGAGAGTCAGAGATAGCCCCTGCTCCCACTGTTAGGAGTTCTACAAGAAGACCAAGCTTTACAACTATAACACATACCTAGGTCAGACTCATGCAGGCTCCCTAGTTGTCAGTTCTGTTTCTCTGAGCCCCTGTGAGCCTAAGTTAGTTGATTCTTTGGGTTTTCCTGTGGTGTCCTTGACCCCTCTGGTTCCTTTTGTCCTTCCTCTCCCTCAGGAAAGAGTCTTAAAAGCTGCTTTAGTAAGGTTTGCAAAGGAAATAGGTCAAACATGTTTTGGTGCATTGGGAAGCCTGCGATCTGACATCAGATGGAATAAGGCCTGTCTGTCATTGTGTCCTAGCTAACATCTATCAAATATTCAACTGCCATCTGTCCACTATCAACTAGCCAACCACAAATAAGCCATTTAACCTTTCTCAGGACAGCAAGCACTGTAATGCTCTGGCTCCTCAGTGCCCTCCAAAAGCTCAGGTTGCCATGCCCTTGGACATGAGAGAACATTCAAGAGCTGAAGCATCACAGAAGGAAGTTAGACCATTGAGGATATGCTCCTGAAGGTGATGATCAGACCCCGGCCCTCTTCTCTCTCCTTTTTTGCTTCCTGACCTCCATGAGGTAAGTGGGTCTGCCTTCTCCATCATGGTTCTGTAGAAAGATTCTCTTATCAATATCACTCGTCAATAAATAAGCTGACGGCTAATGAGCTGAGGCAGAAATAGGGGGTGAGGCACTGGCAGGAAGAGAGGGGATTCTGGAAAATAGTAGGAAATGAAAGAGAGACACAGGGGAGAGCCAAGAGAGATGAGATTCAAGACCAAGAAGATGGGCGTAAACCAGCATGCAGATACTGAGGAGATTCTAAGGAAGAAGTGGGCTGGGACTAAAGAAGAGGTAACTAACCACATAGACATAGAATAGTTTAAATGGGCTAAATAAGTTACGAGCTAGTCAGGGAATGAGCCAAAGCTTATGGCCTAGAAATAATAATAATAATAATAATAATAATAATAATAATAATAATAATAATAAATGTCTTAAAGTTGTTATTGATGGGGACTAAAGGACCAAAAGGAAAAAACAGATTTAAAAATTACTTTTACATGGTTCCCTCCTGACAACTGTGCTTCACAGCACCAAGTGAGCATGGACCAAAGGCTCTGAAGCCATAAGCCCAAATCAACTTCATTGACTGATTAGTTTAGGTGTCTTGTCTCAGTGACAGAGAGCTGACTAACACAGCCAGTTAGTCAGACCTGTTACTGTTTGATCCCAGGACTTGCTGCTAATGGCTGAGTAATCTTGAGTCAAACATGTTTTGGCAGAGATAGTCTTTAAATTCTCCTCCAGATGTATGATTCACACAACCACAGCTCTGGGGTATAATAGGCATGGATTATTGCTTGTCCGGAATCTTCAGTGGTTAGTGAGTGACTGGTTGGTGATCATTAAGGCCATAATCCCAAGAGTCTTTCATTCTCTCTCTCTGTCTCTCTCTGTCTCTCTCTCTGTCTCTCTCTCTGTCTCTCTGTCTCTCTCTCTCTCTCTGTCTCTCTCTCTCTGTCCCTCTCTCTGTGTCTCTCTCTCTGTCTCTGTCTCTCTCTCTCTCTCTCCCTCGCCCCCCTCTCTCCCTCTCACTGTCTCTTTGGCTTGGGGGTACATAGGTATATAGATATGCATATGTGTACATGAGCATATGCAGCCTAGAGGACATTCATAGATATTGTCCCTCTTGCACATCCACCTTTGGCTGTTGTTTGTGGTGGTTTGAATATGCTTGGCCCAATGAGTGGCACTATTAGGAGGGGCGGCTTTGTTGGAGGAAGTATGTCACTGTGGGGGTGGGCAAAGAGACCTTCCTCCTAACCATGTAAGAGCCACTCTTCTAGCAGCCTTCAGATGAAGATATAGAACTCTCAGCTCCTCCTGCACCATGCTTGGCTGGACATTGCCATGCTCCTGTCTTGATAATGGACTGAACCTCTGAACCTGTAAGCCAGTCCCAATTAAATGTTGTCCTTATAAAAATTGCCTCTGGTTCCCTGTTTTACAATCAAGTCACTCCCTGGCATCTATATGTCTTCATTTCACCTCAGTAGGTATTTCTTGAGCCTCTCCCATGGTCTTCCCCATTGCTGAATGCACAGTGTAGTCAAACAACATTTGTGCCTTAACAGCATAGACCAGTAGAAGCAACACAATCTCCATGTACAAGAGAAGGTGGGTCTACAGCCTGTACTGTCTCCATAACTGTTAGCATCTCCATCTTCCCCTGAAACCTCACTCCTTACAGCCCATCCTTCAGGACTCAACAGAGAAAGGACTTCTAAAGGTAGTATCTTCTAGATTGTATCTTGGTGACCAACTCCCCAAGTCTCACCAAGTTCAGATGTCCTTGAACTAGTCAAGAAGATTCTGTGTCACCTCTCAGCAGTCTTTTCCTGAATTCACCCACTCTCCGTGTGCTTTGTCAGAGTGACTTACCAGTTCTCGCCTAATCATGGTGTCTATATTCTTACACTCGGCCTATCTGCTGCTATTATTTGGAACCATCTCACCTCTCTCTAAGAGTTCCTTAAATCTTGCCTTCCTACAAGGATCACAACCTAGAAACCACCCTGCCCAGGAATCGTGCCTGCTGTCCTAGGTCTGTAATGTGAGCCTCTACTTGATGATTAGAACGAGTATTGTTAGTCCCCATGACAGGGTGTCAGCCATTTGTGGTTCTGTCCACACACTGGTAATCGAACAGGAGCGGAACAGAAAACTTGCAAGCTAAAGACTTGAATGTTGGAGGCTGACATTGAAAACGGGGACCCTGGATGATGTAGTAGGTATCAAAGCTCTTCCAAGTGATGCTGGGAAGGATGGCCATACTGCTTAGTCACTGTTATTCGTTGAACTGTCCCCCTAAAAGGAATTGAAGTCCTAACCTTGAGTACTTGTGAATGTGACTGCACTTGATCATAGGGTCTCTTTAGAGATGGCCACGTGAAGATGAGGTCATTAAGTCCATAGCCTTAGAAAAAAGGATGAGGTTGGGTAAACACACAGAAACTCACACAGAGTGAATAAATGCCACATGAAGAACGGGTCTATGTTGTCCAATGCCAGGTTATGACCAGAAGCTAGGAAAGAGGCAGGAACAGGTCCTTCCCTAACACATTCAGAGAGAGAGAGAGAGAGAGAGTATCGCCCTGTACACACCTTGATCTTGGAACCTCCAGAAATGCATGCCAACAAGTCTTGTTACAGATGTCATTCACATTATGGTGCTTTGTTATACATCCTGGCAAACGAATACAGATCAACTCTGCTTTTTATTCAGAGTCAAAAAAAGTTTTATTCCTTTTAGAGATGTGCACAGGTGTGTTTGCATGCACGTGCATGCTTGCTTGTTCCTGTAGGCTCAGGTGTGAAGATCACAAGACAGCCTTGGGGATTCGTTCTTATTTAGTTCCTCATCTGAGAGAGGGCTGGGCCATGAGTGCTTGGGATCCCCTCATTTATAGCTTCCATCTTGGCATAGGAACGGTAGGACTAGGGACATACCCTAGCGTCTCTGGCTTTCCGTGGGCTCCAGATATCTGAACTCAGGCCCTCCTATTTGCATGGCCAGTGCTTTGCTCACTCAACGGTCTCCTCAGTCTACAAGGCAGGAAGCTCTTTATGAGATCCTCTGTCAGCATCCCCATCAGCATCCCACTGTGTCCAGTAGGAACTTTCATGGAAGTGACTGGTCCAGGAAAACAGAGTATTATGGCTCCTAAGTGCACAGGAAGCAAAAGCAATAGAAGCAGGGAGAGGAGTCACTCTGCAGTGCATAGAGACTCTGTGAGTTACGGTTGCTGAAATTGCAGATAGGACTGGTGTAAGTATTAGACCCCTGGTCCAAGTTAGTTGATAAGGACCAGTCAGCATGCTGCCCCTGTTTGTACCATACTATGTGACAATCTGGATGGAAAGTAAACCTTAATCCAGCAAGGGAGTAACCCCCTTTGAAATCACTGTAGACATCTTGTGACCCATTTAATGTTGTGTTAAATAAGTTGGATTAAGTGGAGTTTATCACCATGGTGGTGTTTTTTTGTTTTGTTTTGTTTTTTCTAATTTATTTCTTTTTAAGATCAAAGCTCTAAGGCAGAAGAGGATACTTGGGTACTGCTAATGAGAGGAACCCTCTTGGAGCCAGTTTTATCTGCAGGGTGCAGAAGATGATGGTTCAGTG
Source organism: Mus musculus (assembly GCF_000001635.26). NCBI lineage: Eukaryota > Metazoa > Chordata > Mammalia > Rodentia > Muridae > Mus > Mus musculus. The sequence goes on along the minus strand of NC_000083.6, from coordinate 44,032,282 downwards.
CAGCTTGAGGGCATCTCTGAGCACTGGTTCTTGGAGGGAGAACTTACTAGAAGTGCTTGCTAACCAACAAACCCCAGTGGTGTCAGCAACCCTGCTGACGCTGATCTAATGGAGGTGTGTAATGCTTGTGTGTGCTTTTGTGTGTGTGTGTGTGTGTGTGTGTGTGTGTGTGTGTGTGTGAGAGAGAGAGAGAGAGAGAGAGAGAGAGAGAGAGAGAGAGAGAGAGAGAGAGAGAGAGAGAGAAATCGCATAAAAGCATGAATGTGAAGGTCATGAAACCTAAGGCTGGTGTGGGTGAGAGCTGTGATACAGGCCAGCATGAACATACACCCTGGCCTTTTACTCGTCTTTTTGGAAGACAGCTATCCTTGTTGGAGAGATCACATTTTGTAACCCAGGCTGTCCTAGAATTCACTATGTAGCCCAGGCTGTCCTAGAACTCACTGTATAACCCAGGCTAGCCTGGAACTCACTATGTAATCAGGCTGTCCTTGAACTTGTAACCCTTCTGTCCCAGTCTCTGAAGTGGTGGTATTTCTAGCATACTCTACCATTCCTGGCTTCCTTTTCCTTTTTTCCTTCCCCTCCCTTTCTTCCATCTCTAATTCCTTCTTTCCTCCCATCTTCCATTCCCACTTTCTGCTTTCCTTCCTTTCTCTTTCCATGCCTTCCCCATCCCTTCTCTTCTTCCCGTTCTCCTTTCTTCTTTTTCCTTCCCCACCCCTTCACAACTGCAGTGAAGCACACAAGGAAAGCTAGCCTTTGTTAGGTCTTTTCTTTACCTTGGCTAATATAAAGGGGCACTCCTTCCAAGGCACCACCTGCCTCCCCCTCCCCCACATCTCATTCACACCTCTGGCATGGAGGAAGAAGAACCCAGAATGAGACTGAGTAGCAGTTTGGCCCCCTCTGGTGCAGCCTCTTCATGTGGGGTGCAAAAGCATCTTCAGTTATGTTAATCAAGTCAGGCTGCACATTAGTAAGGGATGTTTTCTGGCTGTGGTCCCATTAAGGCTGACATCTCATTGTGCTATTTTGGGAAACTTTGTTACTATCAAAATTCCACAAAGCTTAACATCTGCTGAGTACCTACAAACTAAAAAGAAATAGCCTTAGCTTTACTGGATTGGATTTTTCTTTTTTTGGCTTCTCTTTCCCCTCGGGCTTCAGCTAATTCTTCCATCATGAGGGTTGACGTCAATACTGTCACTATTCAAAGGGAACAACTGGGCTTAGTTGGGGACAAAGAGCTTGTGTCAAGCCTTTTCCACCCAGGGTGGAGACAATCTTGGCCATGGTGCAGTGAGGACAGGACATTCAGACCAGTTCCTTTTATGGGACAAGGAAAGCATTCATCTGTCACCTGCTTGCTCCCTTGTCTGCGTTAGATTGTCCTGTCCCCTGTGTGCAGAAAGGAGGCCAGGGCCAAAAGCCTTCAAAAATGCACCAGTCAGGGTTTTCCCTTGAGCTATGCTGAGACACATGAAAAACTATCTAGTGTGGGCAAGAGTCTAATGCTCATTCAGGCCTCAGACACTGACTGAGGCTTGGCTACTGTTCAAAGAGATGCCCAACTTCTGTCCTCTAGCTTCTTGAGTGGGTGGGATCAGGTTGGTGACAATGTCTTGGTTCCTGTGGTAAGAAGGAGGGACTGTATTGCAGGCAAGATGCCTCCCACCTGTAATGAGCAGGGTCCTGAAAGGGTCCTGGGTGGTAGTGCCTTCCAATGTAATTGACACAGGGGGGTGGCCATAAGGCCACTTTTGACTCTAGGCAGTGACTGAGCCCCTCCTGCATTTTTCTCTAGACTTCCTCACTGAGATTATAGTTTGTAAACACCAGCGTCTTACAGAGATGCAATGGCAAGAAGATGGTGCAGACATTAAAACAAGAGTCAAAGCTATATAGATTTTAATACGTAGGGAGAAAAAATAATAACCCTTTTTGAATTAATGAAGGGAAGAAGAAACCCTCCTGAGACTTCAGCACTTGGGGACCAGGCCCTAACATATGCCCTGATGGGGAACAGATAGAATCTCTGCTTCAGGGACTTCCCAATGGCAATTTAACATGTAGATGCTTTGTTCCTTAGCACCTCCTGCTGTTCTGGAAGATTCTTACTTGTTCACACTGATGCCCTTATCAGAGGCCTCATATTGACCGCTTGACATCTTCCTAAATACACACTCATGCTCACATCTCTAAGATGGGATCTTTCTATCACCCTTCCAGGCATCTCCGTGAAAATCCTTAGAGCCAGGTACTCCTCAGTTCCTTCCCCATCTACCACCACTTTTGGTCAGTCTCGGTGCTTTCCTCAATAAGACTCTGAAGCATTTCCACACATGTTTCTTCTAACAAAGACCCCATCTGGTGACATCTTTGAAACTTCCAGCCACCTGGAGAACTTCCTGTTTTCCTCACCACAGCAACTAGTCTTCTTAAAACAACAGATGGCAACACTGAGTTATCACATGCTAATAACGTGACTCAGAGGAAGTTGTATAACTGAGCATTTATCAAGGCAAGGAGGATAGCACCCGTGTTCCTAGGATACGGTGAAGAAAAATTCATGCCGACTATATAAAGCTCTCCCAAGAGGCATGATATTAATCACTTGGGAGAATGTCACTGTGGTCAGTACTACTCAAATAATCTGTTATATATGATGAACTAATCATGCAGTATTTAAATAAACAAGCAACAAAACAGTTGCTGCAAAGGGCTTTGACTCCATGGGTCATGAAGAAGCCTAAGAACTGACATACAGGCTGTGTCCCACAGGTTATTGCTTAGCTGGACACCATGGAACCTGATCACAAAGACAGACTCATTTTTTCCCCAAGTCACTGGTCTCCATTTTCTGAATTGTCATTGGTAAATTTCTCTTCTTTCTTCTCTCTCTTCCTACCCATTTCCACACCTCTATGTCTGAGATAGAAAACTGCAAGTTGCTATTTTAATGAGATCTTGGATTTTTTTTTCCTGAGGTCATCTGAACCATTCAATTCTAATATTTAAATGTACCATCTTTTGTATCTATAATTATCTCATTGGAGTGATATTTGCACATGTGTGTATGTATATATGAGTGAGTACATGTGTGAGTGTGTGTGAGTGTATGTGTGTGTATGACCATGCATGTGTGTGTATAACTGTGTATGTATGCGTGTGTGTAAGTATATGTATGAGTGTATGTGTGTGTATATGTGAGGGTGTGTATGTATGCACGTGTATGTGTGTATGTATGAGTGTGTATGTGTGTATGTATGAACATGTATGTGTGTATGTATGTGCATGTATGTGTGTGTATATGAGTATGTATATGTGTGTGTATGTATAAGTATGTATATGTGTGTATGTGTGTATGTATGACTATGTATGTGTGTATGTATTTATGTATGTGTGTGCATGTGTGTGGGTATGTGCGTACATGTGAGTGTATGTGTATGAATGTGTGTATATGTGAATGTGTGTGTATGTATGAGCATGTATGTGTGTACATATGAGTGTGAATGTGTGTGTATGTATGAGTGTGTATGTGTTTGTATGTGTGTGAGTGTGTGTGTATGTATGAGTGTGTATGAATGTGTATGTGAGTCTGTGAGTGTGTATGAGTATGTATATGTGCATACATATGAGTATGTGTGTGAATATGTGAGTGTGTATGTGTGAGTATGTGTGTATGTATGAGTATATGTGTATGTATGAGTGTGTGAATGTGTGATTATGTGTATGTGTGAGTGTGTGTGTGTGTATGTGTATATGAGCATGTGTGAGAGTGTGTGTATGTGTGGTTATGTGTATGTGTGTGTGTGTGTGTGTGTGCTGTTGTCACTTGCTGTACTATTGTTTTGAAAGTGGGTCTCTCACAGAACCAGAAGGTCAGCATCAGCTAAGCTACCCAGCCAGCAAGGTCTCAGGATCTGCCTGTCTCAACCTTCCCAGTACTGACCCAGTTCCAGGCATACCTCGCCTTGTCTGGCAGTTTATATAGGAGCAGGAGGTTTGGACTCCGATTTTCATGCTTGCAGAGCAAGGAACATTACCCACTGAAGTCATGTTGTAGACTGATGAGCGAACCCTCAATAAATATAGGGGTGACTTACAGAGGGCACTGATCTGCTAATAATCACCTGTGTAAAGTTTACATACACCCAGGGCAGCTGGGAATCACTGCAGTAGGATGGAAGGCAAAGAAACTATTAAACCCAAAGATTGTTCCTAGTTATAGAATGGCACATGCTCTCTAGCCCATCCTCGTACTCTTCCAGTATCTGGAACAGCTTAAGTTCCCAAAGTCCTTTAGGAGATGATGATAGTGATGGTGGAGGTGGTGGTGGTAAAGTAGGAGGAGAAAGAGCAGGAGGAGGTGAAGGAGGAGGAGGAGGTGAAGGAGGAGGGGGAGAAAGAAGAGGAGGAGGAGAAGATGGAGAATGGAAGAGAAGCCTCTTTAGCCCACACCAGATAATCCTTATGATCTTGCCTCTCCTTTCATTCTGAGAGCAGCTGAGGCTCTGCTTCGCTCAGTGCTGAGTCCCTTCAGGTTGTGACCAAAGCATCGTGTAAATTCTGTGTGTATTCCTACACTTGTGATGCAGGCCTCTTTTACTGTCTCTGTCTGTGGTAACCGACACACCCATGAATGTTCCCCCTACACTCCGCCCACTGTCCCATCTTTTCAATCAAGCTGACCACCGTTTAGCACAGCTGTCTGCTTTGCTTACTGTACGTCCTGGAAACTGGGTGTGCTCCTTCAACTCCGTGAGAACTGTTACAGAGCACTTACTAAATTCTAGGCACGGGGCTAGGTCTCCAAGTATGTCACATAGAAAGTGAATGCGTATTATACAGTACTGTGATGTGGGTTTCGTCATGGAAGGGGAAGGAACTTGCTTCAGATTATACAGCACATAAACGATGCAGTCTAGACTCAAACTCACACCTTGAGTTGCAGTCATTATCCCAAAGCAAGAAGAGAGCCCAACTTCACGGTAGATCTTTTCAGCTAGATAAGACCAGGTACGAAGGGCGAAGGGTATTGAACACTGACAATCACAGCTGTTTAGTTGCTGTCTGTTCACCAGATTTAAAACAAAAGCAAAAACAAAAATATTTATTTATTTATTTATTTATTTATTTATTTATTTATGTATTTATTTATTGTGGATCTGTGGATGTACATGCATGTACCACAGAGTGTGTAGAAGTCAGAGGACAACTTTCAGAAGTCAGTTCTCTCCTTCCATCAAGTAGGGCCTGGGGATTGAACTCAGGCCATCTGGCTAGGCAGCAAGGACTGTTGCTTGCTGAGCCACCTCACTGGCCCAATTCACAAGATAACCCAAGAGCAGAGTATAACAAAACATACTTTTAAGGATGATCCTTCATGCAGTATCCACACCATACACCCAAAGTATGAGTGCCAATTTATATTTGTAAAAGAATTCTCCTTACCTCTGACTCAGAGATTGAAATAGATATGTCTTCCTTGTGAGTTACATTAATTAGTGAGAGATATTTTCCACTTGAAGGGAGTCTGTGTGCTGAGCAGTGACTGCAGCCAAGCTTCTTTACGGAGACATGTTTTGATAGAGTAGGAATCGTGGGGGTTGGGGGGAGGGTATCTAAATATAGCAGACATGGGCAACTTGAAACTGAAGCACCATTTAAAACTCTCCTCTGCTGTTAACTAAAATTGATCTCGCTATGCAGAGCTAAAAATAGCAGGAGGGGAGAAGAGAATAGACAATGTTTTCATATCTCCCTGTGGGCATTCTCAGTGGCAGTGAGCATGACCTTCTGTGCCCTCCAGAGAGCAGAACAAAGGCTGGCAAATCACATTTGCTCAGATCAGCATCCCATTTAGCCGGTTGGCAGTCTATGTGCCATTTATGCCCGCTGCTGTGGATACACTTGTTTTTGCTGGGCTGGGATTTTGTTTTTTTTTTTTTTTTTCTTTCTTTCCTATTACATTACCAAAAGAATATAGCCTCATACCGCTTCTCAAATTCAGAATAGCAGATACCATAAAACAAATAGAAAAAAAGAATTCTAGCTCGTTACCAGGTCAGAAGCCTCAGCATCAGTGTTAAACAAAGCACAGAGAGCCTCCGTTTCTTAGCAACTGTAAACAGCCCGTGAACAGAGCCAAAGGGAGTGAATTCTGTGCACCATGCCCCAAATAGCGATTTTAGTAAAGCAGGGATGTAGCCCCTCCTTGAGAAGAAAGGCCTGGGGTATATCCAGTGGATGGTGGTTAATTCAGAAACTCACAACTGATCAACGTATAGAGAATAAATGCCTGTGGAGTGTTCACTCACAAGGGATTATTCACACCACCTCTTCCAAGATTGGGAGTCACTGCGGGAAAAGGGATGGAAAGAAGTGGGAAGGATGAGGTGGGGCCGGTGCCTTCTGGGCATGCTCTAAGACCTCTGTCCTCATGAACTCACAGGAGCTGTAGCTGCCCGAACAAGACCGTCAAAGATCAAGGCCGAAATCTTTTAGCATACAGAGAGAAGGGGATCATGAACACCCAACCCCAGTAGGGAGGCTATGAACGCGTGGTGGTTTCTGGGAAAGGGTGGATCTATCTTCTTTAAGGGTGTGGGCCCTGGTAGCTTGACTGTGTTGCAGAGGATAGTCTTATATCTATGAGAATAAGAATAGGACAAAATTGAATTCTGAGGATTTTTTTTTTAAAGGACACAAAAGTAGACCTGAAAAAGATTATGGGGAGGGATGGTGTAAATATGATAAAAAAAAAAAAAACCTTTGTGTGAAATTCTCAAACAAATAATAGTAGTATTGTTTTTAAAAACTGGAACTCAGGTAATTATTACCCCTTAAGACGGAATGAGTTATACTTTGTCATTAAAAGGGTTCTGCCAAAGGATTAAAGAAATGAACTTTATGAAATCATTTTTAATGGCAATGCTGGAAGTCCTTTGGTTATTGCTCACATTAATTAACTGCTGCCTGACTCAGTCTGGCTAAAGCCACAGAGAGCAACAATTTGCTGCTGAAGATACCATCTCTACGGAGGCTAACATCTGAGGCATCCATTTATTTATATTGTCAGTCATCCAATATTTATTGGGCATCTACTATGTGCCAGGTGCTAGCAGGAACGGAGAATACCAACATGGATAAAGCATACACATTGCTTTTAAAAAGCAGGGAAGAGCCAATGTTGAACAGCAGAAAATGCCCTCAAGGAAAATGAAGTATTTGTGTAAAGTGTCACATGGAAGACAAATGTGATTTTTTTTTTCCTGTAGCACTGTGTTGGGGTAATTCAGAGTATGTAGTCTTGAACCCTCCTTGTTGTACCTGAAATATCTCCTCTTCTGTAGCTTGAGGGCCCGGTATAAGTTCATATTTTAGATTCCCCCTTCCTTATTGCAAAAGTGTGGGTAAGCATTTGGCTCATGATGGCTGAGCACCAATGAATGGATTAATGCCAATCTCATATTCATGAGGTTTAGATTAGTTACATATATATGTTTCATATGTGTGTATATATATATATATGTGTGTGTGTGTGTGTGTGTGTGTATGTGTGTGTGTGTATATATATATATTATGTATATATGTAACACACACACATATATATATACACATATGAATGAATATAGGCCAGGAACTTGCTATTAGACTAAGCTGGCTCAAACTCACAGAGAGCCACATGCCTCTGCTTCCCTAACCCTGGGAATAAAGATGTATTCTCCATACCTGGCTGCCTCATGTCCTCTGGGTGACATATGTGTGAGCAGATAGATGCTCACATTATGTTCCTGGGCTTCCTAGACTTCAGAACTACTAGCCAAAATAAACCTCTCTCTTTTTATAAATCATTAAGTCTTGGGTGTTCTTTTAGCACCAGACAAGTGATGATGCTGGCTTCTAATATGACCTCTGTAATATTTTCAGCCCTATTATTGGACCCAAGTCATTTATCCACATGGGATAAGTTTATATCCTTCATAAACATCCCAGTTGTCCTTGCGGAGGAGGAAACCCTAGATGTTGGTGACCTTGGTGGTTTGCTATTGCATGTGAAATGGACTGGTCTATCTTTGTGCACCCTACACACCGGTTAGGCTTTCTGAAAGGCTGGTGTGGTGTTCAGAATCAACTCAGGGTTAGAACATAAGTTATCCAGTTTCCAAGCAGAACAGGCCTAACGTTGGCAATACTCAGAAGACCATCTGGCCAAGGGGTGGAGCTTCATTCCCTGCCTAAAATCAGAAGAGACAACTCTCCAGCTGCATTACCCTGAGAAAACCCATCTGTCTTACCACAGCTCAGTCCCTTAGTCCATCATGCAGATGACAATGGCTCCAGGGCACTTGCAAAATGGTACAAGGTACTTTTAATGTGAAATAGGGAGGTAAAGGCCATAGGTTAGCCTGCATTTGAACACTGTCAATTACCTGTGCTCAACATTCATAGGAACCATCCTTCTTCTCTCTCTGAGGTCATTTCCTCTCTGCCTCCTTTGTGGCAGGTTCTACAAGTATCCCTGCCAGGGCCCAATCCCTGCTCTTTCTATGTACAGCTTCCTTCTATCATTAGGTCATGCCCATCCCTGATGGTGACTTCTAGCCAGTGAGGGAGGCTGAGGCTGGTCCTCATCTCCTCTTTTCTACTCTCGGTTGGCACTGACTCCAAATGAAAGATTATATCCTTCATAAAACAAACCACCAACAACAAAAGGACTAGCTTTTACTGGATTACTAGCTCTCAGTAGGCAGACCACAGGTCAGCTGAGCTACAATTCCAGTACATTTTATATCAAGATGCCACTTTGGTAAAGAGCGAACACCAGGCTGGAATATGGCTCCCAGCTGAGGAAGGGTTTGCTGTTTAAACAGGAACACCTACAGTCCAGAGCCCATGTAGGCATGGTGGTACACACTTAAAAACCCAGTGCTGAGGAGGAAGAGACAGTTGGGTCCCCAAGAATCTCTGGCCAGTTAGCTTAGTTACTTATTGAGTTTAAGGCCATGTGAGATCCTGGTCCAACCAACCAACCAACCAACCAACAACCAATCAACCAACAGCAGAAAAGGTAGAAGATGCCTGAAGAGTGGTACTAGAGTTTGATCTCTAGCCTACATTCAGATATACATATATGCACATGTAAGTGCATGCACACATGTGTATGGGCACACACACACACACACACACACACACACACACACACACACACACACACGCGCGCGCGCGCGCGCGCGCTTACAGTGGAGGATGATGAGCAGTCTTGTAATTACCTAGCAGTGTTCTTAGTAATTGATGTTCTTACCCTGGGTTCCCAGTCTCCAGTCTTGTAAAATGTAACTCAGCCAGCTAGGCTCTTGGTGATTCTACAAGAAGTTCTATGTGCTGATATCTAGAACAACTATTCAACATGCCCACTAGTGTGTACCCATTCATAGCTGAGTCAAGCTGGCAGCCCACAGGGTCCTCTTGGCTTTAGAGGGTTCCTGCCTCTGTGATGGGTAATGGCCTTCCAAGGCTTGGCTTGAGAAAACCTGTCTTTGTACATGTCACCATGCTACTGCCCTCCACAGTCATGGCCCTTCTTGAATGGAGGACTCCAGAAAGTGTACAAGGCACTTATCAATGCCATCACCTCCCTCACCAGCCTATCCTGCACAACTACTGCTTCTCACAGTGGCTCTCTGGGGGTGAAACCATTACCACTTCTAGGGCCCCAGAAGCCTAGTGGCTCGGGGGTCCACCAGGAGAAGCTTTCTTCTAAGGCAGGCTCCACCCTGAACAGGCAGCCATTCCCCCAGAGAGAATAATAATTAATCAAATCAGACTCCATCTTTATCAAACACAGTAGGGTGACCATTTCTTCTTAGGAATTTCCTGGTTTTAACGCAGAAGCCCCTCCCCCCCCCCCCCCCCCCCCACACACACACACATGAATCTTTCCATGACTGGCAAGCCAGACCCATTGCTCACTCCATTTCCCATGGTTGACAACAGAGATTGCACGTGAGAATCAGGTTTCTAGGGTGGGTGACTCTGAATAAAACACCTCCCTGGCTGTGTAATGCATACTGGAAGGATTGTATTATAAGTTCATTATTCTTGGAATTTAGCATCTAGGGCACCGGTGGTTCTTAAACTCACCCGTAGGTTAGACTCAGTGGACATTTATGAACTTCACCTCTCTTAGGGTGGAGCCAGGCTATTGGGGTTGTTTTCTTAAGTCCTGAGTTACTCTGGAAGAACCACTAGCACAAAGAGCTGGCTTCTGGGCCAGTATTCATCCTTCCTTTCTACAGTGCTGATTTTTGCCCCTTCCATTCCAATCATTTCCTCTCTTTGTAGAAGACAAGGAAAAGTAATTTGAGGTACAAAGGAGCTTCATCAGCTGAAATCAGAGATGGTATCACTGCTTGGGAAAAAAATCTGTAATAACACTAGAGAAGCATGCAAAGATATCCAAATAGGATGCTAATGGTAGCTTTGATTATAATATAAAATTTTGGAAAAGAAAATCTAAGCATCCATTCACAGAAGAGCAGAAAAGTATGGCAGTAAATGCCCGTAACTGGAATGAACAATTAAGCTGCAGTATATCAACACTGGAACAATGTGACTGTATACTATATGTACACACACACACACACACACACACACACACACACACACACACACACACAAACACACACACACACACACATACACAATTTCATTGACTTCTTGAAGGACTTGGAAGTCTTCATTTTCATAAGAAGGATGCCACATATTTGAGGATACCAGGATGCATACTCATATCTGTGGCAGTAATAAAAATGTCAAGATAGCAAGGTAGCCTCTTGCCAGCTGCGAGAGCATCTTCCTCTGCATATCTCAGGATACAGAGAGAAATCCCAACACTGGGTAGCTGTTTCCACACTTAAGACCTGCATTGCAACCCAGAATTAGCAGAGGCTCCCAAGTTGCTTTGCAGAAGGTGCAAAGCTGAGCATTGCATTCTCATCCATCACCCCTCCTTCCCATTGTCCACAGAGAGCAAGGAATCCATTGAAATGCAGGTGTGACGGGGAAACCTATGCATTCAAGCTTGTTAATTTTACTTGGCAGTTCTGGGTTGCTGACGAGTGGTTAGTTTGAAGAAGAAACAAGCGCTTACCTGGTCCTAGTTTGGCCACAGCATAAAGAAGGTCATAGTTGAGGACTGGTGTGGCATCGCTGATAGGCTTCCAGCCAACAGGAGGAGATGAAGGGGGTGAGATGAGGAACTGTTTGGCAGGCTGTGGAGGTGCCAAATGCAGTTTGTCTCCATCTGTCTCTGGGGTCTGGACCTTTCAAACAAGATAATGAGACATGTGATTGTCCATGCTTGCAGCTGGGCAGGGCTTCACTGAGGGCCAGACTGCAGTAGCAATCACTCCTTACAGTACACGGTGTACTAACTCATTGTTTACATAATCCTAAAAAATAGCAGTTTCCATCTTTTAATGAGCACCAGGGTCACCAAGCCCTGTACTACATTGTGTGCCCTTATGAGTGTGTACATGTGGAAGCTAGTGGACAACGTCTAATGTCCTTCCTTAGGTAACAGTGCCCTTTAAAAAAAAACAACCCAAAAACCTTGATCTCACCAATAAGGTTAGGCTAGATGGTGAGCAAGCCAGAGTGCTGCCTAAGACCATCAGAAAACACACACAGTGGTATCATAATTCATAGTACTAGCAAAATTACAGTTATAAAGCAGCAACGAAAAGGATTTTGTGGCTGGGGATCACCACTTCATGAGTATTAAAGGGTCACAGCATTAGGAAGGTTGAGAACAACTACCCTAACCCTTCCCATGGCTCTAAGGATAACTATGCACACACACACCCCTTTTTTAAAAAGATTTATTTATTTATTATATGTGAGTACATGGTAGCTGTCTCCAGACACTCCAGAAAAGGGCATCAGATCTCATTATGGATGGTTGTGAGCCACCATATGGTTGCTGGGATTTGAACTCAGGGCCTTCGAAAGAGCATTCAGTGCTCTTAACTGCTAAGTCATCTCTCCAACCCCAACTATGCATCCCTTAAATAACGACTACTAATGTAGTTTCCTACTACCCCTGATGGTTGTCAAGCTGTGTCTACTTCTCTGAACTTATCTAACTCTTTTATGAGAATGGAACCACAGAACAGATGAGCTTTTGTGTCTAGCTTCCATTGCATTTTAAAGGCCCATTATTTGGTGATGGATTATCAACATCTCTCTCTCTCTCTCAGCTGAATAATATTCCTTTGTGTGAACATACTATTGTCTCTTTATCCCTTTATCTGTTGAAGATCTTTAGGTAGTTCTCACTGTTGGCCTATTGTGAACAGTGCTGCTATGAATTCTTGCTTAACTATTTGTTTGAGTTCATGATTTTTAGAACCTAGAAGAGAATTTATGAGTCACATGGTAACTCCATGTTATCTTTTAATGGAAATCTCTCTCTCTGTCTCTCTCTCGTATCTATATAGCTATGTATGTATCTATGTATGTGTCTATCATGTATGTATGTATCATATATCTATGTACCCATATATCATATATATATACACACACATATTAAACACACACACACACACACATATTAAACACACACACACACACACACACACACACACACACACACACACACACACACACACAGTCTTTTTGAGACAGGACCTTACTGGATAGCTCAGGCTGGCCTTGAATGCAAGGTCTCCTGCCTCAGGCCAACTGGTCCTGATGCAGGTTTTAATAAATGATGATCTGTGTTCTAGCTACATGAATTTGTAAGAGATGTAGGATTTTAGCAGGAGTCTACAGCTGACACAACTAGTTCTGATGCAGGTTTTAATAAATGATGATCTAAGATTGTTCTAGCTACATGAATTTATAAGAGATGTAGGATTTTAGCAGGAGTCAGCAGCTGAAGCCATCCTTGAGAGGTGACTGTTGCCTAGTGATGGATAAGGCCTTGATGGAGAGTGAATACCGACAACTAGTGCTGTGGGCTTCATGAACATCCCTAAGAACTACCCATCCCTGTTCAGGATAATGAGTATTTGGCTTTGCAAAACATACAATTAATTTTCATGGATTTATAACTTTTTATCATGAATGTATTTAGTATACCATTAAACATATCATTTAAATTTTAATCACAACCCTGTCGGGAAGGTTAGGAGTCGGCTGTGGTGAGATCAGTTCTGTTGCAGTTCCTAGCTGGAAATTATTGTCCCTTTACCAGAAATCTAGGCACAGCTGCACACAGCTTTCCATGTCACCATCACAGCAGCTACATGGGTTGATAATGTCTTCATTGCCATCTTATAGATGAGGACTCTGAGTCCCAGTGAGGTTCTGAGACTTGTCCTAGTTAGAACTTAGCTTGGCAGGTCTTAGAGCCTCTGTCCTAGGACACAGATACTGCTCAATCTGGAACTCACTGTCAGTGTCTGTTTCTTTCCTTATTTTAAGAACATTAGCTCAGAGGATTTCATACATGTATAAATAGCTCGGAGGATTTCATACATGTATAAATATATTTTGATCAGATTTGCTTCCATTCCTTTCCCTTCCTCGTGTTCTTTATGTTTTCATATCCGCTGAGTCCAGTTAGTGCTGTCCAGATGAGCATGGGTGTGGGACCATCCCCTGGACCATACTCAACCTACCAGAGACCAAACCACCAAGGAAACATCCCCCCCCAAGCATCCATCAACTGTTGAAAGTCCCTCAGTTGGAGGTCTGGGCTCAGGGTCCCCCTTTTCTCTCCATGCTAGAATGTTGACTGGTTTATCTTGGGCAGGTCTTAGACAACCACTAAATTAATTTCTTAGTGAAGTAACTGTAACAGCAAACCTATTTGTGGGTGTGTAGGAGGCTAGAAGAAGGCATTGGTTCCCCTGTAACAGGGGTTACAAACAATTATGAGACACCATATGAGTGCTAGGACTCGAACTCATGTCCTCTAGAAGAGCAGCCAGCTTTCTTAACTGCATAACCATCTCCCGAGGTCCTCATTTACATTTTAATTTAATTTATTTATTTTCCAATTAACAATGACTTTTTATACTTCTAAATTTAATTTATGTGCATGAATGTATTGCCCACACTTATGTGTATGTACTGTGTGTGTATGTGTGTGTGTGTGTGTGTGTGTGTGTGTGTGTGTGTGTCTGTGTGTGTGTGGTACCCTAAAGGGTCAGAGGAGGGCACCAGATGTTTGTGAACCACCATGTGCATGCTGGAAATTGAATCTGATTCTACTCCAATAGCAACACGTCCTCTAAATGTTGTGCCAAACCAGCAGGTTAAAGACTCACCTGGGCGAAGTAGAGTTTTAGCTTCTTCCCTCTGAACTGAGTCTCATGAAGCTCTATCCGGGCACGGGCTGCAGATTTGGGATGGCTGAAATTTATTCGAACCCGTCGGAAACTCTTAAACAGCTGGAACGTCACACATTCATCATAGGTCCGGAACAGTCCCTCGAATTTTTCCTGATAAAAACAGAGAAGGAAATCCATTGGTCATGGGTCTTATATGGTGTCTTGTGACAAGAGCAGGTAACCTTGGTAGGTTGTTGAGAGCAGAAAGTTAAAACAGAAGGCACAGTGGCTAGAAACATAAGCTTCCTTCGCCTGGGTAGCCATGAGCAAGAGGAGAGTTCTTCATATGACCTACAGCCAACTTTGTTTTGGCATTAAAAAAAACCAATATTTATTGCATCAAACCACTAAGATTAAGGTTTATTTTCTCCCTGCAGTATAGCCAAGACTCTATGATACAAAACAATAATTTAAAGTGTTTAATTCAATGCACAAATTTAATTCTACTGGAAAACAACTATTACATGTTCACTCGGTACAAGGTATAGTCTCGATTTAGGTTTTAGGATGCTACACAGATGGGTGTTATTTTTCCCTGACATGTGATTGTTTAAAAATTTAACCTGAGAGTCCAACAGTGATGCAAATAAGAGAACACCCAGAGGGGTCAAAAAAGGAAATAAAAGGAAATTCAGAGAACTCTGTGTGTGTGTGTGATTAATACTATCTATAGAGTTCTTCTTAGTCTTAAAGAACTTAAAAGTAGAAAACCGGTATATATTAAGCACTGTACATTTTTACTGCTGAAATGGGTCTTAACAGAATAATTTCTACAATTAAAATTTTAAAAATCCTAATTTTTAAATTCCAACAGTCAATAGTATTTTGTCGAAATGCATGAACAATGGATTCTACAAGATTCATAAAATTGTGTGTGTGTGTGTGTGTGTGTGTGTGTGTGTGTGTGTGTGTGTGTGGTATAAATATTCCTGTGCCTTGTGCACAAGTTGGGGCCAGCAGTTGTTGCCCAGTGTTGTTCTCAATCTCCTTCCACCTTGGTTTTGAGCTACAGTCTCCCAGTGAACCAGAGGTCATCATTCCAGTGAGGCTGCCTGGGCTATAAACTCTAGAATCCGCTTGTTCCTGCCCACCCCAAGCCCTGGAATTACAGCTGCATGCTACTGTCATCCCTGCTTTTAATTGGAACCTTACTTATTGAACCATCTTTCCAGCCTGCAGCAGGTTCATAGAATTTTAACCTCAAGCTGGCCTAGTGGATGCTGAATTTAACCTTTCTCTCCTCACTCACATCATTTTACAAATCTATAATCCCGACTCATTCGGTAAGTTAAGTCCAGTCAAAGTCCCTGGGGCCCTGGCTTCAGAGATGTTTTTGAACTATGTGAATAATCAGACTACTAGACTGATGGGAAGAAATGTTGTTAGTATAAGTAAAAGATGGATGGCTATAAAATGACCCCAGGGCTGTGACCACAGGAAAAAGGATGCCGTGGGGTTTGGAACTCTTGAATCCTGACGTCTTTTAGAACAGATCCCTGACATCAGGGAAGAGCTTCCTGTTTCTCTGGCATCCGGAAGATTTTATCCTAGCCTTTTATGTACATGCCCCTGGTCCTTCCAAACTCAGCAACACCCCAGGCTGAACCCACCACAGCTCTTCTCATGCTTAACTCCCATGTCTGACCACTCTCTTGTATGCCAATATGTCATCCCATCCCAACAGTGCAGAGTGCCTAGTCAAAGCTCTGGGCTTGCTTTGCTTCTTTATGCTTGCAGGCATTCGATAGATTCTTTCTCCCTCTTTTCTGTCTTTGTTCTTTTCTCTTTGCGTGATAGTAGCAAACCAAGCACCCTCCCTTACCATAGGTGGAATGATGGGTTTCCCCATCATCTCTCAAGTTTTAGGATAAGCAAGCCCCAAAGCCTGTGCCTCCAGCTACCACTCCAAGGTGTTCCTTAAGAAATTCTTTCTCCCAGTCCTGTGCCTTTCCAGTCAGAAGTTCTGATAATTAGCATCCTTTCCTCTTATGCAGTAGGAGTGCTCAGAGCTGGCCAAAACTTAGCCAGTGGTTTGATTAGTTATGAGCTGTCCTCAGGAATGGGATGGGAGAGGATACTAAGAACTCAGTTTTTTATTTAGCATGTGTTTTAGGGCCAAATTCTTGAGTCCCCTCTCTGGCTCACTTACTTTACCAGTTGAGATGTTCTACCCCCACACCTACTCACCAAAACTTAAGAACAAGCAACTGACTAATAGAGGGTAGGTTTTGTCCCTCATTGAATATCCTTTTTTTATATTACTATTATTTTTTTAATACAATGCTTATCAGTTTGAGCTGCCAACCTTAAGTGCTCATGTTAGAGGAAATGAGTCAAAAGAGCTGGGCCAAGTGCTCTGGGCAAATAGCCCTATGTATATTCTCCACGTTGAAATGCCCTAGCCAATCAGCAGCACTTGCTGTCTACTGATCTTCAATAGATGGTTCTACACCATAATTCTCTGGCCTCAGTGTCTAGTGTAAGTATCCTATGTCATTTCTGTTGCTGTGATAAAATATCCCGATAAAAAGCTAAGGAAACTCCAAATTACAGTCCACCATTGTGGGGAAGGTCAAAGCGGGAACCCAAGAAGTGGGAACACACACATCTACTCTCATCTACTTTTGAGCAGAGAGAAACAAATGTATCCTTGCTTCTCCATTGCTTTTGAGTTAGTGTTTGCTCTTACATAGTACAGGGCCCAGCTTAGAAAATGGGGCCACAAAAGGAGCTCCCAATACCCATACTTAGAGATTCAGTTCAGTGCTTAGGGGCCAGGGTTTGCATTGGGCCATATAGGGCTTTATACCTTGGGTGTTGGCAAGAAACATCTGCTGTGTGCTTTGTCCCTCATTGAATATCCTTTTTTTATATTACTATTATTTTTTTAATACAATGCTTATCAGTTTGAGCTGCCAACCTTAAGTGCTCATGTTAGAGGAAATGAGTCAAAAGAGCTGGGCCAAGTTGTTCTAGATGTTCTCAGGGCCTCCATCCACCACAGCAAATCTATCACTGTGTTGATGCCCAGTGGCAGCCAAGCACACAGTTAAATGTTGTGGTTCTCCATCTCATGGTTTTCTTCACTGTGGAAGCCCCCAGACTTGGCTATAAAATCTCCCTGTAGCCTCTATGCTGTTCCATCATGGCGGTCAGCAGGTTTTGGTCTTAGGATGCTGAACTCCCAGAAATTGCTAGAGAGCCAAAAGAGTGAGCCTTTTTTAGTGTTAGATTTTCACTCTTAATAGTGATCATACCAGACATAAGACAGAAGTTGGAAAAGTCTTTACTTATATCTGTATTGCAAAGCAACAGTAATAGGTCTTTTGTATATCATAACCTGATGAGAGGAAATTTCTGTTCTCTGAAAAAATGGCAATATATGGTCAGAAGACTGTCATTGCTTTGCAGGTTTGCAAATCATCTCACTTTTAATTTTCCACCTACTTCCAGTGTACTATGCCTTCTGTGACTCAACAGTGTGTAGAAGTACTCGGTGGGGAAAGCATACATTGTGTGAATAGCCTCTCAAGAATTTGTCTGTTTTCCCTTGATACTACAATGCTTGACAGATAGTCACTTCAAAAGATTGTGGCAGCTCAGACTCTGAAGCCACAACCAAACAACACTTTAACTATGCTAAGGCTCATGGATCCAATCTTGTACTTTAAGCAGAGTTTTTAACCCCTGCAAGACTTTACAATATAGTGGCTACTGTCATGTAAAATAACTTCCCTAAGTCATATGGCCTTACAAAATGATGAATGAATTATACAAGTTAAAACTGACAACCAAGAAAATATCCGGTGGATACAATTTTTCCAAAATGAATTTTGGCATTAAAGCTTGTGGTTTATTATTGGCAGCACACACAAGAGCTATTTAAAAAAAAATCATGTGGAAAGTTGAGGGAGGGGTGGGTAGGTGCCAGAAGAGGGCATTGCATCCCTTGGAGCTGGTGTGCCACCTGAAACGGGCAGTAGGAACCAATGGAACCCTCTGTCTGAGCTATACGAGCTCTGACCTGTGTCTTCAGCCCCTGGAGGGTTCTCCTTTTTGTAAGTTAGCATGCAGCATAATGGGCTTCACTGCAGTAGTCACACACATCCCATAGTCTGTGTTCTTTTTCATCCTTCCCACAGTGCTTGGCTCAGCCCCTCCTCCTTTCTTGACAGTGCCTTCCTCTCCACCAAATGGTCCCCTCCTCTGCTCATTTGATCACATGCCCTTCACTACTTAGAGAATGTAGGATTTTAAGTTTCTGACTCTTTGATGGATTTGGCTTTCGTTAGTGCAGCCTGGGGACTTAGTGTGACGCATTCGGACACAATTTTTCGCTTTCTAATTTTTTAATAGTCTAAGAATTTTATACATCTGTAATATTTTGATCAAATGCATCCCCAGTTACCTCCTCTCCAATTTGTCCCACATCCATCCCTATTTGTCCCTCCCAACTTCATGTGCCCGTTTTAAAAGACATATTTATACTATATGTTTATGAGCGTTTATATTCATGAGCATGATGCATGAGTTATGTGCCTGTTGTCTTCAGAGGCCTGAATAGAGTGTCAGATCCCCAAAACTGGAGTTAGAAGTGCTTGTCAGGCACCATATGGGTGCTAGGAACTAAACTCGGTTCCTTTTCAAGAGTAGCCAGTGCTCTAAACCACTGAGCCATCTCTCTAGCCCCAGATAAAGAACTTACTGAGTGCACTTAGAGCTTCCTGTAGGTTCATGGGTTTGGGGCCATCTACTAGAGTGTGGGTAGCCTCTCAGACTTTCCCTCCCCCATCAGTCAGCAACTGCCAATAGCTCCTCAGCTAGGGGTGGGGCTTCATGGCCCCTCTCCTCCAAACTTTGACAGGCAGCAAGTCTTATTTAAGTTTCTTACTACATACCTGCAATCAGTACTTATCCAGTTTGTGCTTCATATTTAAAGGGTATTCAAACATACCTATGAACACATGATAGGGTAACACAAGTCAAGTCAGAAAGTGAGTAAGAAAAAGGCAGTGGGGACAAGAGGAGAAGCACAATTGGAGTCTACTGGATACGTTCAGTGAAGCTGAACAATGTCTCATACCTATGACCTCTGTCACAGCTGGGCCAACACAACACCAGCCATCTTTGTAAATACACGCTGGGCAAAGCAACGCTCACCCACTCTATAGTTCATGGACTCTACAAAGCAAAGATGGCTCTGATCTTAAAACTAGACCATTAGATCTCTCCAAGTCTGCATAAAGGGTCTATTATGAGGAATGAGCAACGTTCTTGTTAGTGTGGCAGAATGATGGATGGTGTGTTTCTGATCAAAATTTCAGCAACTACTAATTCCTAAATCAACAAACCAAGAAAGGGCTATAGACATTCATTCTGCCTGGTGGGTGGCACAGAATCTGAGAAGATTTTAGAAAACACTATGAAAACCTCAAATAGTTACACTGGCTTTACTTTACAGACAGACAGTGGACCAAACATAACGTCTGATGGTTCTCTCGCTAACTCCTTAAAAACATTTGAGAAAGAGAGAGTTGAAGTTATCACTGCTAGAGTTTAGGTTTTGGTCTAAACAAAGGAAGCCCACTGCAAACCAGATAACTGTACAATTAGGTAGCTAGCAAACTCAAGCGAGATATACTGCATAAAACCTGCCAGTAACACATAAAGGAGCTTGGAGATCCCAAGACAAAATGAAGAAGCCGATTTTTCTCGTCACCCTAAAGAGCCAGTGCTGTACTTGTGAGACGGCTGTGTGGGGAGTTCAGGGGAGGGAGGCTTTATTTTCTGTGAAACCACACCACATTCCTTAGATAGTTTCCAGTGTTTTAGACTTAGTGTCCCTGTAGGTTTAAATGATTTTAATAAGAAACTGGGCATCTCAAAAATCATAAGACTTTCATCTGTCAGATGAAACCTAGAAACTGTCAAAGAAGGAAAACAATTTATCACCTTTCCATGGCTATCATGGACTGTCACAGGCAAATCCCATCATCAGAGTGATACTGGCTTTGATGGGCCTATCAGGGGGCCCTGCTGTCAAGACTTTTGGGAATGGGATACCTAATCTGCATATCTGCATGGGGGTGGTTCTTGTGTCTGGATTTAACCCATCATAATCTCTTTGTTCAGCCCCTTATTACTAATGCACGCATTGTCTCATCTCTGGCCCAGATGTTACCGAAATACAGGATCATTACGGACAGAGGGGTTGCCATGTCCTGCACAGCTAGCTCCTGGAAACTTAACTGACATGGGGATAAAGAAATATGTGAGAGACGCAAGAAATGACAGCTACATAAACAGAAAAGCTGGGATTGGGCATGCTCTGCTGGCTCTGATGGAGGGGTCTTACTACACAACCCAGAAACACAAAATGGTTATTATGTACAGCCTGAGGAGGAGGTATTAGCTAACATCAGCGGAAGGTCTTTGTAGGGGAACAGTTTCAGGCTCCCAAGGAGGACGCTGTGGTCCACAGCTTACTTTCAGTACACTAGTCTTAGCTAAAGGTCAGACATCACCAGCACTTGTACATGGACCAGGAGAAGGCTTTGCTACTTCTCTGAGCCTCACCTGGGGACGTGAGGCTTCTCTGCCATTTCTACAGAGCTGAGAAACCAGAGTCTGTGCTCATGTCAACAACACACATCACTTCATCCAGTCTCTACGGGGAAGTCAGAAGTTTTCTTCATTGATAAAAGAAATGGGCACACTCCACGTCCCAGGTCTGCTTTGAGAAAAGGAAGTCTTTGGAAAGGGTTTCTAAGTCCCTTTCACAAGGTCCCAGGAGAAACGTGATAAATAAAAATCCTAGTTCCAAACTGGGAAAGAAGCCTTGCTTTTTCACACCACTTTCTTTCCCCATGAATGTCTCTCAGCACAGAACTTTACCCAGGCTGTGTGCCATTCTGGTCTGCTCTTCTGGAGGATGCAGCTCCCTCCGGGTTGTTTTGTTCAGAGAGTCTTCATTCCCACTGAGCTGTCCCATGTTCAAAACCAGGAAAACAAACAGAAAAAATGGAAACAAAAACAAAACAAAAGATGCAAACAGATTTCCACAAATCCCAAACCAGAATAATGTACACGAGTCACCATGGTCTTTTGAACAGAGATGAGATCAAACATTTACAACTTAGGGAGTCCCTTGTTAATCAAAATAATAAAAGTTGGTATGAAAGTAATGATCTTTTTAAAGAATTAGAATAAAACATTATAACTTTTGCAACTCTTAGGAAAATATGCAAAAAAAAATGTGACCCCAGTGGCCAGTGTAATAGTGTAAGAAAAAAAGCTTTATTCCTTTCTAGAAGTATGACATGGAGAGTGGCATCGTGCACAGAGGCCTAGCTAGAGTCTAGGTTTTCAGCCCAGCTAAGCCAAGTGTAGTGTTTGTGACTGGAAAGTATAGGGAAACCCACCTGCTACTCTCTACCCTCAGCTGCTTCACTTCCGATCATTAAACTGTGTGTCTTCCCCAGAAATTCTCCAATTCTCGGGACATCACTGGGCTCTGTACAATTTACAGTATCATCTACCTGGAGGCAATGTCAGGTCACTGGTGAGGGTTCTATAAGACTGTGCCCAGTTTAAATGCCAATCGCAAGATAAAGGTTATATGCTTCTGAGCTAATAGTCACCAACAGTTGATTTCCACAAAGTTTCCTCCACCATAGTTACACTTACCCATTCATTTCAAAGGAGCCAACTTAGCAACAGTCACATGGTGGAGAACACACAGCAAGTGTGTGGGGAGCCATGCGCAGCTTCCACACTCCTAGTCACACCACCCTCCCAGCACCTCACAGGAAGCTTCCTGAACTCTGACCATTTGGTTTTACACGGAGGTCTCCTTACACAGACATAGTTCACTACTTCATTGGCCATTGGCAATGAACTCTACTTGACCTGTCTCTTCCTCTGGGAATTTACCCACCTTCTAATCACAGGTTGCCTTGACAACAGGAAACTCACCTTTCTCATGAGTACACCAAAGGATGTATGGATTCTCCCTGCTTTAAGGACTCTAGGGCTTTGTGAACAGGGGATGAAGATATATATATATATTTTTTTTCTTCTCATGGTCATAGTATCAGGCTTTTAGCTGATCTTGATCATTTCCCTAGAAAGTTTTATCAGCAGGATGAGAGCAAAGAAATTTGAATCTCCCACTAAGAAGTCAGTTCAGCCAGTTTAGTTAACTGATGTGCATATTAGTAATAGGATTTCAGCCAATGGCATACAGTCTATACAGCTTAGCATATCCCCTCCTTGCTTGAGTCTGTTTGCTTAGAACCTAGTTCATAGCTATCGAATAAGGAGTATCAAGAGTCAGATAACTGAATGAATACAGAGATCTGCAGATGATATTGTGTGCCTAGGGGCCCTCGTTGGTTCAGACTCCACCCAGTGACAGGCTACTCTCTGGGTAAGATTCCCTCATCCCATTAAATCAAATTATAATGGTTTGTCACACCGGTCTGATCCAGCCAGACCAAGTCACCATCTATTTGTAAATATCTTTGAGCTTTGAGATTACCCCGTGTGCACTCGTTAGTTTTTGTTAACTTCATGTAAGCTACAGTCCTTTGGGAAGAAGGAACCTTAATTAGAACTGGACTGCAGGTAAGTCTGTGGAGCATTTTCTTGATTAATGATCAGGACCCAGGCCATTGTGGGCAGTGCTACCCTTGTGTAGGTGGTCCTGGAAGGTATGAGGAAAGTAGCTGAGGATAAGCGTTGGGAGCAAGTCAGTAAGCAGCATCTATCCATAGTCCCTGTTTCAGTTCCTGCCTTTGTGCCTTGAGTGCCAGCCCTGACTTTCCATGATGGACTATACCCCAGAATGTATAATCCAAACGAACCCCTTCCTCCCCAAGTTGCTACTGGTCATGTTTCTTATAGCAATAGAAGGCTAGCCAGAACTCTTTCCTCATCAAAGGCATGCCTGAGAGCACAGGGGTAACAGGGATGTAGTCCCCTACAGGATGAGGAGACAGGCAGGCCTCTGAAAACAGATGTGAACTTCTGTGAATCAGAACCCTGGACCTGTGCTCATGGTCATCTACTGCAAACAAAGGAAATATCTGTCTGCCCTCTTATAGTCAGCACATACTGGGTCATAGTATTGATGGTCACCTCACTCGGGACATTTCTCAAGAGCCAATGACAGCTTTGTCCTTTCCTGAGACATCTATTCTTTTTCTTCTCTAATCTTTATTGCACAAAATCATCTGTGGTGAGCATCAACCTGGTCAGATGTAGGCTCTAACTGTGCTCATGTAATTAAAGATGGGATTGGATTTTATACTCAAGTGTTGTATAGGCACCATGAGACACTATACAAATGTGTTAGAAACACAGTGCTTGGCACTGTATAATCTACTGGTCCCTTTCTACCCTGACACACTTATATCTCCATTCTCTTATTCATAATTGGGAACAGTGGTAGCATCCATCTCTCACAGGTGTCCTGAGTATGGTGTAAATCAAGATAATTAAGGTATTTGAAGTGTGATTACAGTGTAAGTATGTGAGCTGTTATTATTAATCTTATATTAAAGGTAGACAATATTTTATTTCTATGTATATGTTTGTCCCATTAGTTTTAGCTGTGTAAATATTGCTATGTCTATATTCCCTTCAATTTTCGTCCATGTCTCTGTCTTTATCTACAAGTGCCTCTGTCCATAAACATTTAAGACCAAAAAGAGAAAATAAAAACATTTAAGACTATAAAGAGAAATGTTTATATGCATCATATAAAATTAGCTATAAATGCCCTACCCTGATTTTATTTGTGGTTATGTGCTTAAAATGTAGAGCCCACATGTCTTAGTTAGGGTTTCTGTTGCTGCAACAAAATACCATGACTCAAAAGCAAGTTGGGGAAGAAAAAGGTGTATTTGGCTTACACTTCCACATTGCTGTTTATTATTGAAGGAAGTCAGAACAGGAACATCAGGGCAGAAACCTGGAGGCTGGGGCTGATGCAGTGGCCATGGAAAGGTACTTGTTGGCTTCACATAGCTTCCTCAGCCTACTCTGTTATAGAACCCAGGACCACCAGCCCAGAGAGGTCATCCTCTATCATTGAACACTAATTGAAAAAATGGCTTACAGCTGGATCTCATGGAGGCATCTCCTCCTCTACTGAGGCTCCTTCCTTTCTGATGACTCTAGCTTGTGTCAAGTTGGCATACAAAGCCAGCCAGCACACTCAGTTAACCACAGGCATTTGTTTCTTGTCTGAATAGCTTCACAAGTGTCAGTAAAATGCTTGCTGAGTGAAAGTCTGATTTCAATCCCAAACCATGATATAAAACCCAAATCATGGGGATGTGTATTTGTTACACCAGAGTTGAGATGGCAGAGACAGGAGGATTCCTCGGGGCTCACTGGCCAGCCAGCCTAGATTTCCTGGCAAGTTCAAGGCCAGTGTAAACCCCGTCTCAGACAATATGGTGGATGATGTCTCAGGAATGATACCCATGGTGATATCCCATATTCCACTGTGCCCTGGGTAGATGCTGTGAGATAGCCCACAAGTACCTTAAATTTAATGGACCTAAACAAGTTAGAAATTGCTCTACAATGTTTCTACAAACATGCCTCCCATCTTCCCAGATGCTCAAACCAGAAGCTAAATGTCCTGTGCTCTCCTCTCCCTCACTGACAGTAAGCACTCAACAGCCCCTGAATCCTCTGAGCTCACTGTTCTTCAGCCAGCGTCCCTTGTACTGGCTAGTTTTGTGTCAACTTGACACAGCTGGGGTTATCACAGAGAAAGGAGCTTCAGTTGAGGAAATGCCTCCATGAGATCCAACTCTAAGGCATTTTCTCAATTAGTGATCAAGGGGGAAAGGCCCCTTGTGTGTGGGACCATCTCTGGGCTGGTAGTCTTGGGTTCTATAAGAGAGCAGGCTGAGCAAGCTAGGGGAGGCAAGCCAGGGGAGGCAAGCCAGTAAGGAACATCCCTCCATGGCCTCTGCATCAGCTCCTGCTTCCTGACCTGCTTGAGTTCCAGTCCTGACTTCCTTGGTGATGAACAGCAGTATGGAAGTGTAAGCTGAATAAACCCTTTCCTCCCCAACTGCTTCTCGGTCATGATGTTTGTGCAGGAATAGAAACCCTGACTAAGACACCCCTCATACTGTGTTCATGTTACCACTGATTTCTGAGCTCCCTGAAGCTGACCCTGTGACTGTTCTGGGCATGCTCACTATGGGGAGTTTTAAAAAAGCAACCTGGAAAGATCACTGCTAGAGAGGACCTTCAGACAGAAAGTCCCAAGTTATAAAAATCCGTTATTTTTTTTTTTTTTTTTTTTTTGCCATGAAGTGCAGCTGAGCATCCAAGGACATTTAGAAGATGGTTGCCAGTTACCCACCAACCTCATACCCTGCTGCTGCCCCATCCTGTTTCCTAGATTCTAGATCCCAAAGGAAGGTTGTTCTCTATCCAGGCTCTCTTTTGCCCCTGTCCACTCTTCTCCTGGACATGCCATTTTGTTTTAGGTAACTTTGAAGTGTTTCTCTAAACCCAGCTTAGCTCTTACACCCGAGTGGCCCTTCTCCAACACCACTCAGGTTTGGACTCCCTTCCACTGTGTTCTCACTGGAGGTTAGTTAGTCACTAACTAACAAAGGTTTCCTCATTACTTTGGACTTCAAGAGCAGGAAGGGTGTCATTGTCTTTTTATGTCTTGTTCATTTCATAGGGACTATTGACCATATGTCGTATAGGATGTTTGGACTCCAAAGAGAGATCACTTGGTAGAGCAATGAGTGAATTAATGTTGGAAGAATAGCTTTTTCTGACCCACACACCACCAAAAGGAGTGTTGGTTAATGCTCTGCATGCACTAGCCAAATGGATTAAGATTCCCTGTATAAAGATGCTATGGGGAAGGTGTGATTGAATCTGACACATTCTTAATCTCACCCCGTTCCTCTGTCTAGGTTTAATTTCTACTTCCTTAGAGCTTTTCAAAAACTCAGAATCACTTGTCAGGAGACTGCATCATGCTGGATGTGTGTCTGTCAGGGGCAATGTTAAGAGAGAGTGCAGAGAGTAGATGGTATATAGAATATGTGTTTAATTTAATGCATGCAAACCAGATTGTGACTCTAAGCAGGAGGGCAACATGATCAAAGGGCTTATATATTCATATTAACTTGATTATCTTTTTAAAAATGGTGTTCTCCAACTGATTTCTCTATGAAACTGAAATGGCATTTATATTATCTTAAGAGGTAGGTAGCCCAGAAGCTCACAATACCTAAGATACAATTCACAAACCACATGAAACTCAAGAAGAAGGAAGAGCAAAGTGTGGATACTTTGATCCTTCCTAGAAGGGGGAACAAAATACCCATGGAAGAAGTCACAGAGACAAAGTGTGGAGCAGAGACTAAAGGAATGACCAGTCAGAGACTGCCCCACCTGGGGATCCATCCCATATACAGTCACCAAAACCAGACACTACTGTGGATGCCAAAAAGAGCTTGCTGACAGGAGCCTGATATAGCTGTCCCCTGAGAGGCTTTGCCAGTGCCTGACAAACACATAAGTGGATGCTCACAGCCATCCATTGGACGGAGCACAGGGTCTTCAATGAAGGAACTAGAGAAAAGACCACAGGAGTTGAAGGGGTTTACAGCTCCACAGGAGGAACAACAATATGAACTAACCAGTACCCCCAGAGCTTCCTGGGGCTAAACCACCAACCAAAGAGTACACATGGTGGGACTCATGACTCCAGCTAAATATGCAGCAGAGGATGTCCTAGTTGATCATTAATGGGATGAGAGGCCCTTGGTCATGTGAAGGCTCTATGCTAGGGCTAGGAAGTGGGAGTGGGTGGATTGGTGAGCAGGGGGAGAGGGGAGGAGACAAGGGAAGGGGATTTTCGGAGGGAAACCAGGAAAAGGGATAACATTTAAAATGCAAATAAAGAAAACGTCTAATAAAATAAAAAAGAAAGAAAGAAAATGGACTCAATCATTAAAACTAAAAATAAAGTACGTACTTTATGATTCCTTTTGTTTTTCTGTTGGTCTCTTTCCCCCTCTTCATTTCTGGGGGGTTCTAAGCCTCACACCCCCAGTTTCTTGTTAGACAATCACACTATTATGAAGCAGGGAGAAAACTGAAGATCATGGAAATGATTGGGAGCTGAGCACTGGCTACCAGCTGCCGCCTGCATGCGTCTTACATTTATTTTCATGGCAAGAAGCTCCTGGGAATAGACTTCATTTGCTTTCCAAACTGCAGGTCAAGGGCCTGCTGATGCTTTCCAGCTCACAGGCTCATTCTTGGAAATACATCTCCCAGGAACACCACATGATGACACACTTAGAAGGGAGGGAAAGAGGGACTGGACAGATGGCTCAGTTCTTAAGGAGCTCCTATAGAGGACTTGTGCTTGGGTTCCCAGCACCTACAATGGGCTACTCACAACCAACTGTAACTCCAGCTCTAGGAGATCTGACACCCTCTACAAGCATATTCATGAACACCACACACACACACACACACACACACACATACACACACAAAGCAGAAATGGAATTCAATAAAGACAGTGTTCCAGATTCTCAGGGTGGAGGTAAGGCCTGCTTTCTCATTGGTCTCTCAATAATTGATGAGCACATGTTTAGGAAGTGTTATGTGAAATTAAAAGGCTAAATTCTAAATAAGTTCCCTATCACATCCTTTTGAAGATGTGCAATTGGAAGTCTAATCCGTTCATTTTTCTACTTGGTTTATGATCAAAGCGAGGTTGCGGATGCAGTGTCGAATCCTCTTACTTATTTCTGGCCATGAAATTGAAGTGGCCTCGGTGTTCCTTAAAGCGGCAGGCTTGAGCAGCTTTTGAAATCTAACAGGGCAGTTTTCCTGCTTTCTGAGGTTTCCCATCAGCCCTGCCCCTCCTCCCATTTCTCCTTCTCTACTTCACTCAGGCTCTGTTTATTCTTTCCTGATCAGGAGACATAAAACAGGGTAGACTTGAATGCTACCACCACATGCAAATTTCTCTCATTCGACTTTCTTGATATTGAAAATAAAAATAATTGCCTCAATCCCCTGCCCCCACCCCCAGGATACAAGGTACCTAAACAAAAGCCTTTCCAAACTGAAACATGACAGTCAACACCACCAAAGGCTGAGCTGGACTGACAAAACCCACTATGGCCACAGCTAACACTGAGCATAACTTTGGAGCACCATTGTTGTCTTAGTTAGGGTTTTACTGCTGTGAACAGACACCATGACCAAGGCAAGTCTTATAAAAAGCAACATTTAATTGGGGCTGGCTTACAGGTTCAGAGGTTCAGTCCATTATCATCAAGGTGGGAGCATGGCAGTATCCAGGCAGGCATGGCACAGGAGGAGCTGAGAGTTCTATGTCTTCATCCAAAGGCTGCTAGTGGAAGATTGAATTCCAGGCAACTAGGGTGAGGATCTTATGCCCACACCCACAGTGACACACCCATTCCAACCAGGTCACACCTATTCCAACAAGGCTACACCTTCAGATGGTGTCACTCCCTGGTCCAAGGATATACAAACCATCACAATTGTCTACAGTGACTGAATTTTTAATTGGGAATCTATAGGCCAGCAAATAGATGCAGCTCAGGCTTGCGTATGGTTCTGTCCTCTATAACCCTCCCTTTCATATATGCTCATTTCTACTTACAGTGAACTCCTGAGACAGTTAAAGAAATGGAGAGGAAAGGGGGTATGAATACTTTCTCTAAGGGGGCCAGCCTTAGCTACAGACTGGAAATTCATCCCAGAGAACCCAGCTCCCAGGCTAGCTCACCAATGGCAGAGGGAAACAGGGTCCAACACAGCTTTCATCTCTTTGCTTACAGCTCATCCAAAAGGACGCACACGGCTTTTGTCCTGAGTCACTAATGCTGCTCGCTCACAAGGGACACACTCTCTCATGGAGTCCTAGGAGAAATGGCAGGAAATCAGGAAGAAGCTTTGTCTATTAAAGGGAAGAGAGCTGAAGGGTTGTCCTTCAGGCGTGAGATAGCTGGCTCCCATTGCAGATGTAATTTTAGTTCCTTGAGAACCTCCATTCTGATCTGCATAGGAGTTGAACTAGCTTACAGTCCCTCGCTAGTAGCATCTAAGGGTTACAAACATCATTAAATGACCAAAACCTCAATACATATATAAATGAGATAAGTGAGAGTTTTCCATGGGCAGTTCATACCAGAAACAACTTAACATGGTATTAGGGCAATGGAGTTAAGTTTCTTTCTCAACATGCATATGGTACACATATGCGTTTCATGGTTCTTTCATGTATTTAATTTAGGGCTCAGACCCTTGCCAGTCAAGTAAGACGATTTTTTACTAACAATTACATGGAGAATTATTTCTCTTTGTGTGGCATAAATCCCTGTGGAGCGAGGCAAGGAAGCTGGAGAAACCAGTAACTCAGAGTTAGTGACCATTGTAATTAGAATTATTATATAACGCATTGTTCAAATCAGGACACTGAAACTCGGGGTTGCTATTCATTATGCTGCAACCTCAGAAGTGTCTTGGCGCAGTGGCTCTGTGATTCCCAGCTGACTAATCCTCTCAGTCAGGGATCCCTGAACTGTGTCCTTCAGCTCACTGGAGAGACCTGGTGGTCCTGTCTAGAGAAGGAACCCACCCAGATGTGCAGAGTTCCTCTGCTAATCTTAGTATAGACCAGTGTCTCTTTACCAAAGGCTGCTTATGGGTTATGTTTTAATGGTGGCTGAGCTGTGTCACCTTGATACAGGCTAAAGTCATTTGAGAGGAAAGAGCCTCAGTTGAGAAAAATGTCTCCATGAAATGGAGGTATAAGGCATTTTCTCAATTAGTGATAATGGGGGTTGGGGTCAGTCCATTATGGGTGGTGCCAAGCCTAGGCTGGTGGTCCTGAATTCCATTGGAAAGGCTGAGCAAGCCATGTAGAGCAAGATAGTTAGCAGCACCTGTCCATGGCCTCTGTATCAGCTTCTGCCTCCAGGGTTCGTGCCCTGACTTCCTTCAATGATGAATAGCAATATGGAAGTGTAAGCCAAATAAAGAGATTCCTCCTCAACTTGCTTATTGGTCATGGTATATCATTAAGGCAATAGTAACCCTAACTAAGACAGTGGCTAAAATTCCTCGATAGGCTAATGAAAATGATGCTGGTCATATTTTCAACTACGGAGTCTGGCTGCTTAGCCTATTTGTTGGGCACTTCCAAAGTACACACAGAGACTTCGAATTCTTTCAGTTTTCAGAAATAGGAGGAACTACTAACACCTACCAGCCCTCCTTGAGGATGAGTGGTGTTCAACAGCTTCACACCGGGGCTGGGAGAGGGCTCAGTGCTTGTGCTGCAAGCTCAATTCTCAAAACCTACATAAAGAATGTCAGGCATTGTGGGGTATATTTGTAATCCCAGTGCTGGAGAGACAAAGGCAGAAGGCTCTCTGGGGCTTGTTGGCCAGCCAGTCTATGCTAATTGATGAGCATGAGGTCCCAGTGAAAGACCCTGTTTCAAAAACAAAATGGGTAGTGACAGATGGCTTACACACACACACACACACACACACACACACACACACACCTGCACACACTGCACAAAATAGTTTTAAGGAAATCACTGTTTTAATTAAAAAGAGTTTTATGTCCTTATAATCAAGCCTGTGGACAAGAGTGTGGGAAGCCGTTGCAGAGTGGCAGTTACAGAGTGGCAGTTGCAGAGTGGCAGTTGGCTACTGCTGGCCACCACACATACATAGGCAGTAAAGGTTCTTTTGCCAAGATGAGAGAGAAGTTAACCAATCAGATGTAGGCATGCAAATGAGGTGATTAGCATAACCCAAGCACAACCAATCCAGGTGTGAGCCACGCCTCTCCTAGGCCTATATAAGCAGCACCAGTTCTGGGCTTGGGGTCTCTTCCCCTCTGCAATCAAGCTCTCCCAATAAACGTGTGCGGAAGGATCCTGTTGCAGCGTCGTTCTTCCTGGCCAGTTGAGTGTGCGCAAGACAAGAAGCCACTAACCATCACCATCACCATCACCATCATTACCATCAACAGCAGCACCAGCAGGGCCAGCACCAGCAGGGCCAGCACCAGCAGCAGCAACACCATCACCAGCACCATGCAGAGGGCCTGAGTTTGGGTTCCCAGTGCCCAGGACTGTAGAAATGCTAGGCCAGCAATCCTGCCTTCCTGTTAAATATCCTCACCCAAAGGAATTTGGATTTGCTGTATCAAAAGCACTATTTCGTGTATTCATGTGGGTGTGCCTTGCCAGTTGTCTCATTAAACAATCACATCTGTCTCATTCCTAGAATATCTAAAGTCCTTTCTATTCCTGTTGAAGATATCAACCTTTTGTCTCATTAACACCGAAATCTTGTCGCTCCAGGTTCCAACTTATTTGAGTTATTCTATCAAACATCCTCTTAAGGCTCTGTCCCATAGACACTCTTGGTTCACTTAGAGGTCTGCTGCACCATGTGTCTCTTTAGTTCCTTACTCCTTGATTAATATTTTCTGCTCTGTCTCAAAGGGAAAGAGATATTTGAGTCATATCTACTCTCCAAGATGACAGGTAGTAAGCATTTTGAACCCCTGAATTGCCAGATATGATTTGTGTCACCTGATTTTTGTCTTTGGGAGATCACAAATATCCCCCATCCTCTGGAGTTCAGAAGTATGAGTACAGGGTATGTAGGGATGTGTTTTTACTCAGTTTCTGTTTCCTGGGAAGCAGGTTAGCAAACCACAATAAATTCCAATTTTCTGCCTGTTTATGCAAATAAAGTTTTATTGGACCATATTCACTTTTATTTGTTACATATTGGGACTTTGAAGAACAACACAGAGTGAAGACATGTGGCCCATTAAATCTGAAATTTGTACCTATATGGTTCTGAGAGAGAGAGAGACAGACAGACAGACAGAGACAGAGAGACATAGAGAACACATACATATGTGCACATCCACCTACACGCACTTGTAGAGGCCACAGATATGCTGGCAGCCCTCAAGCCCCAGTGTTTCTCATTTCTCCATTCAGTAACCCCAGAGCTGGGGTTCCAGACATACACATGACCACATGATCCAGTTTTCTTTCACAAGAAAGAAATGCTGGGGATTTGAACTTGGCTCCTCATACTTGAATATCAAGCACTACTACCCATCTCCTCAGCTGGCCTTTGCTGACCCCTCATGTAGAGTAACAAGGATTTATGATTGATTTATGATTCCTTGTCCTGTATCTAATCCTACAGATGGCCTTTTCATTGTGTTCCTATCATTTCAGAGGGACTGCATTAGTGACAAATCAAATTGTGGTGGTTTGAATAAGAATGGCCCCATAGGCTGTTATATTTTAATGCTTAGTCATAGGGGTGCAGCACTATTTCAGAAGGATTAGGAGGTGTGGCCTTGTTGGAGTAGGCATGGCCTTGTTAAGGACAGTGTTGCTGGGGATGGGATTAGAGGTTTCAAAAGCCTATGCTAGGCTAGGTTCTTTCTCCCTCTCCACGTGTAGGTCAGGATGTGTTCTCAGCTATGCATTAGCACCAGGGTCTCCACCATGATGACAGTAGACTAAACCTCTGATACTGTAGGCAAGTCCCCAATTCAATGCCTTCTTTTGTAAAAGTTGCCATGATCATATTGTCTCTTCATAGCAAAATAACGATGACTAAGTCACAAATACTTTCTAAGTTTGCTGTTTCAAGCCAGAAGTACACGCTGAGCTTATATGAGCTTGAAATGCATGAAATTGCATTTCAGGAAGGTCAAAACCCATTGAATATTGGCAATTGCTTTTGCAGTCCAACCTGCAAGGAAGAGCTCAGGGAACTGAAAAACAAAACCACCAAACCAAAGAATTATTTCACAAAGGCACTTTAAAGAGATAAAGATCAGACAACTTTTGAAAAAGGCATTTTGCACAAAATTAATTTCTTCTTCAATAGCAAGGAAGGGCATTCATACTTGTGTTCCAAATTATAAATTTTTTTAGCATTTCATATATGTACACAATATAATATGATCATATCTATTCCCCCTTTCCTTCCTTCACACTTCTCATCATATCACCCAATACATTCTCCCTCCCAGTTCATGTTGTCTTCTTCTTTGACAATATACTAAGTACAATTAGTGTTGCCCACAAGTGTGGGTATGGAACAATCCACTGACTCATGGGAAACCTTCCAAAGGCCACACCCCCAAAGAAGAATGATTTTTCTCTCCTATAGCAGATACCAGCTGCCTGGAGCTCTCCCATAAGGGGTAGGGTCTAGAAAGCAGCTCCTCCGCAACCCCCACTCCTGTCTATGTGGGAACTTGGACTGGCTTGATCTTGTCTGGGTAACTGCAGCTGTTGTGAGTTCCAGGAGGCAATAGCCACGCCATGCCCAGAAGACGGAATTTCATGGCAGTCATGTTTTGAGCATTTACTTCAACTCATGATATTGACAAAATCAGCATAAGAGTAGGGTAGTATGTAGTGCCTCATACACCGCTCATATGTAAGCGCTCTTTTTGTGCTGGCTATCTCACAAATGTTCCCAACCCTCTGTGTGTGTAGGCAAAGTGTGGCTATCACTTTTCAGATAAAGAAGTGTTCAGGAGCTGAGCGCTAATCCTCCACTGAGGTCAACCTTTACATTTAACGTTAGACATTTTTCTACCCAAATTATCTGACCATGGCAGAGAAAGCTAATGCACCATTTCATAAGTGCATGGCTCTGTACAGAGGAAGAGATTCATCGTCACTAGTTTAGGACTATTACAGTATTCTACGGTTCCAGAGAACAAGGGATAAACAATGAGTTTGCTGAATGGCTGCATACATTATGCCACTGACACTTGTCTTAAAAGGCAAAGGTAGATGACAGCTGATGGTGACCATCATCTCTTTAGCTAGCTGTAAGCATTTTACAGGAGTAACACAAATACAATCATGATTTGTGTGTGTTTTCGGCACTGGGTTCCGGGCAGTGTCTGCCTACAGTTAGCTCAGTGAAAAGGCTGGCTGTTGGAGATGCTGTTGAAAGAAGAGCGTTTCAGCAGAATGAGCCGCAGCACAGAGCCTCCTCTGCTTCATGCAGCAAGAAACGCGTGCGCTGGGATGATTTTATCTTTTCCTTTCCAGCAGCCTTTTAACTGCCTTCCTGGTCTGTGATTGACAGAGAACTTCATCCAGACAAGGAGGCATCCAGCCTGCAAACCTTTGATAACAGAGAAACATTTACTGGGGGACTTCTTCTTCTTTGAATATTGGTTATGGTTTTAGAGGGATGGTGGAGTCTTTCATTAAACCCTTATGCAGGCAGCAAAAATGTAGGCTGTCTACTTCCTCAGTGGTAGAAGCAGAAAAGAAAGGGAGCCAATTATTTTCCTTTCAGTTAAAAAACTGTGATCGAGCTGCTGATATTGAAGTATTTTAGGGTATGTTCTGTGGGGCCAGTTACTACCAAAAGAAACCAAAAACAAACAAACAAAAAACCATAGATTTTGAAAAATGTTTAGACAGCCAGGGTTTGAGACTATTATATCTTAGTTAAAACCTCTAGGATTCTGGAATCCATCTGAGCTGAGAAGAAATACAGTACCCATACCTTGTTTCCTGGAGAGGGCAGAGATCATGAAGACAGAAGTCCAACTGTTACCATTTTATATGGAACAGCAGCCTAGGCTGGCTATATGACAGTCCAGGCAAAGGCCTTGAGAGTCCCTAAGTGAACTCTGATGCAGAGCTCTGGTATCACCAAGAGTAACAAAGCACTTTATGAACTGTTGTAAGAGTTGCACCAGTACAGGAAGAAGAGGCAATCCAGGGAAACCTGTGACCGGAGCAAGGAAGATGGAGAAGAACCTTCATAGGAAGTGTAAGCTCTCCAAGCCAAGGGGAAAGGATGCAGACTGCGGACCACCAGTGCAGGATACAGTGATGGATATCTGTTTGGGTAAATTTAGACAAGAACATCCTCTCCCAATAGCCACACCTGAATGCTTTGACAATCTGCAAGGATTTTCAACTCAACATCCATCTGGAAGTGAACTGACTCAGAAAAAAACATATAATCTCTAGGACAAAAGCCAGAAGTGGCTAAGATTATGGTTTTAAAACCAGCTGGCACAGTATCATGAAAAATACTAATTTTGCTAAGAAAAAAATAAAGGCTATTATTGCTTTTATATCCCTGAGCCTATGGTCCATAGCTCTCTAAAATTCATAATGAGGATGCAGTCACGGTGTGAAATACTAGGTGGGTTGACCCAATTAGGACTTAGCTCTCCACCACCTTCTCTTTCAAATTCAAACCCTTTCAAGGCCATTTAAATGACATACAAAGTGACTGTTGTTCTTTGAGCAGCTTGTCCAATAAGATCACAAAATCTTTTAAAAATATTATTAGCTTGGCACAAGTATCTTCTACTTTGTTATTCTTGGGTAAGAAAAAACATTTTTAGTTGCCCAAGGCTGTGGTGGTTTGAAAATACTTGGCCCATGTGAAGTGGCACTATTAGGAGGTGTGGCCTTGTTGGAATAAGTGTGGCCTTGTTGGAGGAAGTGTGTCACTGTGTAGGTGGGCTCCGAGGTCTCCTAGTGTTCAAGCTCCACACAGTGAGAAGAGAGCCTCCTCCATACTGCCTGAAGAAAAGAGAGTCTCCTGATTGCTTTTAGATCAAGATGCAGAAATCTCAGCTCTTCTAGTACTATGTCTTCCTGGATGCTGCTGGGCTTCCTGCCATGATGATAATGGACTGAACCTCTGAAACTTAAGTTAGCCCCAACTAAATGTTTGCAATTATAAGAGTTGCCTTGGTCATGGTATCTTTTCCCAGCAATGGAAACCCTAAGACAGAGCCCAACTGATAACAGAGTACTGGAAGGACAATTGAATGGAGGCATTGTTTCCCCACCCTGCTGTTAAGACACAGGCTCTAAAGGTCTGATTAGGTCTCATGTTGAAGCTGTGCAAATAATACCTGCTAAAGGGTCAGATAGGATTCAGAAGTGGCCTATAAAACAGAAGTTAATCCAGATATAAACACCAATGACTGGTATCTTCCATGGTGGCATCACTATGACAGATAAGAGGTTCTTTTTTCCAAATGGACAGGATTTTAGAGAGAAGATAGAAGTAGAGTCAACATTCTGCCACATGTTTAGGAAGAAAACAAATTAGGAGGTCAAGATTTGATTTATACGTTGGTGAGATGATTCCGTGGTTAAATTGCTTGTCACTCCAGCAAGAGTTCTGGAGTTCAGATCTCCCAAACCTATGTAAATAGCAGGTGGGAGTGGGGCCCCACCTGTAATTTCATCCTCAGAAGCCGGAGACAGATCCTCAGGGAAGTGGGCTAAGAGACTGATCTTATGAGGCCCAGGTATTATTGTGAGCCCCTGCCTCAATAAATATGAAAATATGATGTTGGTGACTTCCAACATCAACCCAAGGCTCTTCAGGCACACACACAGAATATTGGGGAAAGTATTTGATTTTTTTTTAAACTACATAGTCTAATATGGCCCAAGAGAATTCTGGACCTTGTGTTGGTTATAACATATAGTTTGGCTTAGTGCAAACAGTGAGTAGAGGCAAGCAGGTCTCCCAGGAGAAGCAGCATCTATATGAAGAATTAAGTGAGGTGGCCATAGAGTGGGTCTTGTTCCTCCTCCAGGAGTCCTGTTTATCTATCCACACCCACTGAATCAGGAAGGAGGCAGTTTAACTCCATTCTCCATCTGTCTATTCTACTCTTGGGTCTTAAGAGCTACACACGGTACAAGACGTTTCTGACAAAATGCTACTTTAGCTGACCCTTTTGAATACAAAGGGTTTGAAAGGAGCCACCCCACTCTCTCACAAATAAGGAATTCAAACCGTACTTCTTCAACACAGTAGCCTATGGGCTTCTGTCTATGAGAACGCTCAGCTCCAGTAAATCAGCATATTTGCTGAGCACTTTATAAAGTTATGGAGCCTGTAGGTCTCAGATGAGTTCAGGGAATATCAGATGTGTGTGTGTGTGTGTGTGTGTGTGTGTGTGTGTGTGTGTGTGTGTGTGATTTTTGAGAGCTAGATAGGGCCAGAGATATCTGAAAGCTGGTGGGACAGCTTGTTGCAGCCATTGGCTGATACATGGGTTCATATCCCCCTCTAACTAGATGTATGTTTAATCCAGGCATCCCTGTGGTACTTGCATGGAAATGGAGCACGAGTATAGGCTGAATATAGAAAGCGTCTGCCTGAGAGAACAAGGAAGGAACAGAGCTTCCCTCTCTCAAAAAAAAAAAAAGTGATTTGAGACAGAGATTGATCAGAAATTGAAATGCGTTTTCATTTTCATCTTGCATTGATTTCCTGTTCCCAGGTCTTACTGTTTTCTCTGTGGGCTGTGTTTGCCTTCTCTTTACCTGGACCTCTCTGTTCTATCCCAAATGGACTCAAATTACCACACTGTCACCCAAATCTCATCAATTTTCTGACACGGAGCTTACCACTAGATAAATTACCACTGTGCGTGTAAATCATTCTGCCTGGCTTCCCTTGGGAGACTAATCTACAGCGTGGAAATCTAATTGGCTGCAGATGCAATGGCATCAGCTGCTTCACGTTCCCACAGCCTGGACTTTCTCACTGTGATGGACTTGAGCCACAACACACACCCCTACTTTAAATTCCTTCTCAACAGGGTATTTTACACCAGCAACAAGAAACAAACTAATACAGAACTCTACAAACTACACTGTGTTTGAAGATTATCCCACTAATGTCCTTTCCCATGTGATGAATTCAGTCACGATGTCTCTTTAATCCCCTTTAATCTGTAATATTTATTCCTTGTTTATTTACAGGTCAAGCTCTTGGTAAAATGTGATTTTGGGAAGTGTAAAGTGTGGCTCTTCTGTTTCCTCGTGACAGGTTTGTGTAGTGTATTATTGGAGGGCTGTTGCAAGCATTTTAAATCCCTCTATCCTTTACATCTAGTTTTTAATGTCTAACCCCCCACAAAATCACTGCTCCAACTCCATTCTACCCAACTGACCATCTCAATCCAGTACAGTTAATGATGTTCAACTCTGAGTACTCACTAGAGCCACCAAGGCAATGCCAAACCAAATGAGGCAGAAGTTTTGGAGCAAGGCTATTTGGTAAAGCCTCTCATGTCACGGTGACATGGTGACGGTGACATGGTGACAGAGCCAGGGATTCCTTTGCATTTCTCTTTGAACGGCTGCTGAGTTTTCTTGGTGAAACATGATCACTCAGTGAGCTAGGAGATCTTTCCATTCAACCTGTCTTGTTTGAAAATTGATCAATAAAGATTGAAATGCGGAAGGAGGGCTGTTATCTTAACTGTAGGCCACATCCCAACAATGTGGAATTCATCACCGTCAAATTGACACGTGTAGGTACTTAAGCCTTAAATAGTGCCAAATATCTCCATTGGAGATACACAAGCAGAACATTCTAGCTGTAGGATGCTTCAAAATTGTGGCTATATAACTCTTTATTGTGTGTGTGTGTGTGTGTGTGTGTGAGGGGTTGTTATAGGACATACTTATGGCTCCCCTTTACTAACAGCAACCACAGCACAATTATGATAATAAAAACAGTCTCTAGACACAGTTAACTATCTCCGTTCAAGAGAGGCGTTATCTCTCCTGGAGAAGCGGAGTTGGACGCTTCTCAGAGTTCAGGCCTCTGGTTAGACTATTCATCACACCCGCTTCCATGGGATTACCTTCTGCTTGGCCAATGTCATCATCTAGACCAAAGCAGCGGATCGGCTGCTCTTCTGTTGCTGTGATGAAGCACCCTGGCCAAGAGCAACTTCAGGACGAGAAAGTTTATTTTG
The DNA here is from genome assembly GCF_000001635.26 of Mus musculus. NCBI lineage: Eukaryota > Metazoa > Chordata > Mammalia > Rodentia > Muridae > Mus > Mus musculus. The sequence continues at coordinate 43,992,986 of NC_000083.6, read as the reverse complement.
TCATATGGTTCCACGGGGTTTAGAGTCCATCGCAGAGAGGGGCTGTGGTAAAGTGGTTGGTATGGTGGCAGGAGCATGACATTGAGCAATCACATTCTTGATTCTTAAGAAGCAGAGAGCGCTATCTGAAAGAAGAGTGGGACTATGAAATCTCAAAGCCTCACCCTAGTATGTTATCCAGGAAGGCTGCATCTCCCCAAGCAGTGCCACTAACAGGAGTCAGAGCTCAAACACTTGGGCCTCTGGGAGACATTCTTATTCAAAACACCATAAGGGGACAATACATGTTTACAACTGTTGGCTTGGTTTTCAGACATATTGCTTTGGGATTCTGTTTTCGTTGTCACTTCCTGTTGTTCTAGTGACTTTCCTTTTGTGCCTCTCAGGTTTTTTATCTGTAAAATGGGAATGATGTGAACAGTCCCCCTCCCCCACCACCCATGAGGCTGCTGTGAAAAGTGTAGCGGGATCATTTATGAAATGTGCTAGTATCTAGTAGCCCTCTAAAAAACGGTTGCGTAGTGAGTCATTTCCATGAAGCAATGTTAGTTAGTACCTGAGATTGCATGAAGCACTTCATAGATGTTTCTGTTTGCTATTATTGATCTTGTAAATTCTAGCACAGAATGGTTGACAGTCTTGGTTGAGGCCATGCAATTGGTTAATGATGGAAGAAACCATGCTTGCTTTAGCCCCAGCTTTGAAAGGTTAAAGATGATTCCAGGGAAGCTGACATTCTTGGCCAGATTAGCTTTGGGCAGTGCTGCTAATAGGCACCACTTGGCAGTATAGGTGAGGTGATTTATCATTCTGAATTAGAGATGTCAGTACATTGCCATTCAATGGGACATTTAAAGGCACTCACTCCCTTAAGTGCTATGCCCTGATGTTTAAAAAGAAGAAGTAGAAAAACAATTGGGGATATTTTAATCTAGCTCTGCAAAGTGTGTTCACACCAAAACACTGAGCCTTTTACGTGATATGAAACCTTCATGTTTAAAAGCCTTTTGTTAAAGATATAGAAAGATAAATGTAATAGAAATGAATACTCTGGGATTTAAGATACTCACAGTAATAAAACACACAGTGGGGTGAGATAAACGCCCAAGAACACTGAACACAGACGTGATTCTTGGGCACCAAGCAGATATGTTTCAAACTAAGAAGGTTGGCTCTCTCTACAGAGTCATATACTAAAGGGGACCAATGGAAACTTGGAAAATGATTTCTTCTGCCAAGAGGCTGTAGCTTCTCAGGAAACAGAGGTCAGGGAGATTCATTCAGCACACTCAGGTAAGCAGCAGCCGCTGCCATCCAGTCCCTTCAGTGAAGGAGCTGGGGACAACTTACACTAATGTCCTCTTAGGAAAGGTATTAGGAAGCTGTACATGTCTCACGGAGGTTTGTGGTTGTACACACGTATGCATATATGCAAAATGAGAAAAATGCTTAGCTCAGTGTGTGTGTGTGAGTGAGAGAGAGAGAGAGAGAGAGAGAGTGTGTGTGTGTGTGTGTGTGTGTGTGTGTGTGTGTGTTCTTAACCCAACAGAGCTTTTCTCTTTTAGGGATATATATTGGAAATTAGTTTGACATTTTTAGTAGGTGCATCTGGTTCCTGACAGGTCTAGACATATGTCTGGCTTATGGCATCTGTCTCTAATTAATAGGTCCAAGACTCCAGGACGAGCTCTCTCAAAGACAAAGCCCTGTTTTAATTCTCGCCCACAGCTGGTCTTTGCACCAGGATGCTAGGTTCTCCTGTCTGAAACACAGATCCCTGGTGTTGGTAGCTGAGAATGTGTTTTCCACAAGCTCCCGAGGAGGTGAGCAGCTATCGATTCCGACTCGCCCAAGAGTATGTTCACAGCCTAAGAGGCTGCTGGTTGCCCGTAAGGAGGAAAGTCCCTGGAACAAGTGTGAAGTGAGATCTGAGTCATTGGCTGGAGAAGGGAAAGGCTCCACGTGACATAACAGCTTCAATTAACACACGAAAAAACGGTCTGCTCTTCCTATAAATAGTGCTCAAGGGAAATAAGTGGGCTGAACATCTCCCTCCTGCCACTCCTTTTGTGTTTCTTATTAATGATGCTAATCTATTAACTAGAAATATTTTACAAAGTAGCTACTTCCCATCAGACATTCCGAAGATGTTATAAAATATTGCATTTATCATTTTCTCAGTAGATCACAAAGCAAATATTATTTCAATTAGATTTCCTCTTAAACTGATGGATAGGACAAAAATATACATATTAATGGGGTACCACAGGACGTGTTGATACATGTAAGCATTGTGTACTATTTCATACATGCTAAGCACATTTGCCTGTTCGGTATACCATCTGTGTTCAGGTCTCCATGGTGGCCAGAAGAAAGCTTAAGAACCCCTGGAATTGTGAGCAGTTGAGAGCCATTTACCCTGAGTGCTGGGAACTGAATACACATAAACTCTAAGAGAAGCAAGTGCTCTTAACTGATGATCCAGCTCTGTACCCCGCTTTTCCAGCCTTTTGAAATGAGCTGTATATTATTATCACCTATAGTCTGTAGAATAAATGTTGTTGCCCCCATTTTACAGATAAAGAATGAAACTCAGAGACTTAGTAAACATCTTCCTCAAAGCCATACAGTTAAAAATAGGTTGCATTTTCTATCCAAAGCCTGTATTCTTAGTCACACTTCCACTACCTCATGTTACCATTTATGGCAAGTGTCACAGTCCACCAAATATAATGGCTGTGCTATGATGCTAGGGTCCATTTCTCTCTGGTACAGCTCTATTTCCCAAGGCCTAGTAATCCTGAGCACCTAAATTAAAAATATCGTATTGCATACAAAACTTTAAAAATACATGTCAGAACAAATTATTATCTCTCCTAATGATTTAATATGCTTATATTAAAAAAAAAGAGAACCACTCAGCTAACACACAGCTTAGCTTACTGCTCAATTACTACAACTACAAATGACCTAAAGAATGTCACACTGATGGGCCAGGAGAGAATGGCACTGTCTTCTTACATCCTTACGTTCTCCTGGAGAGGTCTTCTATCTTCATCTACTGTAAGGATTTGTGCTTCCTTTTAAATCATACTGTGAAACCACCCTGCTTATGAGCGATAGCTCAGGAGGGATGACCCATCTTTATGACTCAGTGATGGGGACATAAGTAATCTTATACTTGAAGTTTACTGATGGGCTGAAGCAGACAGAGCAATCTGGCAGAGAGCTGCACGGAGGCCCTTTCCTGGCTGTCAATGCAAATAGATTTTCACAGCCTTTCCCAAAAGCCAATTCCAGAGGCAAAGGCAGAGCCCTGGCTCCTTGCCAAGCCTGTCTTTTCCAATAAATATTAAACATAGGAAATAAAACCTAAGCCTTCATTCTAAAGATATGCAATCTTTAGCTCAGAGCAAGAGCAGTACTCAAAATATTCAGGAATTTTTCTTGTTCAGGAACTGTGCAGTGTCAGGGTTGGATAGGGAAACAACGAGCCGAGTGACTGAATCATGAGGAAATTATGGGGTGACACCCGTGGTCTATGATATCAATTGCATTGCCAATCCATAAGCTCTTTGTTCTTTAAGTTGAACTTGCCAGGTGTTTTATCATAGCAACAAGAAAAATAAAGAATATAGGCTTTAAGTGCCCCAGACAGCTTTGTAGGGCATTTGTATAAAGACATTTTACTAAAGTAAATATATTTGACTAGTCAGAACAAAAGATACAGGCTGATCACTGTAAGTAAATGTGCAAATATTATAAAATCAAAGCAATTTAACAAGGAGAGAATAAAGATGGATCATACTTGTTACATAGTATATAATCTATGTTAAGGATGGACGTGCTGTGGGAAGGATGGGTGGTCACTGGGGTCGCTGCAGGAAGGAACTGAGAATTGAAGGAAACAGAGTTGCATCAATGGGAAGCCTTTTGATTCTATATGGTTTCAGGAAATGTAACTTCTGCACCCTGGAGGACTTCTGACTCAATTGCAGAATTTCCCAGGGAGTTAATGTTTGGAAGTAGAAAGTAGATTAGCCACAGCTGCCACTTTATAAACTCTAAGTGCAAAATAATAATGTTAATGCTAATAATAATAGTAATATTTAGTTGAAAATTTAGTAGCTTAAAGGTGGCCATTTGAGTCAAGATAAGAATTCTGATGCCTGGCAGGGTGGGTATCACCACCTGTATAGGTCTAAATAATGAATGCCTTTACAGGTAAGACACTGATAAATTAGGCAGTGTTCTATTGCTCTGAAGAGATACCATGACCAAAGCAACTCTTATAAAAGAAAGGTTTTAATTGGGGCTGGATTAAAGTTTCAGGCGCTGAGTCCATTATCATCATGTCAGGAGACATGGTGGTGGTAGGCCAGAGAAGCAACTAAAAGCTGCTTCCTAATCCACAAGGGGGTGAGGGGAGGAGAAGAGAGACAGAAATGGAGACAGAGAGACACAGATAGAAGACAGAGACAGGCCTAGCATGTGCTTTTAAAACCTCAAAGTCCACCTTCAGTGACAAACTTCCTCCAACAAAGCCACACTCCTAATCCTTCTCATACAGTGCCACTCCCTAGTGGCTAAGCATTCAAATATATCAGTCCATGAGGACCATCCTTATTCAGATCACCACAACTGCCGTAGTCTTCTTGTCCCAGAAGAGAAAAAGAAGACCATGACTATCTAGAGGGCAGCAATCTGTAAATACAGACTCCTACATTGGTAAGCAAAAGAAACAACGACCACAGGAAGATTCTATAGAGCAGAATGTGTGCTTGGCAGGAATCCCCAGCCAATACAGTGGAAGGCAGTGTGCTACAGCAGACATTTGGGAAGCGGGAACCTGAGTATTCCTTGGTGGCCCCGAATCTTTTGGTTGATGTGAAAGCCTGAGACATCAGTTCTGCAGTGATGGCATGCTATGAAGCCATCCAGGTAGTGGCTCTACCGTGCACCACTAGTCAAACTCATCTAAGTCTATTCTTGCTCACCCTCTTCTGGGAACTTTGTAGCTCCGACAGAGGTCTTGATTGCAGTTTAACTATCTCAATCATGAAGAATTCGGGGATTTGAGAAAGTATTAATAACTCAACCTTCCTGGTATACTTGAAGCCGCTTGTTTTCCATAGAACAGCCGAGTCCAATTTCTGGTTTCTCTTATCTATTTGTACTGGTCCATAAAACCACCCAATCCTATTTTATGTCTCTCTCATCTGTTTGTACTGGGATTAACTGCTATAACACGGGTTAGCATTTGATTACACTATGTTTCACTGATCAATAAATATGTGTTGGCTTTGCTTTCTCAAACTATGTATTATTAGCTTAGTAGTGGAGACTGGGTCTGAATACTTTTTACATCCAGATGCATCTCAGAACCCACTGACCCCTCATCTGTGTGTCTTTGTAAAATTCAGGCTAATGGTGACACAAAGTACTTAACAAGATGGACACTAAATATAGAAGTTGGTCTTAGACTTTGATCATATTATCTGATATGTGGCCTAGAACTCTACTTTTTACACAGCTGCCTAAGGATTTGATGGTAGTGGCTCCCGGCTGTACGCTGAGAAACACTGTTCTATGTTCTCTGGGAATGTAAGAGTTATCCAGGAAGACTTGTTCAAAATGTCCATTTCAAGACTTCAAAAGTCGTGGTTCCAATTCCATGAGCCTGGGACAGGCCCAGATTCCTCTGATCCAGATGATCTGAGGGTCAAACTTCAGAGAGACCACTCAGGTGAGTATTACTGATACACAGGTTAAGCCATTTGAAGCTAAGCACATCTTGAATGTGACTATGGAAAAATGTCTTCCTTACATTTTCCTGAGGCATCTTTGCAGTTACAAGGATGAGATCTTAGCTGTGCCATCCACACGGGCATTAGATAAGGAGCCTCTTCTGGAGGTACTGTTTTGAGTCTTTGAGATGGCATACAAATGATTCTTGGATAGCATCTGTGAGAGTTAAGGAGGAGCCATGTGACATGCCTGACATATAGGATATTATGAGCAAGAACCAGCTATCAGAAATGAGCATTGTAAGTCATGCAAAAAAATCTTGTTGCTGGAAAATAAATACAGAAGGACTCTCATAATGAAACAGATTTCTAAGAACAGCTATCAGGAACATGGATAGAAAGAAGGGGGGAAGCATCAGATGCACTTTGGTCAGAGCAAAGATGGGTTCTCCAAGGATGGTGTTGTGTCCCCGGTGAGAGTGTTGAGAAGATAAAGTTGCACACACACGTTGGGAAAGCTGCAGATTACTCTGCCAGCATCTCCATGAAGGAGAGAGAACAGACAAGCCTCAGGGAGAAGGTTCTACAAAGTTTGCAGCCAGGCAATGAATCCTTAGTCCCTGTGCTTACAGAGAAAATGGCTGACAAAGAGAAAATCGGGTTTCTCCAACGAGGTGTTGCTGGGTCTATCGAACCACACTCCAGGGCAGGCCCCATACCCAGAAGTAGCTGGTAAACATAAAACAAACTGTACACTTTTGGTTTTGTGAACTCTTTCATTTTGGCATTTTTATGTTTGTATTACTAATCTTTTCATTGTTTTGATTTGTGTGAGTGTGTGTGTGGTATGTGTGTGTGTGTGTGTGTGAGAGAGAGAAAGAGAGAGAGAGAGAGAGAGAGAGAGAGGGAGAGAGAGAGAGAGAGAGAGAGAGAGAGAATATAAAGTTGGGTGGGAAGGATCTGAGAGGAGTTGAGGAAAAAAATCATGATCAAAATATACAATATATAAAAAAGCATTTTAGTTAAAAAAAAACTACTCAATTATTTTTTTTTTTCCTCTTAAAGGTGAAGTCAATTCAATTTAGGAACAAGTGTTTTATGAACACAAACTTTCTGTGATTTCAACACTGTACTTTGCTAGGCCTCTCACCAACATCTTAAAGATCCTAGACTGCTACTGCAGTCCCTCATGTCCACCTGCGAAGGAACACACATTCTAAAGTCTTATATTATTTCCTTTATCCAGTTAGGAACCCCAGGCGTGTGGAGTGTTAAGCTGTGTTTTAGGCCCCACAGAATAGCATTCTGAAAGGCACTGGAGTACCAAGGAGCAAACAGTATCCAGCAACCATCAGCAATAGTTCCAATCTTTCCCGTTCCCGCGGATGCCTTAAATTTCTTAGACTTCACAGTTGGCGTTAGAAGCTTCAAAATGCAAATACCCTTTGAAGCTGCCCAACATCAAACTTAGTATATCGTGCTGTAAGTAAGCAGGGTTGCATTTATAGCAATACCAATCCCAGAACTTTCTGTTCTATACAGAGAAGATAAAACAGTAGTGCGTAGAAAGTTTCCAAGAGGCAAAGGAATGGACATTTCAAATTTTTCTCTGTACTTGAAAGATGGGTTGGCCCCAAACCATCAATTAAATCGATCAAGAAAATTAGTCATGCAGCCTGCTTGAAGATAAATGTGTCTAAGAAAGAAAGAACAGAGAGAGAGAGAGAGAGAGAGAGAGAGAGAGAGAGAGAGAGAGAGAGAGAAAGAAACTTGGCTTCCAAACTTAATTAATAGATTTGAGAGTATTCTTATTTCTCTAGAGATTTGACAGACTCCAGGGACTGGTGTAGTTTTGTTTTTTCTTTTTTTCTGTTTTACTTTAGTTGCAGACTAAAATTTTACCTACTTCTCTTTGAGAAATTTAATTTGCATCTCTCTGTGTATGTGTGTATGTGTGTATGTGTATGTGTGTATATGTGTATGTGTATGTATGTATGTATGTATGTGTATGTGTGTAGGTGTGTATGTGTGTATGTGTGTATGTGTGTATGTGTATGTGTGTATGTGTATGTGTGTATGTGTATGTGTGTGTGTCCCTTGTGTATGTTCATGTGTTGTATGTGTGTGTATATCTCTGTGTGTATATCTGTGTGCGTGTGTATGTGTTTGTGTGTATTTTCATGTGTCTGTATCAGTGCCTGTGTCCATGTCTCCCCCCCTTCTCTCTTTTTTCTCTTTTTTTAATTAGGTATTTTCCTCGTTTACATTTCCAATGCTATCCCAAAAGTCCCCCATACCCACCCCCACAATCCCCTACCCACCCACTCCCCCTTTTTGGCCCTGGTGTTCCCCTGTACTGGGGCATATAAAGTTTGCAAGTCCAAAGGGCCTCTCTTTCCAGTGATGGCTGACTAGGCCATATTTTGATACATATGCAGCTAGAGACAAGAGCTCCGGGGTACTGGTTAGTTCATAATGTTGTTCCACCTATAGGGTTGCAGATCCCTTTAGCTCCTTGGGTACTTTCTCTACCTCCTCCATTAGGGGCCGTGTGACCTATCCAATAGCTGACTGTGAGCATCCACTTCTGTGTTTGCTAGGCCCCGGCATAGTCTCACAAGAGACAGCTATATCTGGGTCCTTTCAGCAAAATCTTGCTAGTGTATGCAATGGTGTCAGCGTTTGGAAGCTGATTATGGGATGGATCCCTGGATATGGCAATCACTAGATGGTCCATCCTTTCGTCACAGCTCCAAATTTTGTCTCTGTAACTCCTTCTATGGGTGCTTTGTTCCCATTTCTAAGAAGGGGCAAAGTGTCCACACTTTGGTCTTCGTTCGTCTTGAGTTTCATGCGTTTAGCAAATTGTATCTTATATCTTGGGTATCCTAAGTTTCTGGGCTAATATCCACTTATCAGTGAGTACATATTGTGCGAGTTCCTTTGTGATTGGGTTACCTCACTCAGGATGATGCCCTCCAGGTCCATCCATTTGCTTAGGAATTTCATAAATTCATTCTTTTTAATAGCTGAGTAGTACTCCATTGTGTAAATGTACCACATTTTCTGTATCCATTCCTCTGTTGAGGGGCATCTGGGTTCTTTCCAGCTTCTGGCTATTATAAATAAGGCTGCTATGAACATAGTGGAGCATGTGTCCTTCTTAACGGTTGGGTCCCCCTCTCTCTTTCTGTGTGTGTATGTGTGAGGCCCCTGTGTATGTTAATATGTGTGTCTATATCTCTGCCTCTGTCTCTATCATATGTGTGTGTTTGTGTGTGTGTATCCATGTCTGTGTCTATGTGTGTGTCTAGAGATGAACGTTATGTGTCTTTCTCAATAGCTCTCCTTAACATCTTTTGCTTCTGGAGCTCACCATGCCAGCTGACCACTAAGACCCAGGAACTCTCTAGATCTACCTCCTCAGTCCTAGGATTATACATACGCACCACCATGTCTTAGCTTTTATTTTTTAAAAAATGTATTCTGTAGTGTGGAATTTGTGTCCTTGTGCTTCTGTTGCAAATGCTTTATTGCCAAGCCATCATCCAGCAGGTAGAACTCTAATTTGAAAAAAAATCTTAACAATTTAATTGAATATTAAGTAGTATTGGGAAATGATATAGAAGCAATCTTTCATTAGAAAGTAGATAGAGCCTAATTAGATAATAGGAAACATGTTTTCTAGTTGACAATTTTTGTGTTTATTGTCCACCCACCCATCCATCCTTTTCATCCATCATTCCAGCATCCTCAAGGTTCACAACATCATGCTATGTTCTCCTTAGAATTAAACAAATCAAACGCTGTGATAACTGGCAGAGTGGAATTATAATTACTTTGTTAAGAGTAATACTGGGCTTTAGAGGTAATCAAATTTAGACCAAAAATTCCTTTCCTATAATTTCCTAGGTGATTATAAACAATAGACATGTGCTAGCCATATTTTATATTGAAAGGTTTTGGTGGATTAGCAACTAAATGCCAGAGCTCTACCCACCTGGAGAGAGGACAGGGCAGGGCATGTTATTATACTATCAGAATAAGGAATTCAGTGAGATACGCTCTCTAAAGCAAATGCAGGTGGTTTTATATAGATAATAATAGCTTCTTTCACATTTCCTGAGCACACACTGGGCTTCTGCCACCTGATGACAATTGCCAACTCCCAAGAAGAATCAATAAAGACAATACAGTAACTAAGCACTGTGAGGAAAACTTGCCCAGAAGCCAACAGAGCACACAAGGAGGACCTGAAATTGAAGCTCACAGGTTGAGAGTATTTCTTAAGGTGTCTTAGTTTCTTTCTCATTGTGGTGTTAAAATAACCTGACAGAAGCAACATACAGGAAAAGGCTTCTTTTGGTTTACGGTTTCATAAGGATGGAATCCATCATGGCAGAAAAGGCACAGTGACAGGAGCAGGAGGCAGGAGGCTGGCCATTAAGGTTTTATCCTGTACTCATAAACAGGAAGTGGGGCTGAGTTAGCAAGCCCCAAGCCCCATCCCCAATGACCCACTTCCTCCAGCAGGGTTTCACCTTCTAAAGCTTTCAGAAACAGCATTAGCAACTGGAGACCAACTGTTCAGACCCATGAGCCTCTAGAGGCCATTTCACATTCAAACTACAACAGGAGGTAAGTCTTAAACATATCTAAAGGTAAGTGAAAATCATCCAGGAAGTAGGGGAAGGGCAAGTAGAGAGCACCCTTTTGAGCATCTAGCAAGGAATGCAGTTTAAGGAACAAGTATTATTTTGTAAGCTGGGGAATGATTCAGAATTGGCCTGAAGTGGATTTGTGAGCATCTTGCTCACAATGTCAGGCAGTCAAGGGCAGAATAATGGAGGAAACTGTGCAGAGCTGAGGGATTTCAACCTTGCTCTGAGATTTTTAAGGAACAATAAAGGCTGTTTAAGGAACATTTGTATTTCAGAACAGAGCTAAGGCAGAGCATCCAAAGCAGTAATCTAAAGAGAAACTGAAGACCTTAGTGCGTGATTCCCTCCCAATTTGTTATTTAAATGTACATATATACTGAGGAATAATGTTTCTCTTTTCTGGATATCAGAAAACAAAACAAAACAAAACAAATACCCCCAAAAGCCCCCAAAACAAAGAACAACAACAAAAACTAAAATAAAAACCCTCAAAATTTTCCTCTTTGAAGACTTCCCAATTCTACCTTTAGCACTAGGCTACTTAGTGTGACTTAAGAATATTTCTATTTTTGGAAATGGATATATCCATCAAGGACCAACAAATGAGGCTTATTTGTTTGAAAGACAAAGGCAGGATCTGTTTGAAAGGATTTGTTTGAAAGACAAAGACAAAGGATCTGTTTGAAAGACAGAGGCAGGAGGATTGTGAGTTCAAGGCCAATGTGGGTAATTTAATGTTTCCCCAAACTGAAACATTAATAAGAAGGCTGTGGACGTAGCTCAGTGGTTATGTTTTCTTAGTAGGCATGACATCCTGGGTTCAATCCCCAGTACTATTAAAACAAACAAATAAACCAGCATAGTCTATTCAAACATTGCACTATTTAACAACAAAGGATGCTAGGGGGAAGGTTCCTTAGAAAGAATATCCATCCTGCTTGGTAAAGGCATAGAGGGAGATTGAGAAATCAGATGGAGCATGGATTCTTGGTACAATAAGGAAAGTAGGACTATTTCAAGCTATACATGGTTGGTGGAAGGTGGAGAGTAAGAGGGAGAGAGGGAAGAGAGATGAGATAAGAGGTAACTGAAGAGCTTGGTTAAAATAGCTCTGAAGAGATGGCCCAACCCATACGGTGCCTGCTGAACCTGAGTTTGAATTCCCAGAACCAATGTAAAAATCCAGGCACAGTGGCTTTGCATGAGTCCCCTGGATAAGGGTCAGAGAGGAAGGACATGGAGATGGGAAGACATCAGATGCTCATTGACGAGTTTGTCTAGCTGAACTGATGACAGTCAGGTTCAGAAAGAGACCTTGACCCCCCCAAAAAAACTTAGAGATGGAGAGCAATAGAGAAAAGATTTTGACCACTGGCCTTTACACATATGGGCACATAAGTACCTTCACACATGTGCACACACCTATAAGTACATATAGACAAAGAGAGAAAACAGAACATGCATATATGACACACATATGCAGAGAGTGGTTTAAAATGCATGCAGTTGGGACAACTTGAACCCTACTGGGCATAATGACCATAGAGCATTCTGAGTCAAAAAAGTAGAGCTTTTGATGGACTATGAAGACTTTGCAAATGCCATAGACTTTAGGACCTTGCTTATCGCTTTCCCTGGTTACACTGTCATCACATGTTCCTTTCTGGCTTAAAAAATAGCTACATCATGCGGAGGGACTAGCTAATCTGCAGGCACTTGCATGAGTCTTTGACAAATCTTGAGACCTTAGTTCATAGTTCTTTGTCTAATTTAACTTCACATTGTGTTATATTTTTTAAATTTAAAAGGGCTTATCTCCACTGTAAGTCATTAAAATGAAGTCATAATGGAGGGAATAGCTGTAGGAAATAATTTAAGTCATCTCTCTGTCCTACAGTCGAGCCTCTTATTTGTGCATAAATATCCCTTGAAGAAGGGACTTTGGTCTTCTGGAATTCTCAGGAAGAGATAAATGGAATAAAAAACGCTAACAATAACATCCCAATATCCAATAGCTTTCTTGTACAGTTAAGATATAGTTCTCCGATGAGTCACCCCTGCTACCAGTGTCTGGTTTTAGTAGAGGTTACACAGAATGCACTCAAAGCTGAGCCTTGAAGAAGTCTGATCATGTTATACCCAGATACACCAACAGAAGGGCCCTTGAAAAGCTCTTCTCCATTCTTCATCCTCACAGTGTAGACTCTTCTCATGTTCTTCCTTATCCCTGCGCTCTGTTCAGAGCAACTTTGAGATAAAGGCTGTGTTTCTACAGAGCCTCTTCATTATCTTTCCAGGGTCTGATCCTGAACTGGTGTGTTTCTATAGGACAGGGCCATTCCCAATACCCTGCATCAGGCACCTGGTGGAACATCTTTTCCAAGAAAGGCTTTCAGCGTGGCAGATTCTTCAGACACTGGTTTACTCCATATGAGCTCTGTCAGGGCAGAGAGAGGAGAAGATGCAGCCATCTGTCACTGCATACAGAATAACGAAAGAGGCTCCACTCAGCCAGGGAAGATTAAAGAGCACAGCTTCCTGGACTTGGTGTGAGGAATGGGATCTAGACACTTGCATTCTCTCGACACCTACAGAGGGTACAGACATGCCAACCAACCCATAGTCTGGGTCCCTGATGAGGTAAGGACTCCTGCAGGGTCCGGACAGAACTGAAAGCAAAGCCATCACCAAGAACTATGACTTCCCTCAAGTCGAGGCATAGAATATGTGTATATGAATATATGTATATGAATATATATGAACCTATATATGAACATATATGAACATATAGATGAATATATATGAATATGCATATGAATGTATATGAACCTATATATGAATATATATGAACCTATATATGAATATATATGAACCTATATATGAATATATATGAACCTATGTATGAATATATATGATTGTATGAATATATGTGATCATATATATGAATTATGAATATATTGTGCACATTTTAATTCCCTGGAGAATCAAACGGAATTCTAACATGCTTGAGTATTCTAAACTATTAGTCATTGTGGGTCTAGCCCCTCTATTGAGGATAAGTAGCAAGTCTCCAATACTTTAAGTGTTAAAAAAGAATTTTGTTCTTCTCATGTTTCCTATTGACCATGACAGAGAAACAGTTTTTCAGAAGGCTTCCGCCTAATGCTTAACTAGAAAGGAAAAGTTTTCGTTTCCCTTGAAACAGATTACTCAAATGTAATTCTTGAAATCCAGAATATCTCATCAGGAGAAGGGGATGAAAGAGAATCTGAGAGCGCATGTTCCCTCAAACGAGGAAAGAGTGACTGGAGAGGGAAGTGGGACACCCCGGAAAACAGTCCACTTGCTTCATTTCCCACCAGAGGTCAAACTGGTTGAGATCTGTGGTGGAGTCCTGAAGGCCCATGGCACACCAGAAGGGACTCATTAATTTAAGTAAAGGACATTACAAAGGCTATTTTGCCTCTCTATGATAGACTGCCTGGGATTAATATTGTGGTGTCTGAAGTGTAATTATCTTCTTGGCGGCTTGGAAGGGAGTTAAGATGCTAAAAATAAATAAATTAAAAGCCTCTCTCCATCAAATACTGTGCAATATAATGCATGCTTTCCCAATTCACTCCTGGTGGTAAATATGATTGATTTCATGTGACAAAGATGTCAGAGTAATCCAGGGTAAGAAAGTAGTAGCATATGGATATTTAACTAATTGAAAACAATGTTTGGGGGGCTGTGGGGGGGTGGTTATGCAGGCAACATAGAGCACAGTGGGTACCAGGATCTCAGGGGTTTGGCTTAGGGTTGCTGAAGTTAACTTTTTGATAAACCGTTACATTCTCCTTTCTTTGCAGAATGATTCACACTGTCTTTAAACACTAGAGCAAAGGCAGAAAGCACAGACTCATTGCTTTTCTCAAAGATATTTATACCAAGAGTTAGTAATGCAATACTGCTGGGCACTTAGACCAATCGCCGTCCCTCGGGTAACATTAGAGCAGTTGGAGTTTCTATGTAATATTGGTAGTAGTTACTCTGAGCCAGTAGTTACCAGAATTTTTCTGATTGTTTTTTCCAGAGCTGAGGACCAAATCCAGGGCTTTGCACTTACTAGGCAAGCACTCTACCACTGAGCTAAATCCCCAACCCCCTGATTTTTGATAAATCACTGTAGCAATGATGGCAGCAACAGTAATACTGACTTACTGGATTATCAAATGTGACTTGCCTAATGTTCTTACTCGATATCACAGTGTCTATAAAGTAGGCATTATTCCAACTTATTGAATGAGAAAAGTAAGTCTCAGAGAGATGGTACAGGGCTATATGGCTTCAGGACTAGAGTTAGAAATACCTTTGCAGGATGCTACATGCTGTCCTTAAACACTAGAGCAAAGGCAGACAGCATGGACTCATCGTATTCTTAAGGATCTTTGTACCAAACTTGTAATACAATCATGGTAGAAACTTAAACAAACATCTTTCCTTGGGTAAACTTAGAGAAGCTGTGGTCGTGGATCACAACCAGGCCATCGGTGTGTCTCTGAACTGAAGGGTCCCTAGACCCCTTAGACAATGATCCTTACTGTGGAGTTAGGTTGCTTTTATTGTAAGATGGCTCAACTATGCATAAATGTAGAACTTTCTAGAACCCTATTATTTTTAAGGCTCATAAAATTATAGAACAAAGCCAAATGTTCAAATTAAGCACATATTCCAAATCAGCACAATTTACATTAGCATCTCACAGCACAGATTGGGCTCTGGCTTCTTTACGTAAGATCACATCACCCTGCCCTAAGAATAGCTTTTCCTCCTTTTCTTGCTGGGAACTTGAGCTATTGAGAAGCCTTTATTCCTCCTTCAGCTCTCTTTATTGGATTAAAACCAATGCTGTCGTCATCTCCTAAAATAAATGTACTATTGTACATAATTATCCTGCAACCCAGCTCATGTGTCTTGACTTCTTTTTGCCTCAGTGTTCTCATCTATAAAATGGGGGTAAATTCATGGGATCTCTTCTCATTGAGATTTTTTGAGTATTGGTTACAAGTTAGTAAATGACCTGTTACTATTACTGTCTGGCACCCCATAGATGTTTAGTATTTATGGTTTTCTTGATATAATTATTAAGAAAACTGAACACAGTAACAGGAAGACAGACACCTTTGTGGCTTAGCTGATTCTATGATGGTAACCTGAGAGAGCTAGGATCTAATTCAGAAAATGATCTTAACTGCTCAGCCATCTCTCTAGCTCCTCTATCTCTCTGTTAACAAACTCACAGATCTCTGAGAAACAAATATTAGAAAACCAAGTGGAGTTAATCGCGTTTTGCCTCTAGGCTTCTATGTTCTATACAGCCACCAAATCAAATTTTTAACCTTCAAAGTTTTTATTTGAAAGGATATACTAAGCATTTCCTTGGATTAAATCAGAGAAAATTGCATAATAAGTGACAAGCAATATTAGACTAAGAACAGACACAAATTCTAACTAAGAGGAAGCTTGAGTCTGGGCACTGGCGAGCAAGGCATTTATACTTCACCATTCAACGACCACCTTCTAGAAAGTTCATTTAGGGAGAAGCTGCAGCTGAAGAGGAAGCCTGTTCCCAGAATCTACAGCAAAACCCAAACCATAAATCAAACAGAAGGAAAATGCTGTTTAAACCGTGATGGCCACCAAGGGGACTCAAAGATCTATTGTCACTTAAAGAAATCATAGGTACCAAAAAAGAAAAGAAAAGAAAAGAAAGGAGAAAAAGTCAGCCAAAAAAAAAAAATCTGCGTGGGAAACTGAGACATCTTGTCTTACAATGAAAATCTGGGCTGTATTTCTTTCTTGTAGGAGGAAATGAGAATCCAGACTCTGGTGTTAAATGGAGTAGGTGTAGATGAATGGAAATATTTATCAACATGTAGTTAACAGCACTGGTTTTCAAACATAGAGCTGTGGGGTTGTTTCAACAAGAGCAGATCAAGTACACTTGGCTAACAGAAAATAGCAGGATTCAATCACTGAAAATGCCATAATTATTCTGAGCCTCTGTGTTTGCATCTGTGCAATGGGACTGAGCCTTCTTAGGGTGGTCATTAGGAGTAAAAACATATACACAGGGTAGCCCTCCATACATCCATACACACTTGTGTTCAGGAAACCTGGAAGGTTGGCTACAAGAAAATCATTCAAATACTTGTTGCATTCCCCAAGCCAGGACCCTCAGAACTCCCAGGCATTGGTCACATCTATTCATTCCAAAAGTCTGTTGACATATACCCCCAGGGAGCCCACTGAAAGCAAGATCCTGTCTCTGGTGACTAACCCTGGCAAACGTGGCATCCTCCAATAGTCTGCAACCCAAACTGACCTATTAGAGCTGATGAGATGATGGGAATACAGGGAATGGTGGAGTGATGGGGAGTGGCTTACTGAGTGAGGGATGGGCTACTTTAGGTTGCATGGGGAGAGACCCTCTGGGGAGATCCAACTGCACAGAAAACCCAGGGAAGATCTTCAGGCAGAGAAGTTGCCAGCACACCTTGAAGCGAAACAAGTAAGAGAACAAATGTGGTATGTAGACAGCATGTGAAATCATGCTGGCCCGTGGATCACATTGTCCCTTCTGGTTGATTCTGAATACAACAGGGAGTGAAGGGAAGGTTTGTGAATTGAGAACCATGACCCTCTTTGCATTTTTGAAAGATTGCCTTCACTGCTGAGACTGGATTAAAAGGGAGACAGTGTGTGAGCAAAGGGGCCTTAACTATTGCAAATGGCAGGGTATGGCTTGGCAGTAGAGTGCTTGCATAGTATATATACACAGAGCTCTGGATTCTGTTTCCAGCACTGCACAAACTTCGGGTAGTTGTCCATGCCTGTAAATCCCTGCCATTCAGAAATAAGGGGAGGGTGATTCTAAGTTCAAGGTCATTTTCTCCTATATAGAAAGTTTGAGGCAATCCTGGGTTAAATGAGACCCTATCTTAGCAAAAAACAGAAGAAGAAGAAGAAGAAGAAGAAGAAGAAGAAGAAGAAGAAGAAGAAGAAGAAGAAGAAGAAGAAGAAGAAGAAGAAGAAGAAGAAGAAGAAAAAGAAAGAATGAGTCTCTGATCCAGTTTCCATTGTCACCTGAGGACTAGAAATAGATTGTGGTCCCTGAGGTGTATTTCAACAAGAACAGGTGAAACACACGTGGCTACAGAAACTCCCAGGATTTGATGACTGGGACTGTCTTATAGGCTCTGGGAGTCCATGCCTGCATCTGTACAAGGGAACCTCGAGGAAACAGGGCAGCAGAATGTAAGAGCCAGAGGAGGTGAAGAGCGATTGCTGATAGCATCTTCCAAGCAGGATACAGATATGACAGCCATGAACCTTCAGCAGCCATTTGATTGGTCCTCCCTGAGTCCCCAAACACTGAGCCTTCTTAACAGTCAGCTCTGGAGGGAGCTGGGGGCAGCTAACAGAAGCCCTTCCACATTGTGCTGATCTCTTGGTAACTGACAGATTCTGGGAGCCTGGGAGGCATGATATCCAGCTGGATACTTGCGCTTGTGTCTCCAGGATCCAAACCCAGGGTCACAAACATGGTCCAGATGAAAAAGTCCATGGGACACCAAACAGAACCAAAGCTGGTAAAGAGGGGAATGAGATCAATGGAGGGCGGGGACAGGGCTAGTAGGTGCAGGGAGGAAATGGGAGACGGGTAGAGGGCACAAAACTGGTATAAGGTGCATGTATGAAACTACAAAGGAACAAACAAATTATCCTGTAAATAATAAAAGTGAAAGAAACCACTGTGGGGTCTGAGGGAAGATGCTGGGTGGAGCGGGTGAACATTGGAGGGTAGAGGTGGAGCCGGCTTTATGAAATGATGTGGGGACACTGTGTCTGTGACTTGAGTGGCTGACTGATTGACAGGCTAATTTTCTAGGATGAACGAGGTGGTGGGGAAACCAGGTGTTTGTGGGGGAGAGCCCAGAGTTCTACGCTGCCCAGGTAAGGTCAAAATGACTGTATTAGAAAACAAGCCACTGCGCTGAGTCCCAGGAGACATCAAAGCTGAGTCACGTTAACTGTGACACCCAGGTGAGGTTCTGCAAACGGTCCAAGTCACCAGGGCTGCACGGGTTCTGCTGTTCTGTGGGCTTGTTTTGCTGCCGTTGCAGAACATGCTCCTGAATTCTCAGTCTTACGCTGCCATTTCTGCCTAAGCTAGCTTTTCAGCCGGTATTACTCAATACCCTCACAGACCTTAAGAGATCCACCGTGTTTGACAAGATCATTTCTAAGGTTATTTCCGGCTTTGCTGCTTTATGCAACTAAGCAACCTTTTTTTTTTTTTTTTTTGGTGGTTGTTGTTGTTGTTAAATCACTTCCTATGGTTTCTGCTGAAGCAGATGGCATTGCAGTGGGCTCAGTGGGATGAGCTACACGGAGAACAATGGCCGTATAGGAGTCAGCACCAGCTTTGAGAGAGATACCACAGGCTTCCGCACATTGCAACTCATTTCTTCTCACAAAGGCGCTGGCGACTGCTTTATTTTGCAGCCAGGGCTCAGGGGCACCTATGGGAAGAAGCTGGTGATGGTGTCAGGTCTGGCTTTTTTAACATCTACTGTGTTAGTTAGCCACCACACTGTGCTGCTGGGAGCAGGCTTGACCTGACAGGACAGGGGGTGAGCGAGCAAGGGCCTGAAACAAGTTCCTGATCCATGGTGGGGGAGGCAGGCTGAGGACTGCAGAAACCTACTTTCTTACTTTACCGCAGTGCTGGCATAGCACACACAACCCTGGCAGACCTCTAAGTAGGCTGTGCAGACTGCTGAGCTCTCTGTTTCCAAGGGCCCTGTGACATTGGGCGGGGCAGAAAGAACACAAGGCATGTGTCTTCATCTAGGCCTTGAGAGGAAAGGACAACGTTAGAGTCAGGGACCTCTGAGGTACACAAAGTATCCTTAGCAACCAGCCATTTCATAGGCAAGGGAACCAAGGTTACTTAACTATATGGGTAGGTTACTTTCCAGAATTAGTTGGGTAACTGGTCAAGGTAAACCTTGAAGTGTTGGTTTTCTAAGTCTGTGTTTAAGCTTCTTACAGTGTCCTTGCTTCTCTGGCTTTATAAGACATCCTGGACCCCCTTCCTAGCAAGATGAATCATCAACTTTTTGTCCTGAACTTTGGCCCATATTAATTTATTATTATTAAGGTCTAAGATATACAGACAAATCATACCAGCACAACTGTGTGGTTATAATATAGAACAACCAGCCACTGCCTAACTACTGCCCACCTACAGTACCCTGGAAAACGCTATGCCATGTGGCCAGCCATGAAACAGCTACCAAAGTCCTTGGGGTAGCTGCGATTCTGTCTTCTATCACTATAGAATAGTTCTTTGCCTATTACCAAACATTGTAAGTAGTTTTAAAGCCTGCCTCATTTTATTCTACATTATAATAGGGGAGGATACCCTTCTGTTATATAAGTACACACGAACACAGCCACCTGTTCTCCTTGAAGCAGCATTGAACAGATCCACTTTTAGGCTGTTACCAGTCAATTTCTATAAACATTTTTGTCTGTGTCTTCTGTAGGCATATGGACTCATCTGTCTCATAAATGTGAATCGCAGGGTAGACACAGATTGTTTTCTGGAAGACACTGCAAATGGCTTTCCAAAGCAGTTGTAATAATTTGCCCCCTGTTGGTAATGTACGAGAGTTCCAGTTGTTACAAGATCTTGCCAACGCTTGGCACTGGCTGTCTTTTTGCTTTCAGCCATTTTGTTGACTGTGGTGTAGTGGTATCTCGGTATGAGTTTAATCACTATATCCATGAAAACTAATGTCTCTTTATCATTTAGATATACTCATTTATGAAATGTCTGTTCACGTATTTTGCTCAGTCTTTAATCAGATATTTCTTTTACCTGATTTTGCAATTTCTATGTATATTCCAGGAGCATATCCCTTGTCAGGTAAATAAAACGTAAATGTCTTCTCATGTGAAGCCTTGATTTCTTTGAGTGGTACCTTTTAATGATTAGGAGTTATTATTAATGATTTCTTTCATCCATTTATTAATTTTGCGTGTATGCGTGTGTGTTCGCATGTATGTACACATGTGTACCACAATGTGTATGTAGGGATCAAAGGACAACTTGTTTGTGTTGGTTCTTTCTTCCACCATGTGGGATGGAGAGATAGACCTTAGATGGCTTTGAACTCAGATGGTCAGGCTTGATAGCAGGCCCTCTTGCCCACTGAGCCACCTCACTGGCCTGAGGTCTTCATTTGGAAGTCCAGTTTTCCACCTATTATGTTTAATGTTCTCTAGTCTTATTTAGGAAATCTGTACCTACTCCTTGCTTCTTTTAAGTCAGGGAGACCAGAACGTCTACTCATTTCCTGATGACTTAGCAGCTCTGTGGGATGCTGATAAACTTAGCTTTGGGTCAGCTCCATGAGGCACAGATAATGAGAGGTAAGAAAAGAAGTAACAGGATGGTACTGATGAAGTGAATGGAGGAAATGTAGGAATCAGGGCATGGTGGACCATGGCTGTAATCCCAGCATCAGAAGTTCAAAGCCAGCTCTGCTATGTGAGACCCTGTCTCAACTGCTCACCCCCAAAGGCAACAACCACAAAAATGAATCTACAATTAAAACTGGAAGGGACGTTTTTCTTGAGAGAAATGATAGACCAATCATCAAACCATCTGATGTACTTAAGTTTTTCTCGGGAAGTTTTTCTCCAGGCTTTTGAGGAAGGGGGTGTTCAAAGCCTCACTGAATGATTACTGTAACTTCTTAGATATAAATGAAATGGAGGCTCCAGAGGAGAAGCACGCAATTGGTAGGGGCACAAGCAAGCTTATGTTTTTCTTGGAATAGGCAGGGGCTGCTTTAGGTAATTCCAGGGCATCACTCCACAGTCCTTTACCCTATCTCCCTCCCATCAGCGCAGCCATGGCTGGACCACCTATCTCTGTGCATATTCTGAATAACTTCATACACTTTGCAACTTGGGGGCTTCTCTTCCATGTCTGCCTCTTTCCCTGGCAGGACCCTCTGCCAATGAACCCTAAGAACTCACTTGTTACTCACTAATGCCTTTTCCAGAGAGCAAGAAGCTCCTGTGATATCTGACAGCTAAAGGATAAAGGCCCTGAATATAATGTTCTGCACTGTGCCCTGGACAGTTTTGTATTCTTCCCATGGAATTCAGTGAGCAATTATAATCGTAAAGATCTTCTCCAAGCCTGGCCTCATACTTGTAAGCCCCTCCTCTGTGCTCCACCGTGCCCCATGCCATTCAGCCCCTATCCCTACTATTTGGTTCTCAGTCATTACCATGGCAAGTGCACTGGCTTTGATGTTTGGCTCAACTCTCTGGGGAGCACAGGCTAAGATGACAATGAAGAGGAGTTTTGCTTAATTGATGTAGCTTCATCAGATTTCTAATGTGGGTCAATTTCTACCCTGTTACAGCTTCAAAGGAAAACTCGCACCTTTTAGTGAGTTGCTAACTCAAGGCAACTGCCTTATTCATTTATTTCAGAATCAATGAAGTTCTCTGTTAACCACAGGGCTTGAAGTATCTCTCTGTAGACAGTTGATGAGGAGGGGCCAAGACCAGGATCAGACATTAAAAACACTCCTAGGCTAAGGCACTAAACTTAGACCAATTTGGTCTACAAGAAACATATCAAGAAGCTGACTGTCCCACAACTGGGGCACTGTCATGTTCTCAGCTGGACTTCTTTGGTTAAGGTCTCTACTTTAGTTGCTGGCCTAGCTCCTGGTGAGCTCAGTCTACACTGCTGAGGTATTCAGGAGGGAACCATTGACAGGTACTGCAAGAGGCAGTAAAGATAGTATGCTGTGGAAATGTGTACATAGCAGAGCTGTTGTATGCAACTCTCTCTCTCCCTTCTCTCTGCTGGTAGAAGAGAACATGACAGTGAGTCAACAGAAGGGGACATCTGAAATGACTGTGTGGCCTTAAGGTTGTCCTCAGCAAGGGAGACAAATGATAAGTGTTGTCAGTAGATGATTCCATCCATCCATCCATCCATCCATCCATCCATCCATCCAAATGCCATCCTCGCAGCCTTCTCCAGGTCCACAGTGACCACAGCCATGACCAAACATTCGAGAACAATGGTTACCTATAAGACCCTCAATGTTCTTATAGCCCCAGGAAGCGGATCTTCTACAGTTCACCTGAACAAATGCGCACATCACGAGTCGCCATGCTACCACCAGCACACGCGCTTCTAAAGGAAGTGAGGCATCAGGAAAAGGGCAGAGCAAGGACTGGGAGATGACAAGAAGGAGAGCGATGGTGACATTTACATAGCATTTGGAAAGTCAGCTCTCTGCTCACGTAGCCCACTGCTATCCCGTTTTATCCCGGAGCTGCTCTCACACTTCCTGTACTCTGGCTGATGTGCCAGCCTTCTCACTAGAGAGCTCTATTTTTGAATTCTTGAGCCTCCCTGCCTTGCTCACGGTAGGATCTCTGTTTCTGGAGGACTTTGGTCTTTGCTAGCATGCCAATTTCTCAGTCAGCCTACCTACCACCACAGGGAGGATTTCTACCTTAGCCATCTCCCCCTTTCCTTCTCTGTCCTCTATTGTTTTCTTCCTAACACACATCACTCCTAGCATATTATTGGACTTCGTTACTTTGCTTATCATTTTTTCTACCACTGGACAATGCTTAATAGCAAACATCTTTATTGCTTTATTTGATGAAACCTCTTTATAATAGAGAACAAGGGACTATTAAAAGAAGGCTCCTTCTCCTCAAAAGAGACTTTTCCTCAAGAGAATAGAATTTCTTGTCTGGATGGAGACCTAATATTCTAGCTGGTCTTGGTCAGTCACCTGGCTAAGGGATCACCATTAGGAAGGCAGGCTAGAAAAGGTAAATAGAGCAACCCTTCTTTAATGAGATACTATACTTTTCCTTCCCAGAATTCCTGTCCCTAGCTTAGTCCCTATGAGCAGCTATAGTGTCCTAACTCAGAAAGAAATAACTATTTCCTTTGATTGTCTCTTCAATCTTTGTCTTCAAATGTTAGCAGGAGCCCAAATATGTTTTTATCTGGTACCCAGGGCTTCCTTACTGCTTTTCTAAATCAAGCTCCACTACCACTACCACTACCACTACCACTACCACTACCACTACCACTACCACTACCACTACCACTACCACCACCAACATGATGTGGCTGCTTCTCTATCATGTGTCTGACCTCCTTGCCTTCTTCAGATAAGCAGTATAGTTCACGTTCTTCTCTTACATTCTTCTCCTTTAAGATGCTTCTGAGACTTACAGCTTGCATGTCCCAGGGGTTATCTTTGAAACTCTAATAAAATTATCCTTAAGCTTCCATTTGAATCTGTGTTTTAAAAATTATTTTATTAATGGGACCAAGATCCCCCAAGAAGAGTCTAGAACAGGTCTGGAATATGATAGACACTCCATAAATGTTACCTGAGCCAAGAACTTTTATTTTTGGATCACTTTGTTGCTTACTGCCTACTCTTATAGTTCTAATATTTACAGAAACCATATTTTTCTAATAAGTGTTGTTTTATAGTCCAGACTGGCTTTTAATTTATGTTTTTTTTCTGTATCAGCATCATATGTGTGAGGATCATAGGTGTGTACCACCACACCTAGCTTTAAAAAAAAACAGTATTTATAATTCATTATTAACTATTTGTTTTATACTTTTTCAGATACAATGCTTAGTGACAGAGAACAAAATGAAAGCGGAAAGGAACCCCCAGGTCTGAAGACCGTACTGTTTGTGCTAGAAGACTACTGTACTATACCGCAGTAAAATGTGGCATTAGAGTTAAGTCCATGATGGAAAGGAAGCATCGGGAAGACATAGATGGGCCTTACAGATCAATCAAGATTCTTACAGTAATCAAAATCCCAAAGACCTGGGGCTTCACAGACACTTGTTAGGGTTAAGTATAGGGGAAGAAGAGGCAAAGAGCCATAGCAGAAGATGAAAATAATAAACATAAATGGCTGCATTCTTATGATGATATAATCACTTCTGTATTGACATTCAACTTTCTATTCAGTACATATTTCCTGCATTCCTATTCCATGCTGAACTGAGGATTCAGTCATACACAGATTTCTGTTTCTATAAAGCTTACCATCTGGTAAAAAGAAACAGATAATAGACAAAATAGATCATCAAGAATTTGAAAAATAAGTGCTCTTGTTGAAAACAGGGGAAGAAAAGAAGTAGAGATGCAGGGAATCCTAATACACGGGAAAACATATATTGACCCATTTGGTGTTCAAGTGTTGTTTTGCTTTGCTGTTTTTTGTTGCTTTTCTTCATTTCTAGATAACATTTTTTAATGTCATTTCTGAGAGCCTGGCAGCTGGTGTGGTCAGCCTATGGCTTTATGGGGATAGAGACCCTCATGTATTACATTAATTGCACTATTAATCATCTGAAAGCTTGAAGCAGCTGTCCAATAAACAGACAAATAAAAAGACCCACAATGATGACAAGTATTAGGCAAGAATGACGGGTTAGGATGGAGGTTTGGGGCCTGGAATCTTGGCCTTCCAGCCCAGTTTTGCTACTGACTGGCTGATGTGGACAACTCCTTCATACCACAAAGCCTGCCTTTTCCCAAGGATAGTGTAGACATTGCTATCAATTGGAGTGTGGTGATTCAGGCCCACTGGAAGAGGTGAGAATAAGGACCAACAACTGGATGATGATTTGAACCAGAAGTCAAGTAGACCTGAGTTATGGGAAGCAAGAATTTGATCGATACCTTGATAATCTAGAGAAAAGTCGAATCTAGTCGTCATCCCAAGTATATCTGGCAATTGAGTAAGGACCAAATAGTTGTCATGTAAGAACAAAACTGTTTTTCTAGCCAAGAAGGGAAAATGTATTCTCTGCCTTTTTACAGAGCATAGCACAGCTCAGATAAATGGACTGTAGTTATAGAGTTTCAGGAAAAAAAAAAACCTGAAGCACCATGGGTAGTGAGGGTACCATCTCTGGAGGAATCAACAGGGAGGCAACAATCTGAAGAGGAGATAGCTACTGTTGGAAAGCAGGCCCTTAGATGTCTCTGTTCTAACTCTGAAGGCCTAACCTTCAACTCAGGACCCAACTGAAGAGGCTAGATATTGAAGAGGCCCCATGGGACTCCAAGTCTATTTGAAGTCTAAGTTTAAAAAAAAAAAAACACAGATCAACAGTAGAAACATGAGATGAACCCATTGTTTCAAAGTTCTGAAAAATGATGTCAGAAGGCATGGTACTATCATAAAGACCACATATTGTTCATAGTCTCTACAGAGTGTAAGGGGTCTACATCAGCACAGAAAGGGGCTAGAAAAATAACAGCCATATGTTGCATGCCTTCAGTACATGTGTGCTCCAGTTGCAACACCCTAGAGGATAATGTGATCTTATAGACTCTGTGAAGATGGTAAATGTGAATCAGAGATAAAGATGACTTAACAGTGACAAACTACTAACGAGTAAGACCACCGGTACAAAGCCTAAATTCATTTCCTCTCTGCTTCCCACTAACACTCAGTCTACATCTTTTATCACAGTGGAATGCCTAAGACTTGCTCAAATAAGCCTGATGACTGTGCCTACTTAGTGTTCTCCTTTGGGGTTGTCACTCAGCAGCACAGCCCCATCCATTAGGGAGGCTGTTGTAACAATGAAGGGTGGGGAAAGGGCTGAAGATGATTTATATTCATCTAGACAACACACACCCTGCACAACAGCTACAAAGGATCTAAATGATACTCAGGGACCTGTCAATAAAACATCTACAAAGTAGAGAGAGCTACTCAATTGGAGAGTGGCCACATAAAGCAGTATGTGTGAAATGCCCACTAGGCAAGGAAGGACAAGGTATTATTAGATAATTTTCTAGTTGCTTCTGCAAGATGTCCGACAAAAGCAACTTTAATTGGAAGGGCAAGTTTAATTTGGTGCCACAGTCCGTAGTGGTGGGGAGGTCATGGTAACAGGAAGTTGGAGCAACTGGTCATACCACATCTGCAATCAGGAAGTAGAGAGAGATGGAAGCTGATGTTCAACCTGCTATCCCCCATTTACTCAATACAGAGTCCTGATCTATAGAAGGGTGCCGCCCACAGTAAGTATGGATTAACCCCTTTTCAATCTACCTAATCTAGAAAATCCATTATAGTCAAGCCCCATGTGGGGTCTGTCTCCGGGTGATTCTTGATTCTGTCAAGTTCAACGCCAATTTTAACCATCACAGACAACAAACACCAAGGTCTGGAAGTTGACTAGAGAAGGAGGCACCTAATCTGATCTCACCACCTCCCAGAAGCAGTAGCCAGACTGAAGTCCTAAGATGTGTGCTTTAAGGCCTCTTTAGCTTCTTTTACTTAGCAGATACAAAGCTATGACTTGATTTGCCAAGTTTTTTATTTGAAGGACACATCTGTTAGTCATGCAGAAATTACATGAGTCTTTGAATATCCACCTTCTCTTCCTCTGTGTATAAGATAATCCTGATTTTGCACCTGGGCATGGGGCCACCTAGAACAAGGTGATATTCTTAGCGTCTCTTGCACACAGACAGGTCCAAATGCCACACTCTATCCAGGTGAATATGGTATGAAGTAGTACGTGTGATGTTTGAAGTCTGTTCTGCTTCTCTCATCCAAACTTTATCTTGCATCTGTTCAGCATGGACCACTATGCTGCAGAAAGATTGGGGCATGCTGTGACAGTTAAGGGAAATGACACAAAGACTGAACTTTTCCTTTGTATGTGATCAACCTTGGGTATGTTATTCCATAAGAATATGTTAGTAGTAATAATTTGGATTTCTGACTGGTGATGGTGGTGCACACTTTTAATCACTAATCCCAGCTCTCAGAAGGCAGAGAAGCAGGTGGATCTCTGTGAGTCAGAGAACAGGCTTGTCTACAGAGGTTTCCAGGACAGCCAGGGCTACATAGAAAAACTCTTATCTTGAGAAAACAAAAACAAAAACAAACAAAATAATGAATAAATGGGTTTGCTTGTGTGTGTAAGAGAGGTTGTATATATGCATCAAAAGTCCTTTATATAAATTTTTGTGTTCTTTTTACATATTGAGACAGTAACCAAAAAAAATCAACTGTATTGCTCTGACTCCAGAATAGCTAGAATATTCTAGATCCAACAGTGGACATCACTGGATTTCTCATTTGAAGATTTTAGAAATGTGAGGGGCATCAAGGCAGAATAGCTGTATAAATAATACACTGAGTCTCTCTGCTTTGTCCACGGGGCCCTGGTTTTAGATTCATGACCCTAGAGAACCATGAAGATCTTCTACAGGTCATATTAATATGTACTTCTTCCTGACCAGCTCCTTTGAATGGGAACCT